>NC_133769.1:248974706-248978315 GCF_003597395.2 Chelonoidis abingdonii | reverse complement strand
GTGCTCCAAACTCCTTCACCCATGCTCCCAGAGGCCTTTAGTCACTCTTGATCTGCTCAGCATCACACCTCGCAGTATCATTTGTGCCCACATGGATGAGTAGCATGGGGTAGTAGTCAGAAGGCCAGATAATCCTTGACAATGCCTCTGTAACATTTCGGATACATCAAGAAGATGTGTTTAGTCTAAAGACATGAGTCTCAAGGGGAACACCACTATGTAAGTACTTAAAGAGAACTAATATCAGAGGTGTGATGAATTTTCACATTGAACACACAGAAGATCACATTAAGACTTTGAAGCTATGAACTATGGTAACCTTCATCTAATGGTCACAGGCAACTTTGCAAAAAGATAAGTACTATATTTATTAGACAAATGTACCAAAATTAACTGAGTTTCCTAAAGCCACATAGTGAGCTGGTGACTGAGTCAGGAATAGAGGCCCTCTAACATCTAGTCCTCTGCTCTAATCATTAGATCAGTGGTCCCCAACCTTTTTTGTTTGGTGGGCACCAGACTATGAGCCACCGAGGACTGTGGCTGGCGGACGAGCATCTGCCAAAATCCCGCCAAGAAGCAGCAACGTCAATAGGCATTGCTGCTAAAATCCTCCGACAAGCAGTGTCATCCAGAGGCATCACCGCCGAAACGATGCTGATATTCGGCGGCATTTCGGCACCAACACCTCTGGATGACGCTGCTTCTCGGTAGCATTTTGGCGGATGCTCATCTGCTGGACAGTACGCGGGCGCACATAGATGCCCCGGCGGGAACCCTGGTGCCCACAGGCACCGTATTGGGGACCACTGCATTAGATAATGCTGACTCAGAACTATGGCATGCTTTCAAAGCATCTTTTATCTCAGACAGCTTTACCAGGGAACTGACTTACCCATCACTTTAGTCCAGCAGCTGTTTAACAGCTCACAGGGACACTATAGAATAATTTAGAACAGGAAATGAAGGCTAAGATCACATGCAATTAAACTGCAAAAAGAGGCAGAATCTAGATATTCAAGCTGGAATTTGGTAGGATACAGGGATTAACATCCCTATTTCAACATTGTCAACTATCATAGTTTTATCATGAGTCTCATAATACTTGGTTTTTTTCTTAAAGCCTCTGCTTCTGGAGTCATATGATTACTTGAGAACCTCAGCCTTTTAAGGAAATAAGTATCTCACCCTCACGATTGCAAAGAGAAGCTTCAGAACAAAAACCTAAAGGCTCAGACAGCAGAAAGCAAATAAGAAGATGCAAAGTCTATTATTTTTAAAAAATCTTGTGATTTTTAAGCCAAATTGTGTGATTTTGGGAGGTCTGACTCAATTTTCAGACAGGTAGGGCTGGAAATACTGCTACTCTTACAAAGCATGCCATGGGATTTTAAGTGGCCACGAGGGGTTAGGACTGTAGCTTTATGCCTTGAATCCCAGGCTGGGGCATCAGTGCCTCAGAAATCGGAGTGACCGCTCTCAAGATCCTTTTTTGCTGTACATCTCCCATTCCCAACAAAGTACTAACTTTTGCTGATTAAAATGTCCTTTGCAAATAATTTATCCGAAAGTGTGGCCCTTTCTTTGTTTGAGAGTTAGGGAAGAACTGTTTGTTTCTTTTAATTGTTTGCTCATTATCCAAAAATCGTGTGACAAAAAATATGTGCAAACAAATTTTAGCCTGTGCATTGTTTGCTAACTAGTCACTGTGATCTAGATTTTGACTTGGGTTGTGTGACCACATAAGAGCACAGAGGGAAATAAGAACAACACCCCTGGTATCTCAGTGTGGGCTACTGAGTTCATGGGGCTGGTTAGGCAATAGTAAGCAGCTGCTGTATGCTTAATGCTTCTTCCCCTCCTGGAGTAGCTAGTGCAACACAGTTTGCACAGGGGGTGTCTTAATTTGTAGCTGGTACAGGCCAGCAGCAATGAGTTCACACAAATGTGGAGTAGTAAATTAAGAATAACAGAAGAAAAAAAATTATCTTTGATACCAGATTTTTTTTTTAAATAATACAGGAAAAATGTGATAGCAAGAATCATTAGGACGGGCTCCCTGCCTGCGGAGAAGTGGCTTGTAATGTTTGAACTCTATCTAAAATCATCAGTGCTTGGATTCAACCCAATTGTCAGTCAGTTACTAGGCCTTTTAAAACAGCTGAGTATAGATAGCCACAAAACCCCATACAATATAGTAACAGTATATTCTGTGTAAGAGAATTTACTATCTGTTTTTACCTTATATGCCATTGAATAATGGGTGCCAAAATGGGGCTTCATCCAGCTCCCATTGAAATCAATGGTGAAATTCTCATGAATGTAAGTGGGAGCAGAATCATTTATTTAATGTTTTAAATGCCCCTTTAAAGATATAAAGTGCTATTATTATTATTATTATTTCCTAGTAAGTAGCGAGCAATAGAACAGGGATCGTCAACCTTTGGCACGCGGCCCATCAGGGAAATCTGCTGTGTGGGCCGGGATGGTTTGTTTACCTGCAGTGTCCACAAGTTCAGCTGATCGCAGCTCCCACTGGCTGTGGTTCACCGTTCCAGGCCAATGGGGGCTGCGGGAAGGATGGCCAGCACACCGCTTGCTGTAGCCCCCATTGACCTGGAATGGCAAACTGAGGCCAGTGGGAGCTATAATCAGCCGAACTTGTGGACACTGCAGGTGAACAAACCGTCCTGGCCCACCAGCGGATTTCCCTGATGGGCCACGTGCCAATGTCCTTGGATGTACTACGTCATGGAACCACAGATTACTTACATTGAAATAGTACGTTTACCAACACGTTAGATAATAGAAACCATTTACTCGTGCGGAATATGGAGTTTTCTAATGTTTAGTTAATTAGCTTTTGCTGGCTTTGAAAGAATAGAAAATAAAATATCAACATTCTTCTATTCCACACAGGCTTTTCTACCACACTCATTATCGTAGTATCTGAGTGCCTTCTAGTAATTCACTATATTAGCTACATTAATAATGATAACTTTAAAAACAATACCACACTCAGAAATTCAAAACCCATTATTCTGCATTTGAATAGGCAAGTGCAACACTGGGTCTGAGAGGCCTGTACCTTCAATTAAAGTATGTTAATATGCGGGAAATTGGGGAGAATGCCAGTGAAAGGGTGATGTTTTGAATGCAGTCAGAAGAAACCCTAAGGGCAGCCAGGAAAATAAATGTAAAAGGCAGAGAAGAACTGTGATAGTAACACCGTGTTTTCATAAAATAGAAAACTTTCATATAGGTAGCAAAGCAAAAGCCCTAGTCCTGTAGGCCCTGAGCATTTCACAAGCAGAAGATGCTGTAATTATAAGAATTAACACAGTTCTGTTTTGATTTAAGAACAATTCTATGTGTAATTCTCACATAAACACATCCTATTCTCTAGTCGTACCTGACTTTATGAACCACTACAAAAAAAATATATATAAAAAAAAAAAATTCCCCTCTCACCCCTATGGGTGATATGTGTCTTCCTCAACCTCGGGTCCTCTACAGAGGCCTGGGAGTTTGAGGGTTCTGCGCAGTATCTTAGCTGTTCCTAGCACTGCACTCTTCTGGACAGAGAGCTCTGATGTTGTTCCTGGGATC
>NC_133769.1:248931415-248971640 GCF_003597395.2 Chelonoidis abingdonii | reverse complement strand
TCCATGAATGGTTTGTTCCAGTAGCCCACTTATCATCAGATTGTCCTGGTTCCTCAACATCTGGCACAGACCTTGTTAATCCAGGCAACATCCGAGCCGGCATGACTCTCCTAGTTCATGTCACTCTCATATTTGAGGTAGGCAGGTAAAGCGTTTAGGGGGTCTTTTGCCCAAGGACCCCTAGTGGAAAGTTGGGTACCAACCAGGATTTGAACCCCAGTCTCTCGTATCAAGGGCAGCACGCTTAACCACTATGTTATCCAGTCCACACATATCCACACACACACACATCCACACACACCCCCAAGTGGAGAGGCCTGCAACATAATAAGGAGGAAAGAGTGAGCTCATATTTTTAAAAAGTGTGTGATCTGAGAAAAAGTCCACCCATAAGCACTGGGGACTACAATTTAATTTTAGCACTCTTATTTTCTTTGGAATAGACAACCATACCACTGTAAACTAGGATTTTATTAGATTTTAAGCAGAGACTGCCTGCATTAACATATCAACCTCCCCACTCCCTGCTAATCTGGCACTCTCTGCCGCTTAACCCTGATGCCTTCTCTCCCCGATCTTCCCCAGATCTTGTCCTCACTGTGGAATTCAATGTGAATGTAATGTTTCTCACCCTAACCCTCATCAGCCCTATCCAGGCCTTACCCATTTTTCCTTTCTCTGCTTGATTCCAGTTACCTTACCTCATCTGTCATTCCTGTGCCTTTCAATCCCCCTTTTAAATCTTTCCTATTCTATTTCTGATTTTACTACTATACCTTGGTTATGTTTGGACACATTTGTCAAAGCCTTATGCTGTCCCACCAAAAATTGCTTTCTGATTACAGCACCCTGATACCATGATAATACATTTTGATGCAGTGTTACCAACAGCAAGCATTTAAAAATATTGAATTAGCCTCCCAAATAATGAGATTTTACAAATAATAAACGTTGGGATCATTTTCTGTGCTTTCTGGTGCTGGAAACTTTAGGGTTCGCATGTTCTACCTTTTTCTCTGGCACCATCAGGGCAGGAACTTTTTTTCTTATAGAATAAAAAGTCTGGGATTCTCAGGTAATAACAAGAAGATTCCAATAGCTGGGGCTTTAAGAAAAAGCACAAAAATATCATGACACTGACAATAAAGGAAAAAAATCATATGTTGGCAACACCTTGATGTGCTCTCTTAATCCTGCTTTGATGAACCACGCTCTCCCCTCTTCTGTTAATACCTTCAGTGCCTTGTCCTCTGTCTTTAACCAGTTAGTCTCACTTAGCACTCACTGTTCCTCAAGGATCAGCTTAGGGAGGCGGGGAGTGAAGGAAGTACACAAACTCCACCAATTGATATAGTTAATAATGTTGGCATTGTAAATAGTCCTCATTAAGCTTCAATGTTCACTCCATTAAAATGAATGGAAAGAATTCACAAATCTCTTGAGGAAATGCTCCTATATCCCCTCTAGAGCCTGAAGAAGGCCCCAAATGCAGCAAAACCACTGTGGTTCTGCTCTGCACAAAGACTGGGCAGTGAAGAGGCTGGACAGGAGTTTGCATTCTCCTGTGCATTGTAGCACCAACCACTACACTGCTCACTCCTCACAAAAATGTTGAGGGCACAAGGATTAGGCCAAGGAATGTTTGAGGTCCACCCCAGTGCATCTGAGAACTGTACTGTTCCAGCAGCCACAGACTAAGATTCACATTTTCGGACTCACAGTAAACCAAACTGTGGCCTGGAGCAGTGGCTACAGACCAGTTGCACAGGTGCCTGATGCCAGGTTGTGGGAGGTTTCTCTGACAACCAAAAGAGCTAAAATATATATATTTAAATAACAAAAGGTTAAATTTGACTGTCAAAAATTGAAGGGGTCATCACAGAAATGCTGTTATCCACTCCTCTGGTTTCCTTTTTGTAAATGTCTTCAAGTGAACTGAGGTTAGCGCCTCGATCTTGAGTCTAGTTTCCAAAAATGCTGGTAATCCTTGCCTTCAGTTCCATGCCTTTACATTACCTTCTCAACCTAACTAGCTTACTCTTCCCCCAGCATGAAGCACAGAATTTGTTTCCTCTTTCTTTCAACCTCAGATCACCTCATTTCATAACAGCATAGTGTACAACAGAGCAAAACACGGTAGTGCAGTAGGCAGCAGACAGATAAACACAGATCAGAGGATTCAGGAAATACACCTTTTTTTGTGTTTTATAGACCCCTTCACAGATGGAATTTTTCCTGTACCTCATTTATCACCAGAAGAAAAAGCTGCTGTTTTGCTTCATTTCCAAATCATCAACAAACTGATAGCACACCAGGGAACTGTCATCATCCAGCTATTCCAAATGCTCCTGGCCTCTTTCCATCATATCTCCTCCATTCCTGGTCTTATACATTTTTATGTAATGAGTACATTGGGCAATGTTTGAGAAATTCCTTTCCCCTCAGAATTAAACATTAAGAAAGAGTAAAAATGCTTCTGGTTTGGATTTTAAATGAATGTTTATCACAAAAGAACCACCAGAACAGACAGATTTAACAGCAACAATTGGTATATAATAAGGAATGCAAAAGTTTGTATGATGCTCCTCCTTCACTCCACTCAGGTTCATGCTGGGGTGTTGCCTGGATTTGGTTAGCAGGAAAAGGAGGTGCGAGGGGGGGAGTGCTGTTCAGACTGTAGCACAGGGGTAGGCAACCTATGGCACATGTGCCGAAGGCGCTACATGAGCTGATTTTCAGTGTCACTCTCACTGCCCTGGGCCTGACCACCGTTCCGGAGCCTCTGCATTTTAATTTAATTTTAAATGAAGCTTCTTAAACATTTTTAAAAACCTTATTTACTTTGCATACAACAATAGTTTAGTTATATATTATAGACTTATAGAAAGAGATCTTCTGAAAATGTTAAAATGTATTACCGGCACACAAAATGAAGACTCAGCACACCACTTCTGAAAGGTTGCCGACCCCTGCTGTAGCATGAAAAATGTGGAGGAAAATAGTTTCTTCAACTCTTAGTCAACAAAAAAAATCTCCATGTATCAATAGAATTTTTAAGCGCATATTGTAAATGCCCAAACTCATTCCTTTTTCAATTTGAACAGTGAGCAACATCAAAGGCATTTATAAAGACATACTGTTTTGGTGTTCCTCAAGGGCTATTTTTTTGGTTTGTAAGCACAGCGTGGCTATCATGTGAGGGTCCAACAGACTGGCTGTCCTTGTGCAGAGCAATATGTAGAGTCAGAGAGCGAGAAAGGAACAACTGAAGGAAGAGATTAGAAGGATCAGCGGAGTGGGTGGGGGCATAGATTAAAGAAAGATTTTGAGAGAACTACACACACGAAAAGGATGCAGTGTTAATCTGTGGGGAAATAGACCTAGAAAAGGGTGAGGGAATGATGCATTATAGCAGAGACAAAAAAGTAGGAAGAAAGATAATGTGGGATTGTAGTAAATGACTGGTTTTTTAGTTGTATAGAAAGATTACTTTATTCAGTGTTTTGAATTCCAGATTTAATGGGTTACTTCCAGTCCCAAAACAATTAAAAACCTCTGCAAATTTTCTCATCCTTTGCCTGCAGAGGGTATAATGGCCTGGGCTGATGGATTGTATGCTCTATGCTGTATGGATTGTAGTGAGTCTGAGAGGTGGTGGGTACAGATAGAGCTACAGCCAGGAGAAACAGCCCCTTTACAGATGAGGAAAGCACATGTAAGCTGCCCTGGCTCCATAGGCCAGCTGAGGCCGAAGGAGATTTGTGGGAGGAGTTTCACACAGAGATTTGGGGGGAGTTCTGTAGTCTGCCATTCACGGGAGCCAAAGCTGGATGGAGCTGGGCAGGAAATGGGTCCCCCCCCCACAAAAACAAATGAACAAATCATTTCTGCTAATTTTTCTTTCTAGAATAAAAAGCACTGTCTACCCTCCATTCCCCACCCCACCCCACACACTCTATTGAAAACATGGTCACTAGATTCACATCTAACAGCTTTCAGAGTAGCAGCCGTGTTCGTCTTTATCTGCAAAAAGAATAGGAGTACTTGTGGCACCCTAGAGGCTAACAAATTTATTTGAGCATAAGTTTCGTGGGCTATAGCCCACTTCATCAGATGCATGCAGTGGAAAATACAGTAGGAAGATGTATATGTATATATATACAGAGAACATGAAACAATGGGTGTTACCATAGACACTGATCACTCTCGTTAGAGTGTGCATGGTAACACCTATTGTTTCATGTTCTCTGTGTATATATCTATCTACCTTCCTACTGTATTTTCCACTGCATGCATCCAATGGTCAGATAAATTTGTTAGTCTCTAAGGTGCCACAAATACTCCTGTTCTTTTTACATCTAACAGCCACCTCCTTATCCTAATCCCAACCTCACATCTCTCTTAGCCATGGCAATTCTACCTCATTACCCACCATTAACAAGCAATGGGGAAAATGGGGTGTAGGCAGCAGGGTAAGTAACCTACTGACTGTACTAGAGATAATGCTTAGTCCTGACACACTGACTGAACCGGAAGATAGAAATAACCTGTAATAACCAATCCCACCATCTAGTGGTGAAATGGGAGCCTAACATGACACTAGCTAAACAAACACTGGACCACTCCAGTCATTTGAAAAAAAAAATCTTATTGACATATAATCTACAGAATAAACATTGTTTATAATCCTCCTCTACTGAATTGCTGTATTGCACTGAAGTCTTTTGCAAAGGAGTTATAGCCCCCTAGTAATAACCAGGTGTCCCTGAAGCACTAACAGAGACATCCTGTGCATTCCATTTTCTGAAAGGCTTCACTTCACCATACACTTATTCTAAGGGAGGCCAAGTCCCCTGCAATTAACATGTTTTTTTACTATATTTCCAATAGTTAATTTTGTGACCCATTTGGACCCTTCCCTAAACTCCTGAGTATCTGAAGAAATACTGTTTTGCCTTGTCAGCCCTGGCCTAAAAAATCAGAGTGCGAAGGGGCTGCAGTCACAATGGGAGAGTCTCCACCAAGTCTTAAGAAACTGAGCTGGAGGCCTGCACACAGGTCCCTAACACCAAGCTTTAGATTCTAAACTGCTCAGCTGCTTTTTCATCTCAACACCTGAGGTTAGAGAGGGAAGCAGGGCCTCCGGTTACAGGGCCCAGAGGTAGCTCTAGGCACCAGCAAGCAAGCACCTGCTGGGGGCAGTCCATTTGCAGGGGCGGCATGGGAGCTGAGAACCAACAGGGGGCTCTGGGAGCTGTAGTTCCTTGGTTAGCTCCCTGCCTATAGAGCCAGCCCTGGAGCAGGGAAAGAACTACATTTCCCAGCATTCCCTTGGCCACTACCAACTGGAAAGGAAGGAGGGACGCCTCAATGCGGCAGCGGCTGTGTAGTGTAGGGAGACCATAGTTTAACATTAAAAAAACAGACAATACGCTCCAGGGAGGGAAAGCCTACACCCGCCCCAACCATCCACCCCCTGACCTGCCCCCCCCGCAAAGAAACCCAGACCCATCAACCCTCCCTGATCCACCCTCTCGACCGGACCCAAAGACTCTATTCTAAGCACTGCTGCCCTTTGTCCCCTGATTCCTTCTCACTGAGACACCTGTCACCCAGAGACCTCGCCCCCTATCCTAAGCAGCCTCTTTCCCTTCTCTTTGTCCCAGACTTTCCCCCGTCGAACCCCCTCAACTTCCCCCCAGGACCCCACCTCCTACCTGTCCCCTGACAAAACGCCCTGGGACTGCTCCATGCCTATCCAACCGCGCCTGTCGATGTGATGTGTTTTGTGCTATTTTCCCTGACTGCCGACCCCAAACCCTCCTCCCATCCAACCCCTCTCCCTTCCCCTGACTGCCCCCCTGACTTTTGCTTTTTCTCTATCGCTTTTTTGTCCCTTTATTTCTCAATCGTTAGTCTTCTTTCAATCGCATGCTTTGCTTCCCACGCTAATCGATTCTTATTTAATTCAGGATTTATGCCTTTTGTATTTTCACCGCCCTCCCCCCACTTTTTGTTTATTTCGTTTTTATGTTTTTTTGTTTTATATTTTATATTATATCGTTATCATTTTTATTTGATTTTGTTTGTTACATTTCTTTTTAGTCCTAAGTATATATTACTTGCATATCATATTCTATATTGCTTTTGTTTTCCATTTTTTTTATTAAAATTCTGTTCTTCGTTCTATTATGTTTGCTGAGTTAGTCTATCGTTTGTCCGTTCTGTTATTTTATTTGATGCTTTATTTTTAAAGTGTTTCTATAGTGGTCTATTTCCCGCACCGTCGCCATACCTTTTTCGTTCCCTGTTTTTGACCTTCTCCAGCTTTTATCCCTTC
Organism: Chelonoidis abingdonii; assembly: GCF_003597395.2. Lineage (NCBI taxonomy): Eukaryota > Metazoa > Chordata > Testudines > Testudinidae > Chelonoidis > Chelonoidis abingdonii. Next base: position 248,965,300 of record NC_133769.1, on the reverse strand, counting down.
CTGATTCCGTTGATATGTGTGATTGCATATGTAACTTTTCGATGTATCCATTTACTTTGTCTTTCTTTTTGCTTTTTTTATTTATTTGTTGTTGTCCTCATTTCCTTTCTACGTTATTCCTTTCCATCGTCCTTAGGTATTTCTTTTTTATTCTGTTTTTCTTTTTACGTTTTAATAGTATTCTTCCCTGGTCCTCTTATTTGTTTCGAATCGATTCCGTCTTTCTTCTACCCCCCCACCCCCATTCCTTTCTGCACCTTGCCCGCCCTCTCCTACGCCCTGTCAGGCCTAATCCCTCTGGCCCCATGAAAACCCCCCCTGCTCCCTCTGTCCTCTGAATGCCCCCCGGGACCCTTACTCTTCCTCAACCGCCCAGGCCACCTATATGGCCATCAGACCAGGATGTCTGGCTCCGCCAGCTCCAGACATGCTGTGTAACATCTGCTGTGCTCCCCCGCGGAGCCCACAGCCCCCCCCCAAAACACCCACCCAGCCAACTGCCTTCCACATTTGAACACTCAAAATTCAGAAGTGCTTAAGCTCATTGGGGCAGTGTCTTAACTTCATTTCTCCCAAATCAAATATATTGATCCACTATAACTTGCTGTAGAAAAAAGTAGATAAAACATTGAGCATGAATGCTTCCCAGTGCGTTTTAGGACTGGAATTGCTATTTTCAATACCATTGCCTTTTTGTTTATTGTTTGTTTAAAAGGAAGGACAGTGATATTGCATGGCAAATTCTCACGAAAGAAGCAGTCGAACAAAAGAATAATACAAGGCACCTCAAACTTTTTCCTGATTTATGGAGACAGTCTTGATAATGCATCAGATATTCCCAATCAAAAAGCTGAAGATTTGTTCCACTTTACTGCAGCTCTGTAACCATGTGGAAGAAATCGCTGTCTGTGTTTATGTGCACATCCAAAAATTCGTACTGGAATGACCGCCTGGGAGCGGAGTTACAGTGACCCCGGTGCGCGGAAGGAGGGTGCAGGTGGGGTGGTGGAAAGCCAAGGTCTGGGGCAGAGGATGGGCTGTGGGGGAAGGGGCGAGCCCAGGCTGGGGCAGCAGGGTGTGTGTGTGGGGGGGGAGAGTCCAGGGCTGGTACAGGGGGCAGCCAAAATTTTTTTTGCTTGGGGCGGCAAAAACCTAGAGGTTGCCCTGACAGGGCTTGCTATTCATGCCCTCATTCTTCAGAAACATGCTGATTTTCGTCTTCTTCCCAAACCCAGCCTCTGTGGATACACCCTTGCAGCCCTAATTGCAGCAGCAAGAATTTCTTTCCCCATGAAGCCCCAGTCTTGCATCTCTCCAACCAGCTGCAGGGAACTCAGTTCATCTCTCCCTCCACTCCTCCCTAAGATGCAGGGGCACCCTGAAGCCCTCAAACTTCTCCCAACCTCCCACCCACAAATATCCCTCCCCACTCTCTATTTCCCCCTTCCCTTTACCTGCCCCCACCTGAAAAGCAGTTTCTCTCTCCATCCAAATTAGTTAAGTCAGTTAACGAGGCCCCACGCAACCTTCCTAAAATCAACTGCAGAGAGGGCACCCTATGGCTAAAATCAGGGGCTGCCATCTCTTTACCTCTTTTTGTGGAACTTTTTCTGTGCTGCTCCTGCTCCTAGTGCTCTCCCTTCTGAGTGCCCCACCTCCCCCTGAACAAGCTGCTTTGCTCCCCCTGTGAAGAGGACAAGCTCCAGCCCTCTGTTCTTTCACTGTCCCCTGCTGTTAAAGCAGCAGTCGCAGCTGCTGCTTGGCTCCTCAGAGGCTACTTTGCCCCTTCCTTCCTGAAGAGAAAGCTATCAAGAACTCATTTTCAATTTGTAAACAATTAGACACATTTACTTCTTAACACAATTGCCTCAATTAATACCCCTTTTCTAACAGATGTGGGGCCAAAAGGGCTAAGCAGTTGCAAATACCTGCAAAGTCATTAGAGTTATACCAATCAAAATCGGCCTATGTAATTTACTTTCTGCTCTGAGCAATTGGATGTATGTGCTGGAGGCACACACAATAGGTGTATAGATTGAGACAGGATCAAAATGTGTCTAAATGTGTTTTTTCAAAGGCTATATAATTAAAATGCTTACATTTGTGTTGCGCCTAGCATGCATATATGGACAACTCAATTAGCATATCTAACGCAGATTCTTCACTGTCACCTTGCAGATACTGTAGCATTGTTTATTTTAGTACAAGAGAGACTGGCCACGTATCTGAGTTAAATTACATTCACATTCTCTGGAGTCACTTGCAAGAAATAAATCACTGCAAATTAACTTTTCCCTGATTTTTCATACTCACAGATCTAAGGAGCAGTAATTAACCACAGATATTTTAAGTTCTGCTCTAGTTTGCCATCTAAGGAATATTATTGAGTACTTACAGTATTTGGGGCTGATTTAGAAACTTATGTTAAGAGGAGTGACAGGACAGCTTCCATTCTACTCCTTTACTATCTTATTTGGGAGATCCTCACCTCAGGATGAGATACCAGTTTTCTGAGGTTTCCTTTCAAGATGAATTGTCAAGTCGCACGTGCAAAGAGACAGAATTTGGCATTCTCTTCTTTTAATGTAGAGTCTTTCTTTTCCTGTGAGTCCCTTCATTTGACAGATACACCTCTACCCTGATATAATGCTGTCCTTGGAAGCCAAAAAATCTTACCGCATTATAGGTGAAACCGCGTTATATCAAACTTGCTTTGATCCGCCGAAGTGCGCAGTCCTGCCCCCTCCGGAGCACTGCTTTACTGTGTTATATTCAAATTCGTGTTATATCAGGTCGCGTTATATCGGGGTAGAGGTGTAATTTTAAAAAAATGTATTTAAGTTAGTGCTCATGTACAATTATAGATTTGCAGTTTAGACCCAGAATAATTGGGATCCAGTAGTTTTGGTTTGCTGGTTGTAGCTTTGGTTTCCTCTAAAGGGTAATCACAGGGAATAGTACACAGCAAGAACTTAGTTGCATTGCCTTCAAAAAAGAGTGAACAAGATGAAAACTTCCAACCATTTTTGAGGGAAGAAATAAAAAAGTGAGTGAAATCAGTGAAAACAGAGAGAGCCTGCAATTCTGACAATGTGTCACCAAAGCTACTACAACGTCTTAGGAAGAAAAGCCAGCACTGGTTGTCCATCTCACGTCCTGTGTTGAACAGGAGAACATGATACCCAGGCTATGGTGAAAATATAAGGTGATCGTTTTTACCAAAGCCAGGTAAAGACCGCTCTTCTGCAGCAAGCTATTGCCCAATATCATTCCTCAATTGCAGCTTCAAACCCCTTGAGCAGATAGTCCTTGGGATAATTATTCCCATGGCAGAACAACTTTTGAGTGATGATCAGCCAGGTTTCTGACTAAATCAAAGCATCTGTGGCCAAGTTCTCATTATGTACAAAATGGATTTTTGACCTTACAACAGCTTCTGATACCATTTGGCACAATGGTTTGTTCTACAATGTATCAAGAGTTCCTCCTAGGTGGGTGGTCCTGGCAACTGAGCTTATACTCCAAGATAAAGGTTTTAAGGTGGCTCTGGGCCACAAAACCAGCACCTGGAGATTCCAGAAGAATGGATTACTAGAAGGCCCAGTACTGGCACTAACTTTATTTAATGTATTCACCAGTGACCTACCTACTAAACACCATCTCCGGGCAGATCATTTAAGCTGACAATATCTGCTTGACCTCCAGAAATCATGACTTCCAAAAAATTGAAGAAAACCTGAATAGAAATATGGCTGACATAAAAATATAAGAGCTGCCATACAGGGTCAGACGATGGTCTGTCTTGCCAAGCACTCTGTCTCCAACAGTGTCCCAAATCAGAGTTTTAGAGGGAGTGTACAGTACAGGGCAGTTATGGAATGATCTATCCCTGTCTTCCACTCCTGGCTTCTGGTAGTCAAAGATTTAGGCTCACCCCGAGCGTAGGGTTGTGTCCCTGACCATCTTGGCTAATAGCCATGGACAGACCTGTCCTCCATGAACTTATCCATTTCTTTTTTGAGCTAGGATGACCGTATGTCCCAATTTTATAGGGATAGTCCTGGTATTTGGAGCTTTTTCTTATATAGGTGTAACCCTTCTGCCTCTCTGAGTTGGCAGCAACAAGGGCCGGGTTCAGTATCCAGGGGTTCCATTTCAATAACACAATGCATAACCAGCTCGAGCCCCCACCCAGTGACCTGGAACACTTACATACCAGCCCCCCAGGCGCCTCTAGGAGGCAATACTTCCCCTCTCGCAAGCACGGAGTCTGAGTGTAGGAAAATCCTTTTAATAAAGGAGGGAAACAATGCGGCATCACATTGGAGAAACACCACAACAGGATTATAACACAAACCATAAGCAAAAACCCACCTCCAAGTACGTTTGGCAATGTCCTTTCCCCCTTAGGGTCTTAAGTCCAATCACCCCAAAGTCCAACAACCCGAAAGTCTCTGGTCAGTGCCACCCCCAGAGTTCAAAAGTTTATCTGCAGAGTTTTACCCCCCCAGCCTGGGTGGAAATGGGGGGGGGGGCCACACACAGGGTGTGGGGCCACAGGGTGTTAAGGGGCACCTTACGTGGGCCAGGGCCAACTGCTCCGCCTTTCCGTGGAGTTCTGCTGCAGCCTTCACCAAATGACCAGCTCCACTTCACCAGCTGTGCCTCTCCTCCAGCTGACCCATGAGCCACTCCAGCCGTCCCTGCAAACCAGCTCCACTCCGCTCACTGTTCCATGGGCTGCTCCAACATGCTGCAAACTGCTCCGCTCTGCCAGCCACTTAGTGATAGGTCTTCAGGCTCCCCCACTGTTAACACAGCACTCAGTGTCTTCAGGCTCCCCACTAGTTAGCACAGCACTCAGTGCTCTCAGTCAGATTTCAGCTCTTTAGTGATTTCAGCTCATAGTAGGGGAGCCCTGGTGCTGGTGCACCATTGGCCCAACATGAATTCAGCTCAGCAGCCTCTAGATGGACTCCTAATGGAATCAAAATTAGCTCTACTCTTTAACAGTGGAGAGAGGAAGATGTACAATTGATGTTCCAGGCCCTCAGAAGGGGCCCATACCATCAGGTACACACACCAGTCCCCAACCTCTCTCAATTCACTGGGTTTTGGAACCCATGTCCCTTGTCTAGCAAGTGCTACTTAATTGAGGTTGAGTTATTTCTGTGATAGAGCAGTCTTATAGTTCCTCATTCACATAATCAGGGTAACACCACTTTATTCTTCCTGCCCCAATAACAAAGAAATTGGGGATCCCAGAGCTGTCAAAATAACCATCCCAGGCTGCCGTGGGCTATGCTAGGTGAGGTGGGTATACCAGTGCAAATACCTGAAATTCCTTTCCACACTCCCTGAAATTCTTTTCACACTCCCCATAATTCACCACCAGATGTCAGGGTAGAGCTCATCCTGAGTCTGCTTACATCGGTGCCAATTACCTTCCACCCCTGTCCCAATTTTTCACTCTTACTAGCTGGTCACCCTATTTTTGAGCCCAGTTACACTTTTGGCCTTCACAACATCCCATGTCAATGAGTTCCCCTGGTTAGTTATGGATTGTGTGAAAAAGTACTTCCTATTGTTTCTATTAAATCTTCTATTAATTTCATCAGGTAACTCCTGTTTTTTGTATTGTATGAAAGGCTAAATAATGCTTCCCGATTCCCTTTTCCACACCATTCATGATTTTATAGATTTCTATTATATCCCACCTCCCTTAGTCATCTCTTTTCTAAGATGAACACCCCTAATCTTTGTAGTCTCTCTTCATGCAGCATCCATTCTATATCCATGATCATCTTTGATGCCTTTCTCTGACCCTTTTCCAGTTCTACTATATCCTTCTGGAGATGGGACAACCAGAACTGAACACAATATTCCATGTGCATACACATCATTAATTTATATAGTGGTATGACTCAATGTTCTGTCTTTTTTTATCTCAGTCATAACAGTTCCTTTGATCACTGCTGTGCACTGAGCAGAAGTTTTCAGAAAACTATCCAGGGTAATTCCAAGATCTCTTTCTTAAGTGGCAACAGCTAATTTAGAACCAATCATTGTATACTTATAGTTGGGATTATTTTTTCCAGCTTGCATTACTTTGCACTTATCAACAATGAATTTCATTAGCCATTTTGTTGCCCACTCACCCACTTTTGTGAGCTTCCTCTGTAACTCCTAGCGGTCTGCTTTGAACTTAACTATCTTGCATAGTTTTGTATCATCTGCAAAATTTGCCACCTTACCATTTGCGCTCTATTCCAGGTAATTTATGAATGTGTTAAACAGGTCCCAGTACAGATCCTTGGGGGACCCTGCCGCTCACATCTCTTCATTGTGAAAACTGATTATTGTTCCTGCTCTCTGTTTCTTGTCTTTTAACCAATTACTGATCCATGAGAGGAACTTCCCTCTTATTCCATGGCTATTTAATGGCCCCACTGCCTGTTTGGCAGATTTTCTGCTTCTGATGTAACTTAAAAAAAATATTGTTAGTTTTAGCATCTTTAGCAAGTTGTTTCTGTAGTTCTTTTTTGGCCTGTCTTATATATACTCCTTCCTATTTTCCTCATTAGGATTTAACTTCCAAATTTTAAAGGATTCCTTTTGTGCCTCTAATAGTCTCCTTTACTCTGCTGTTTAACCATGGTGGCATTCGTTTGGTCTTCCTACTCTCTTTTATTTGGGTATACATTTAGTCTGAGCCTATATTATGGTGTTTTTAAACAGTCTCCATGCTGCTTGCAGACCTTTTATCCTTGTTACTGCTCTTTTTAATTTGTGTCTAAGTAGTGTCCTCATTCTTGTGTAGTTCCCCTTTTTAAAGTAAATGTTACTGCGATGTTTTTTTTGTTTTTGTTTGTATTTCTCCCCGGAACAAGGATCCTAAATTTAATTACGTTATAGTCACTATTACCAACTGGTTCAGATGTAGTGGCCACTTGGACCAGATCCTGTGCTCCACCTAGGACTAAATCAAGAATTGCCTCACCCCTTGTGGATTCCAGTACTAGCTGTTCCAAGAAGAAGTCGTCTAAAATTTTTATCTCTGCAACATGCCCTGAGGTGACATTAAACCAGTCAACATGGAGATGGTTGAAATTACCCATTACTATTAAGTTTTCTGGTTCTGTAGCCTCTTTAACCTCCCTTAGCATTTCACAGTCACTATCACCATTCTGATGAGGTGGTCAGTAGTATATCATACTAACTAGGTGACTATTGCAAGAAAAGACACTGAAGCCAAGTACATCAAAGATCATGTCAACATGTTTCCAGTTATGCCATCCACAGAGCTAGGTTGAGCTTAACATCTTTTTGAATGGCCAGTGGCTGGTACATGATACAAAGCCAGTGTATTTAGGGGTTACCCTAGATCACATACTCACATGTAAACGCCATCTCACTAAAGTAGCTGAAAAGATAAAGAGCCGAAACACTTCTGAACAAACTGGTAGGGAGCCAATATGCAAACACTGCACAGTTCAGGGCTTGTGTTCTGCTGTTCAGGTGAAGAATCCTGTGTCCCACTTTGGTTAAACTCTGCACCATTAGACTAGTAGACAAACAGCCTAATCATACTATGAGAATTATCTTGGGCGCACCAAAGCCAACAAAACGTGCATGGTCACCAGGCCTTGCCAATATTCCTCTGTCTAACATCTGGCATCAGAATGCAGCCAACAAACTGATCAAGTACAGCAAATGATACACAATGTTCAGCAATCCTATCTGGACAGTGCTGTATGCTCTCCATCCAGCTAATAACATCATCAGCTCACTGTAGTGGGCAGACTGGGAGAGAGCCCCTGCCATGACCAGGAACTCCCACACTATCACGGTGAACTGTGACCTAGCTCTGGGCACTCACACCATCTCTGGAGCCAGCTTAATAGGTTCAAGTGCGGCGTGGTTCACTGTGGCAAGACTGACCTTTCCAGGGGCATTCAGGACAGCCCACTATGCATCTGTGGTGCTGTGGAGGATGTGGCACGTATACTGGATGGTTGCTCCTCTCATGTTGGGCTCCCATGAGGTCTTCCCAAGCTGAACACTGTTGACTCAGAGGCCACTGACTGGCTTAAGACTATTAAGCTGTTTTATTTTGTGTTTTTATACCTTGCCCACATACAGTCACTATATATATATATACACACAAATATGTATATACACGCACACACTATTAAAAAATGAAGTCCCCATTCAACAAACAGAACACATACCACTTAAAGGGCAGTGCCACTGCAAGCTTCCCTGCCCTTGTGTTCACCTATGACCTGGAAGGAGAAGTTCTAAGGGTGAGGAAGATAAAGAGGTAACAAAATACAATGGTTTCCTTGCAATAAAAAGCATTATGGGCACGAATTTTTTGCTAACTCATCTGATAAGACACTAAATATTGCTTAACAACAAAAAGAGATTATTTGTTTTTTTTGTAGGGAGATTATCCATTAACTATTGAGGAAAAATGTTAATTAATTTAAGTACTATAATTCCAAATTTGCATACATTTATGGAAAACCTGTTCTTGCTGTAACTGCATATATCCATCTAAAATACAAAATCCGAGTTAACAACACTTATAAGTTCTGTTTGTGTAATGTTGGAGATAAGATTTTTCTGCGGCAGTGTAACATGGATAGCTTCATTCTGAACAGATTCTCATTTCAGATTCAGTTTGAAAGCTTACTATAAAAATATACTGTTGACCTCAAATAATATTAGATGGTCTCGAGGAGCACAAAATAATACATGCCATTATTAAAGACACTACTTTATTGTTTCCTGATTTCAAAGGCCATTTAAACTAAGGCAGACTAAATGTATCCCTGCTAAACAACCAGTGCAGTCACTGGACGATTGAGGTGCTAAAGGAGCACTCAAGGACAATAAGGCCATTTCGGAGAAACGAAATGAATTCTTTGCATTGGTCTTCACTGCTGAGGATGTGAGGGAGATTCCCAAACCTGAGCCATTCTTTTTAGGTGACGGATCTGAGGAACTGTCCCAGATTGAGGTATCATTAGAGGAGGTTTTGGACCAAATTAATAAATTAAATAGCAATAAGTCACCAGGACCAGATGGTATTCAACCAAAGAGTTCTGAAGGAACTCAAATGTGAAATTGCAGAACTACTAACTGTAGTCTGTAACCTATCATTTAAATCAGCTTCTGTACCAGATGACTGGAGGATAGCTAATGTGATGCCAATTTTTAAAAAGGGCTCCAGAGGTGATCCTGGCAATTACAGGCCTGTAAGCCTGACTTCAGTACAGGCAAACTGGTTGAAACTATAAGTAAAAGAACAATATTGTCAGACATATAGATGAACATAATTTGTTGAGGAAGAGTCAACATGGTTTTAGTAAAGGGAAATCATGCCTCACCAATCTACTAGAATTCTTTGAGGGGTCAACAAGCATGTGGGAAGGGGATCCAGTGGATATAGTGTACTTAGATTTTCAGAAAGCCTTTGACAAGGTCCCTCACCAAAGGCTCTTATGCAAAGTAAGCTGCATGGGATAAGAGGGAAGGTCTCTCATGGATTGGTAACTGGTTTAAAAGATAGGAAACAAAGGGTAGGTATAAATGGTCAGTTTTCAGAATGGAGAGAGGTAAATAGTGGTGTCCCCAGGGGTCTGTTCTGGACCAGTCCTATTCAACATATTCATAAATGATCTGGAAAAAGGGGTAAACAGTGAGGTGGCAAAATTTGCAGATGATACAAAATTACTAAAGATAGTTAAGACCCAGGCAGACTGTGAAGAGCTACAAAAGGATCTCTCAAAACTGGGTGACTGGGCAACAAAATGGCAGATGAAATTTATGTTGATAAATGCAAAGTAGTGCACATTGGAAAGCATAATCCCAACTATACATATAAAATGATGGGGTCTAAATTAGCTGTTACCACTCAAGGAAGAGATCTTGGAGTTATTGTGGATAGTGACTCAATGTGCAGTGGCAGTCAAAAAAGTGAACAGAATGCTGGGAATAATTAAGAGAGAGATAATAAAACAGAAAATATCATATCACCCCTATATAAATCCATGGTACACTCACATTTTGAATACTGCATGCAGATGTGGTTGCCCTATCTCAAAAAAGATATATTGGAATTGGAAAAGGTTCAGAAAAGGGCAACAAAAATGATTAGGGATATGGAACGGCTTCCGTATGAGGAGAGATTAATAAGACTGGGACTTTGGAAAAGAGAAGGCTAAGGAGATATGATTGAAGTCTATAAAATCATGACTGGTGTAGAGAAAGTAGATAAGGAAGTGTTGTTTGCTACTTCTCATAACACAAGAGATAGGGTCACCAAATAAAATTAATAGGCAGCAGGTTTAAAACAAATTAAAAGAAGTATTTCTTCTCACAACACGCAGTCAACCTGTGGAACTCATTGTCAGGGGATGTTGTGAAGGCCAAGACCATAACAGGGTTCAAAAAAGAACTAGATAAATTCATGGAGGATAGGTCCATCAATGGCTATTAGTCAGGATGAGCAGAAATAGTGTCCCTAGCCTCTCTTTGCCAGAAACTGTGAGTGGGCGAGAGGGGATGGATCACTTGATGATTACCTGTTCTGTTCTTTCCGTCTGGGGCACCTGGCACTGCCACTATCGGAAGACAGGATACTGGGCTAGATGGACCTTTGGTCTGACCCAGAAGGGCCATTCTTATGTTCTTATGTTCCAACCAGTAGGATTGCAGTTTGTGCACAAACTGAGGAGAAGGAGGATAAGGAGGGAAAGGGAGAAGAAAGTCATAATTAAAGATGGTCAACGACTAAGATTTTTTGTTTTATAAAATTCAAGCCAGGTTTGGTTGAGACTCAGGACCCATTTGACCAGAAACCATAAAGCTCAAGAAAATGGAGTAGGGTTTGAATAAATGTTTCACTTTTAGTTCATTCCTCGTTACAATCCTACTACACAGATGTACTATTCACTGGGTGGTGGCAGCAGATGAAGAGGGATAAAAGAACAGAGAAAAAGAAGGTTTGAGGTCACCTTTGTTATTAATTCCCTCAGAAGCAGAACAGTTCAGTGGCTCAGGCACAGGACTGGGAGTCAGGACACCTGAATTCTATTCCTGGCTCTGTCACTGAGCTCCTGTGAAATTTTAGGTAAAACACTTCCGATCTCAGTGACTATTTCCCCATTTGTAAAATGTTGGTACTGACACCAGAAAAGAAGCACTGTGTAAAAGCTAAGTATTATTTAAAATTGTAGATTGATTTGAGTTCTAGAAACTGATGGGGGAAGGAGTGTCATGGCTCTCCTCGCTTCCCCCGAATTGGGGGCGGGGAGTCAAGTTTTGTAGCAACGTTTCTAATATCAACGTTTACCCTTAAAAAGCCCTAGTTCTGGTATTCATGTGGGACATTTAGTGCATGGGGATTATTTTCTCTTTTGTCTCAGTGTTTTCAACACATGGGAGGTGCAGTAGCTTCACCGAAACACTCTTGTTTTTGTCAGACTCACCCCTCTACCAAAGTCAATGGATGCCGACACAAACTATTTCAGTATTTAAAATCCATATAGCTTTGCCAGCTTGGCAATGGGCTCTGATTTAGCATGCTAAGTAGGCTGGAGCTCACTGATATTTAACAGCCTCAGCACAGTAGCTATTTCCCTTTAATTACAGAATCACTATGGCTACATTAAACACCAGATGCTTCTTGTTATATTTCAGTTCCAGTTCACTTTAGTTAACGCTCTGACTAGCACATCTGGACTGTAACTCTTTTTTCCTTGTAATCTTTTTTCAGCACAGTACTAAGGCCCAGATCTTCAAAGGTATTTAGGCTCCTAACTTCCACTGAGATCAATGGACATTAGGACCCTAAGTACTTTTGAGGATCTGGGCCCAACTCCTTATCCAGCCAGATCGAAAACAAAATGTCCAACCAGATAGGCAAGTCTATCTGACTAACATTGACTTTAATAGAAACACCCAGAACATTCTAAGTCTTTTCCAAACTGAAAAGAAGGCCCAGTTTCTGCCCCAAGGAGCTCACAGTATGTAGAGCAGGGGAAGAAGTTGCTTACTTTACCATGCTCAGACTCATGTCACATTTAGTGACACTTATTTAACCTCTACAACAAGTAATCACAGTATGGTAATGAGCTGCAGGAATTCAGGAATGAAGGGGAAAGTTCTCATGTCTGCTGTGGTTACTTAGTGCTCTTGGGCAATGCAAATGGGCTGTAAAGCTCATTTAAATGGCTACATGGGAATTCTTTCAGCAAAAGGCAGCCCTGAATGGCACAGAGCTGGGATTACAACTCTGTGCCATCCTTTTCATTGCTTCTGGGCTAGGCAGCATGGCTGGGAAGAAAAGGAGTATGGTCGGAGTGTTTCTATGCTCTGACTATTCCTGATGACTGCAATGGGTCATTGGGGCCATAGACAGCCTGGCATAAATTAGAGCTCTCTTAAGGCTGCTTTAACTTACACCAGGAAACAAACTCACTTCTGCCTATCCTCAAGATTTGGTAGCCAGGAAAGTTGCCTTTAAAACTACCTTTGTCCACTTCTGCCCAGGTCCTGTGTTGACTGACTGGATCTGAATGGGGGGATGCCATTAGTTTTAATTGTGATTTATTTACCAGGTAAAAGTCATTCATCTCAAAAAGATGCATTGACTGTTGTGGAGTTTACATAAAATATTTTATACCTATTAATAAAATGTCTTTCAGGGCAAGTTTGTGAGATGTAGTTTCTCTGGAACTATTTAATTTCTGTTAATATACACTGTGAGCTTGCATCTAATTCAATTTATAAAAACATCAAGTGCTGTTTAAGATGAACTCATGGATTGTTAGATGGATGCATAACCCAGACGCCCGTATAATTCCCTTCAATGTCTTTAATTGGACTGACTGAATTATTATTTACATGAGGCTTCTGAATAATCTCCTGAGATGGCAGTATACTGAGTACTCATAGGGTTTTTGTTGTTGTTTTCAGCGCAATAGCATAAGGGAACCTCTTAATACATTATCTTAAGCCCTGGACCTTCATTAATATTAAATATCACAGTCTTTAAAAAAGAGAAAGAGGGGAAGGATGACTTTTTTACTCCCTTAGATATCAATACAGTTCGATGAGTGTGAGAGTCAACAATGCTGAAACCAGGATAATTCAGGTTCCACTACATCACAAGTGTAACATCAAACAGCAGCAGCAGTATTGGAGTTTGGCTCACTCACAGTCTGTTTTTAATTAAATCTGTGTAACCGACCCTCCTCAGTAATCATCCCAGTTGCATGAAAAAAAATAAGTGAACCAAAACCAACCAAACACAAACCCTTAGTGCAGTAAGCCAGTTTGATTTATAGGACAAAGTAAAATTTGTACATTCCTCCACAGTAGACCTGCAAATTCTTTTATTGGGGTATGCTAATATCAGTTTTGAAATCTTTGCTATGCTTCTGTTTTTCATTCCTCCAGGGGCAAAGCCACTTCTGCACTCCTAGCTTGAATGGATCAAATTCAATTGGGCTCATGTCAGGTCTAACTGTTATTAATGTTCCTGAACTGGGAAAGTTATTTATTTGAAAAATGGGCCCAAATTTCAATAAAGTCAGTCCCCTGGACAATAAACAAGTCTGATAAATGGAAACAAAAATGTATAGGTTGCACTTATGTTAGCTCTAAACTATTTATTTATTAATAAAGGCACACCACTACTGTTCACACATTAGATTATGGAATAGGTTCTCTTCTCATTTAGAGTGCTTGAACTCAGGTCCCCAGATATTGTAGTGTGGAGCATAATATAAAAATCAAGATTATTATTGGTATTACAGTAGCACATATAGGGTCCCATGAGCTAGATGCTGTATACACACTTAGTTGCAGACAGTCCTGCCTGAAAGAGTTTAAAGTTGTGTGCCGTGATCCTGCACTGAGCTCCCTACAGGCTCAGGTATCTGCCATCTGTCTCCAGGCCTGCTTACAGGTGGGGCCCCGGTGATTTAAAAGGGCCCAAGGTTGGGGGTGGGGGGAACCTGGTTGCTGCTGCAGCTGGCAGCACATTGGAGCTAAGGTAGGCTTACTGCCTGCCCTCTCTCTGTGCTGTTCCTGGAAGTGGCCAGAATGGCCCTTTGGCCCAGGGAGGCAAGGGGACTCTGCATGATGCCCCCATCACCAGTGCTGACTCTGCAGTTCCCCTTGGCTGGGAACTGCAGCCAATGGGAGATGCAGGGGTGGTACCTGTGGGCAGCAGCAGGCAGAGACCCTGTGTGCTGTGCCCTGCCCCCCCAGGAGCTGCTGCCTGAGGAGTGTGTTGGTTGCTTTTGGAAGCCACTCAAGGTAAGTGCTGAGCCCCTGACCCCCTCCAGCACCCCAAGCCTAGAGCCTGCACCCAAACTCCCTCCCAGAGCCTCCACCTGGTGCCTCTACCCCCTGCCCCACCTTGGTGAAAGTGAGTGAGGGTGGGGGAGAGGAGTGACAGAGGGAGGGGAGAATGGAGTGAGCATGGGGTGTGGACTTGGAGAAGAGGCTGGACGGGGCATAGCCTCAGGGAATGGGGGCAGGATAGGGGCAGAGCAAGGTTATTTGAGTTTGTGCAATTAGACAGTTCCCAACTCAGTTGGGTGGGCATGTGGATGTCCTGGGTGTGCAGGAAGAGTATGCACAGCAGCACAGCTGGCAGCTCACTGGGCACCAGCCAGTGCAGGCAAAGCACTGCCCAAATGTTAGGCAGACCGAGTCTGTGTGGAAGCAGCTTGTGTGTTTGTGGGGGCCCATTGACTGTTCTGCCTGGGGCCTGGAATTGCTGTCAGTGGGCCTGCCTGTCTCTCAGTGCAGGCTGAAGCAATAGTTATTTTTTAAAAAAATGGAAGGAGGTAGCAGGTGGCAAAGCAAACAAGCAGTGTATAAGGAGACCTACTCATGGGGAGAAGACAGGGTACTAGTGATACAAGTATTGGCGCTCAGGCTCCAGTCCAAACCCAGAAGTCTACACAGCAATGAAACAGCCCAGCCCCAAGACTGCTGGCTCAGGCCAGCTGTGGGTGTCTAGTTGCTGTGTAGACATACCCTGAGTATCGCAGCTAAAAACAACGTGGGATACAGAAAAATTATTAAAGACAAACACCCTATCACCTGTGGGTGAATACTTTTCTTAGAGTGATCACGCTACATCTGACTTCTCTGTCCTCACTGTCAAAGGACAATTGAACACCAACTTCAAAAGACAAGGGTGGGAGACTAAATTAATAACTTTGTTAGAAACCTCTGCGTAAGCCTAAAAGCTTAGTGCCTTCGCATGCAGAAGTTGGTCCAATAAAAGATATCACCTCATCCACCTACTGTCTTTAATATCCTGGTACCAATGTGGCTAGAAAAACATTCCATACAATGATTGCCATGTCAATTTCTTCCTAAACTACCAGTCCTGCAAATTCAGCATTCTATCATCTTGGAATGAATCTAGGCTCTTTCCTTCTGATACTTCAATCACCAGCAATAAAGTTTCTGAAGATTATATTAGATCAGTTTTACCTGGTTAAGCCCTACTGCCTCCAATAGATTTGCATAGGTATAGTTGCTTGGCAGTAAACAATTCCACCAATGGTGCAGAGGAGTAAGAACAAATCCAGTTTCCCTCCCTCTGACACCTGGTATTTCTGCCCAGCTAATAGGAATAAAAAGTGGTGATTTGGCTTAGCAGTTCTGAATCAATAAAGACAGGAACAGATCTTCTGAATAAGAAGCTGCCCCTTTTACACTGTTCCTTTTCAGTGTAGGAGTAGATTTAAAGTCCTACAATACTTTTTATACAGGATGTTAAGCATGGTAGAATGCCTCAACTATAAACACTATTACTCTTTGAGTTTTAACTGATGCAGTACTTTAGTGTAATTTTTCATATGTGACTTAAGACTTTGATCCAACACCTTTATATATAAACTTGGCATCAAGCTGCTAATTGCCAAACCCATTGCATTTGGGGGTGTGATGCCAGAGAAGGAAACTTTAACTTCTGTTTAGGTGTTTTGAGACTTCACCCAGGTGAAAAACTCTGGAAGTAGTTTGCTTCACTTTCCCTGACTACCTCAGCAGCTGACTGGTGCTCTCCCAGGCTTTCAAAGTAGACCACAGACAACAGCCCCCAGGTCCTTGGAAATAAAATCTAAGCAATTCATCTGATTATCAGCCATTCTATACCTTTTGTACATGTGCCCTACCAACTTCAAAAATCTTTTTTTACAAACCCTTAAAGACTAATCACATTTGATGGCCTTTTTGGGTAAGAGACATGCACACCTTTAATTCTGGATTTCATGGAAACACTATGATCTACTTGGTTATAGCAGTGGTCTGGGAAGCAGGAAAGTACTGAGTTCAAATTTGTGACTTAAAACGGTGACTTATTTTGTGACTTCTATCAGTTCTTTGCTTTCCTTATGTCTGGTTATCTACAATAGCTATAAAATTGAGTAAAACACAGGAACTTAATGAAAAACAGATGCTGCTTTTGAGCTGTGCATCTTGAAAAACAAAATAGAGAATACACACTCCATTATTGTTTCAGATAATATATAGTTAGTGATGAATCAATAATTCTTAGACCTCAGCTCATGTGGAAGTTCAAAACATAATTCTGGGTTTGACTTTTCTCACACTGTGGTAGAACTCAGGAACAATCCTGTTAAAAACTGGAGATGCTGACATAAAGGTTTTATGAGATCAGAATCAGACCCACTTTTTTTTTTAAATGGCAGAAAACAGCTTTTCTTTACTCATTATAGGACATATATAGTGTTTGTATGTGCAGAGCAAGAGGTATGCTCAGGGTCAGTGCAACCATTTAGGCAACCTAGGCGGTCATCTAGGGTGGTGACATTTGTGGGGTGCCATTTTCTTCGACAGCGACCACGGCGGCCGGATCTTTGGCTGCCTCAGTCGCCGCCGGCATTTAGGAGAAGGGAGGTGGGGCAGGGGTGCACGGGGAGGGCTGCCTGCAGCAAGTAAGGGGGGGGGGCAGCACGCAGGGGAATCTCCAGCCAGTCACCCCGCCGCACTCCCCCTAAGCTGATGTGGCGCAGCAGCCTGGAGGTAGAAGTGAAAAGCCAGCCACAGAGTGCTTGGGAGCGAGCGGGGGCAGGATGAGCCTCACTGCGCCTCGCCTCCCGGCTTGTGGCACCTGAGAAGTTATAGGCGCCAACAACCTAGGAAGCAGAAGAGTGAAGCAGCCACGGCATGCCGGGGTCCACAGTCGCGTAGCAGTAGGGGGGTAGCACTGGGGGGGGATGCCTGTCAAAGGGGAGATGCCACACAGGGCAGAAAGGGGGGAGCTGATGTGAGGGGGTGCCTCAGGGCAGGGGCAAGGGGGGGGAAGGGCGCAAGGTGGAAGTTTCACCTAGGATGCGAAACATCCTTGCACCGGCCCTGCATATGCTGTTTAATACACATAGCACCACCACCACCACCTTTGTTACGAGAAGTCTATGCACAGCCCTCCATGATAAACTTTCAAATGCATTTCATAGCCAAAGTGCACCTGAGCCTGATGTTATGGGGACTTTGGCTCCCAACGGTGCTTCTGAAGCTACTGCTGCTGGTTAGAGATGGATCCAAAGATCTGGAGGAGGATCTAAATTCCCTCCCTGCACTGGATAAGAGATCCAGCATATCCCCTGAACTTTGGGGAAGTTCATTCTGGGTTTAAACACTGAAAGTTGGGGTTATCCCTACTTCTATCAACTTTTGCTGCCATCATCACCATCAAAAACTAGTTGATTACTAGTGACTAAATAGTGTTAATTATGGCCTTTTTGATCTACACCACGGGTCGGCAATCTTTCAGAAGTGGTGTGCCAAGTCTTCATTTATTCACTCTAATTTAATGTTTCGAGTTCCAGTAATGCATTTTAATGTTTTTAGAAGATCTTTCTATAAGTCTATAATATAACTAAACAATTGTTGTATGTAAAGTAAATAAGGTTTTTAAAATGTTTAAGAAGCTTCATTTAAAATTAAATTAAAATGCAGAGCCCCTTGGATTGGTGGCCAGGACCTCAGCAATGCGAGTGCCAATGAAAATCAGCTCATGTACCGCCTTTGGCACCTGTGCCATAGGTTGCCTACCCCTGATCTACACCTTCATACAGGAGCTCACTCTCCCAGATTCCCCACACCACATACAAGTGCCTGCCTCTGCCACCTTTAATCCCCCACCTGCAATACCATCCAACTTCAGTAGGCTGTGGCAGAAATTGAATACCTAACTGTCCTGCCCTACTCTTTGCTTGGGCAAGTTGAGTTTTACGTTTACCCTCTGGCTTCTTGGTTCACCTAAGGAGATTCCACAGCCTCCAAGATGGGTGAGGCTTCTTCTTTTAGTTTTGTTTTTAAAACTATGGCCTAATGATGTCATGTGACTCATATCTCAGACAACTGTGTTGTGATTCATAATCCCTCTCTTTCTAACCTCTTATTTTCTCCTTTCTATTTTTGATATTGCTGACATGCTATTGTCCAGGCCTAGCTCTCACCCATGGAAAATTGGGAACTCTTCTCTTGCTGTAGAATGGCAACTATCACCTTAGGGTTTTTGATTTGCCCTAGAATCTGCTTCAGTGGCTGGTGGCACATAGTGTCTCTTTGGAAATGTTCCATTAATCACTGAAGAGGGTTTTGGGTGTATCTTGGCACTGATGCACATTTCTTTTGGAGTCTCGGGGCTTGTCTTCACTGCCAAGTGTGTGTTTTATCTTTGAGTAACAGGCGTGAGTTATTCTGAGGTACAAACGCACTGAAGATAAGGCACTGTAGTTTTAGCTGGAGCTAAATTCACGGAAGTCAATGTCAGGAACTCAGCTGGCTCCAGGCACAGTTGCCTAGCTGGGCCCAATCAGCCTTCATGAAATGACCATACTCCTTGATTGGACAGAAGGGCCAACAGATCTCTTAATGGGTTCCATGCCTGTAACTACACCAGAGGTGCTTTCTGGTTAGTTCTAGCTCCTGTCTATCTCTGCTTCCTGGCTCTGACTCTTGACTTATCTTCTAGCTATGACTCTGCTCGGCGATTCTGTTCTTGACACTTAGCTTGCCCCTGAGCCTGCCTCTGGTTCTACCTTCTGCTCTGACTGCTGCCTACACCTTAATTTATGATAGTCAATCCCTGGAGGAAGCATGAGACTGTTTACCTCATGGTAAAATTAAAGTACCTGTGCTTCACTGAGTGAAGGTGGATAAAGGAGCAATTTAATATCATACTTCAGTAAGAGAGGAATTACTGAACCATACTAACTGGTATGTGGGGAAAGGGCTAGAATCATTAAAATCCTGATCTGCAGGCTTTAGTTAAATACCAGTCCGAGTTCTATTCATTGTGGGTTTTTTATTTTAAAGACACTCTTAAGTTAATATGTAATTAGTTTGTTTTGTTTGGGCTAGATATGGGATGGAAGGATTGTGGCTGGGTAGATAGTAAAAATAGTTCCTGCTAGTTCTTCCAGACAAAGATAAATGTCTCCTAATTAGTTTAGTTTTTAACAGTTTGGAAAAATGTCCACCTGCTGAGCAGGTGTGTATACATGAATTTGCTATTAATGTATGCACTTTGTGCTGCCATTTCTCCTTTATATTCTGATTTTAAAATCAAAGAACAACATACAGTTATCTTTAAAGTATGAACACAACTCAAGTTTCCAGTCTCGCTGTTACCAACTGCAGCTATTAAGTCTTGATTTGTGAAAGTTAGCATCACCTAATTCATTTGTACAGCTAAGCCTATTTAGAGTTCACTTTTTTTATGGTATCAGTGTTTTAGATTAGGCTTAAGTAAGGCACTGTCATGTTTCGATGATAAACCCTTTTTGCAGGGGTTGATATTTTATTTCATCTCAATGTAATTTCAAACATGTTTGGATGCAATATATTTTTCAACACAATTATTTGAATATGCTATCATCTGTTATAGTTGCAAAGCAGCAACACAACTCACTTTAAGTCTGGCAGGTGAAATAAATTTCCAGCAAATTTTTTGGTTATACAGATAGAATTTTTCAAAGAGGACTTGGGGATTTAGTGACAACTGCCATTCATGTGAATGGACATTTTGTGGCCAAATACCTTTTGTCTGCTTTGAAAATCTTAACCAGATTGTTGGATTTCTGCATGGCCTGGAGATGGCTCTGAGAACAGACCAAAGCCAGTGTAAGGCAACCCCTTTCAAATCTGTAAGGGAGACCACAGCGCCTCTTGATCAATGATAGCAAAGGCAGCTAAGAGATCTAATAAGGGTAGCTGAGATTCACACACAGCCAGGAGCAGGTCATAATTCAGTGCCATCTGTAACTCAGACAGGACCAGGTCTGAAGCCAGCAAGACAAGTTTATTTTAGACATCTAAATGCTCTGAGTCATCTCAGCAGATTCTTGGCCATAATCTTAACCAAACATGGAAAATGGCCATGAAGACTGTAGTTGACAAGGTTGCTCAGGCAACCATCACTTGATATTGACAAAGGTTGTATACACACTTTAAGGTATCTTAAATGACCTGCCCCACAAAGGGCCCATTATTTTCCACTGGCCTTCACCAGCCAGGAAGGACGTCGGTTCAAAACAGGTAATGGAATTAAGTTCTTTCAGCACATCCAAAACTTCAGGGAGCACTGCCAGCCTGAACTCTACATTTTCTGTTCTGCTATCTCAGCTGTGTATTGCTTAGTCCAAAACTTGAGCATGTGTCCACTCTCTCTCCCTCCAAACCAACAAGAAATTCTCTTTTAAGGTGGTACCTGAATGAGGTCTCCCACCCTAAAGCTATATTTGCTATAGTGTGTCCCTTTGATATGGGAGTCCTGGGATAAATGACAGTGGGCTGCTGTACAGCATGTATTGCAAAAGCCTTGTATTCTTCACTTTTTTCAGAGTTCTGTCCATTGTGGAAATACCAATAAACAAGGTATAGTATTGCCCTGCTACAATAATGACAAGCATTAGTTACATCTGCTTTAACAGCTGATCCTGTAGGTGAGGGAGGTAGTTGGGGGAGAGCATCCTCGTCCTGGTGGGTCAGGGAGAGAGTGTGCAAGCAAGAGACCCAGAGCATGGGGACAAGAGAAAAGACAGCAGTTGGGGGGCAAACATAATTCAATTCAATGACACTTTATCAGCATGATAAATTACCCAAGCATTGCCAATGTACAAAAGAGACTGACCCCTTCGCTGGCTGTCAGAGGCAGGTCTGACATGCCCAGAAGTGGAATGCATCCTGTGTTTGGGCTGTAGTCCTTTGTCATTACTGTCAACTCCTGATCAGGTAGCTACATAGCATGATGCCTTCTCTGTTGTCTCTCCTTTTGCCCAGGGCTGAGTGCAGCTGTTTCTCCTCTTTTTGATTAGATTTTTAAAAGATGATTCCTGATCATTTGAAGTCTTTCACACTCCCTTGCATTTCTGACATTGAAATGGAAAGTGTCTCTTTCTCACCTCTAGTTTGTGACAGTGGATGCTATATGTGAGTGAGAGTCTGCCTTTGTTTTGCCCATTTCCTTATTGTGAGGTAACCTGCTAGTAGGATAGCTCTGTGCAAGGATCTAGAGTAGTCAGCACAGTTTGGTGGTTTTAATTTGTTCTTCCCAGTGACTCAGATCATGGGGGTGGAGGGGGTTAGGTTCTGATCTAGTATTTTGAGATTTTGGGTGGGGTTGTTTGCTCCCACTGGCTGGGAGATTGGAGTTGCTGAGAGTGGTGGGGCAGGAATGATGATATAGAGACAGGATCACATTTTCATATAGCTTTTTTTTTTTGTCCTCCTAAATTCTGCATCATGAAAGGAGCTGCTTTGGTTGAGATAGCACTGATGTCTATTGTTCGTTCTACTGTAGATTAACAGAAGTTTGACCCAGTTCTACTCTGCAGCCATTTTTTGCTGAAGTTCCTATGCAAGTAGAGTATTTGTTTACAGAACTGCAGCTATGTGGTTTCTATTGGGGTTTTATCCTAATCAGCTCAGTTGTTAAAGCTGAGCCCCAGATATAGCTCTACTATTGTAGAATGGGTTGGATTATACTGCCAAATAGTTTTTATTGGGGTTTTGTAGCTATCTAATGGTTTCTTTATGGTACAGAAGGTCAACAGACATTTACCTTTTTATAGCCAGTATGTGACTCCATGATACATTTATTATGAGGCCTGGTATGTAAATAGGGTGCATTCAATTTCCATGTCTCTGTAGTAGAATTTTCCTCTGCTCTGATTGATCTGAAGAACTGCTCTGTGTGGCTTGAAAGCTTGTGTCTCTCTCACCAACAGAAGTCAGTCCACCTCACCTACCTTGTCTTGCTAATATCCTGGGACCAATTTAGCTACAACAACACTGCATACATGATTGGTTTGGGACTTTTTCTGAACTAGTGTGTCTTTAGGGTTTTCTTCCAGGCTGACCTGTAGGGTCTATGCACTGCAGCACGCTTCTCAAAGGGATACGTTTCTTTGGAGACCATTCTGTGTAGGTAATGATCTGACACTGAACATTTGGTGAGTGACAGGCAGGTTCAAAATCCTGGGGTAGGGTGGACACAGAGCACTATACACATATACATAAGGTATGGTCATGCACATGTAAAGATATTCATACTTATATGCTATAAATGGAGAATATTGTGCTTTTGGGGTATTGTGGAAGAAGGAGCGGCTCCTCCTCCTCCTCCTCTTTCTTTCCCCTCCCCCACAATTTATTTGAGGGATTATGCTAGCTGGTTGTTTTGATGATCAGTCAGTAACAGTCTATGTACTGTAGGCGTGTATTGTTTCAAACATCTCAATGTAACCAGAAATTTAAAAGAATTCTTTTTTAAGCTATACACTAGGTCTATAAACTTTGAAATGAGTTACTAAGGTATAATTTTGGCTTAGTGGAGCCCAGATCAGCTATCCCTCTCTGACGAGATTACCTAAAAATACACAGGGCTCTGAGGAAAAGTGAAACCTCCAAACCAAGTGAATTCTCTTGATAACACTAAAAAAAAATAGCCCATACAGTGGAGTATTCATCTGCACTTCCATAGGTTGGTTTGTGGGTCACTCATTCGTCCATTTAGTTCAAACATTTTCAGTTTGTTTGCTCCACTCCTGCATATCTACTGTTACTCCTCCCAAATTACGTACAATTCAGTAAAGCTAATTCCCTTCTGAAACCATTTGCTTCACAGCATAGCTGTAGGAACCTATTCACTTAATAGGGCTATAGGATTCTACCAATAGGTGGGTTTATTTCTTACAAACTGGTAACATACCCCCTACATATAAGCTTCACTAGATATTTAGTGGTTCCTAAGACTGTAAGCCATTAAATATTGACACTTGCACCTCATTATTTGATAACATTTCACCTCAAGCTGATTCCTTTAAATAGCACTTTCCCTAAGCCAAAATGTCATCAGTTTGATCTACATATTGGAGGTGTATGCTGTATGTGGAGGAGGGGATGGAGGGAAAGCTATTACAGTGAAACTGACAGTCTCTGCTATTGCATGTTTACTTACCTACCCACTGAAAAATGTTGTCAAAGAACTGAAATAATTTGAGAAGCACAATCTTTTATAAAGATGAGCCATAAGCAGCCACATTAAATGATTCCATAGGTTTATAATGTTATCTGTTCTCCATATTTCCAATATTATTCATAAAAAATAACTGACCCTGGTCCAGAGATCCATTTATTTTTGTGCCTTATTGGAATGTGACAGCTGAATATTTAAATACCATTATCCGAGAATTGGCAAGAGCAAAGCAAATTTGGGGTGAGAGCTAATTTTTTAAATCTATTTGATGTGCACTTTCCTACTTTGTACAATAAAGCCATTTAGTTACCTTCCCCATTCTGTCCTTGTTCAAACAAAGGCTTCAAGGGGAGTCTTGCTGGAGGAAGGGCTTCTGAGTTTTAACTGATCATAAAGCTATTCCTTGTGTCAGACTGAAAAAACATGCAGTTATGCATGCAGCAATTAAATATCTATTTCATTGTGGGAGAAACACTCCAACATTTTAGATCTAGTTTTCTCTTTATCCCTCTCCTATTATAGTAATTTAACCTTATCACCGCCTTAGGATCTGTGATGTACTCTCTCTGAAAGGAAAGGAATATGCGTGTGCTCATTGAATGTCTTCTATAGTACCCTGTCATAGAATAAGTGGGGAATGCCTTTATCTAAACTGTGGTCCTTGCTTTGCCAGTACTGACAGTGTGGATATGTGTATCTATGAAATCTGATTTTACAGCTGTCAGAGTACATGCAACTTTTTTGTGCTAGTCTGCTTATTTTTCTTGAATAAAATGGTTGCACAGCCTGGGGAAGCATTCTTGAGGTACAGAAAGAGAACCCACATTTGCATTCATGTCATCATTGCTCTTTTATATGACATGCAATTTGGGTGTAAAGATACAATATATAAAGGAGGAAGGCTAAACAGTGAGCCAACAAAGTACAGAGTCCAAATTGTGTCTGCCAATAGCAATCTAGGCTGATTCAAAATGAAAAATCTCAAAAGAAATATATAATTCAATTAGGAAACAATGTCACATGATTTAAGCAGCATGATTATCTTTAAAATATGCCTTCCATTTTGAAAGTATTACTCATTCCCCTGGCATTCTCCCTTTTGGGCTATGACTTGGGGGGTTGCCTGTAACCCTCTCCTGTCCACGTACAAAACCTTCTCACTTGAATTCAGTGGTGCTTCTATCAGTGCTAACTGGCCTGGCTGGGGTATGGGTTAGACTGAGCCTAGGCCCTACCTTCTTTTGCGCTGATCCCTACCATGAGGGCAGGTTAAGACACAGGCTAAACCACTCGAGTGCTGATAGTCCTCCAGTCCAGTGCCTTCCCACAATACACCCTGTGTGTACCAGAAGGACAGAAGTTCTTCCACAATTCACTGGGAAATGAGCACAGAGCACCTCAGCTTACTGTAGCACAAGAACCATGGGATATGTCTGCAGAAGGCTAATGATACTCCCCTCCAGTGAATGCTGTACCAGTAAGCACATCGTAACTCAAGTGTGATTTTAAGTGTGAGGAGTCACATTACAAAACTAATCCAGGTGCTGAGCTCTTGACTTAACTCTGCAGAGAGAAAAATGCCCTAAGAGAAACAGATGCTGTCTTCTTCCCTCCTGTCCCCTGCTTGAATCTCAGTTATGGCCCCAACATCTCCCTACTAACTTTCATCAGCAAGAAGGCAATGCCTCTGACAGATTGTATAACATCCATTACTCAGCAAGTATCATAGCCTAAGGCACTAGCAGACAAGACTTTGTTTTTGTTCCAACAAGAAACTCTGCTACCAAAAAGACAGATTTCCATGTTATCAAATAAGTCTTACCTGAAAAATCTGAAACTGTAAATGAAAAATGCTTGCAGAGTTGGCTAGCTTTTGCTAATCTGATCTTTTTCAATTTTTGTAGTTCAAGGATGGCATCAAGCGATGGAAAGTTTCTTTGACTTGTCACACAGATGACTTTCTTCACTGGTAGCCCATTCCACACTCTAGATACAGTAACCAACTGAAAAGTGTGCATCTGGTATCTTCTAACCAAGTCCCTCATATTTGCCAATGAACATGTTGTTAGACTATAGCCTTTCAATCTATTTTTTTTTTTTTCTGGCTTGATTTAGTAAAAAATAAAAACAAAGCAAGCAGAGTTCAAGGGTTATTTCCTCAAGATATTTAGTTTTGTGCATTTTCCCGTTAGAGGGAATGTTACCCTCTACTGTGTAGCATTGTTAGACAATTGCTTTGTTTCACCCCAGCAGCAGCTGGATCTGAGAGAGAGCGAGCCTAATCCTCCAACACTTATTCAGTTGTGAATTCAGTGGGATTACTCACATGAGTATGAGTTGTAGAGCTGGATCCATAGTTTTAGAATTTATAGGCTTGAGTGTCTGACTAATGGTATGAAAGTCTACATTATTGTTAATCACCATTAATGGATGGAGGATTTTCCCCAGTCCCATCCCTTCCAGCAGTTATTATCGTTAACATTAAATACTCATTCTATTTATTAGGTTGAAGTCTATGGATGTAATTTATCATTAATATCACTTAAACACTTTGGGACAGATTATGCCTTCCTGTGTGTTTTTTATGTAGCACCTAGCTCAGTTGGGCACAAACCTGATTAGGGCCTATGGTTACTACTATACTACAAATAATAGATGGAAAAACTAGTTTGGCATGATTTCTCTCCATATTCTCTTCCCATGTTCCTTGCCAGCTGATTTCATTACACTTTTTTAAAAATTATCTCAAATGTACAGCAACTTCATCTCTGCTCCTTTGCCAGTAGTAGGCTACATAATGTTTTGAGAGAAGGTCTTTGAAGTAAGGGATGTTTCATTTGTTGCACACCATCCAACACTCTACTGACCAGGGTATAAAGGTTTAGCTTTTTTATAAGTGTGGAAGTTGCAAATATTGTAATAAAAGAAGAAAGAGCTTCTAGGATAAATGATGATCAATTTCCAGTTTTCCCTATTAACATTGTACTCCATCCTCCCCAAATGACCAATGAATCCTTATCTCTTTCCATTCCTGAAGATGCAAAGATCTTAAACAGTTTCCTCATCTCAGAGTCAAAAGACAAAGTAGATAATCATAGATCATATGGCCTGAAGGTCCACTGTGATCATCTGGACTGACCTCCTCCATAACATGGGTCATAGAACATCCCTGAATTAACTCCTGCTTGAACTAGAGCATAGATTTTTAGAAAAAACATCCAATCTTGATTTTAAAATTGCTAGTGGTGTAGATATCATAAGGCATTGTTCTGCGAGTCTACTGAAGGTGTAAACAAATGGGAGTTTTATTATCCCTTTGTGGCATGTTCCCCTTCTTGAGGTTTGCTATCTGTACAAACTCTCCGAGAAAAGATTGTGGCTGTTTTCTGTCAGGAGTAGGGGGACTATCTCTGTGAGCTGTAAAACCAAGCCTTTATTTAGCCTTAATTTTCAATATAATCTATTTCTGGGGAGGCCTTTTATTTGAATCCATTGTTGCTCTAAGCTTTGCTGTGTCTAGTCTATAACCAGTTGCCCAGTAATAGAACTTAGTGTTGCCAGTCTCCCATCTTGACAGGCTCCCATTAATACCTCCATTTCTATATAAATTTGTCTTGTTTTGCTAGAATTTTGTTAGGACTGGAGGCCTGAACTGCTTGGAATAAATAACTGGGAGATGCACTGGCCTTTCCACCTGTTCAGAATACTATTAATTTACTCTGAAAATTGCCAGAGATTTACTCTATAATATTTGAGTCTGTAGGGATACCTTGATATTGATCATACCTAAAAGCATAACTGAATTCAACATGTGGTTTTAATTATTCCCTCTCATCTGCAGGCTAAAGCTTCAGACTTCCTATGAGACTATAGCTATAATATCCAGTTAATATCCAGTTAAATTCTGAGATCCTTAGCATAAGAAAGGTATAGACATATCGAAGAGGGATCAGAGAAGAGTAACAAACATGTTTAGTAAGTAACTGTACCCTGGAAGGACTTTGATGCCAGTTCTCAGCACTAGCAGCATGGTGCTACTGTGCTTGCCTGGTTCTGACCAAGCAAGCTATCAGAAAGGAGATGAGTTATAGTGATAGTTTCCAAGGCCATTAGGGACCATCAGATCATCTAGTCCAATTGCCTGTATAACACAGGCCCTACATTCCACCCAGTTACCCCTGTACCAAACCCATATCATAGCATCATAGTCATCTTGGGAGTTTTATCCTCATGGCCATAACTTGGAGGGGCCTAAAGGAAGAGGGGATGAGTGTGGATTTCCTTTGTGACAGACAGAGCCAGGTTTTGGGTTTGAAGGTGGTGTTGTTGATGGAACATGGAAAAGAGCTGGTTGGGAATTCTCCCACAAACACAGCCCAGTTTGGAACTGGGGTATATGTTCTGAAGTATGTGGCTTCTTTCCACGCCTGTGAACACAGCTTGTTTGGATTTAATGATGGAGGCATCATAGTTTGAGAGCAGAGGATCCTGCTCCTCATGTGTAGAGTTGGACATGGAAGTGGAGGACGTGAATATCTTTCTCTGTGTGCCAAAGAAATGGCTGTATCCCTCCTTCTCTGTAGCTCTCAGTCTTAAGCAAACACAGCATTAATATAACATTCTGAGGAAAGGGTATTTGAATACACATCCACCAACCCTCTATTTGCTGATCTCAGAGGCCATTCATTATATTAAAGAGTCTTGTGGTGAGTGCACAGTTAAGGTTGTGACTCTTAACTGCTGAAAATATTCTAGTTTTGACACTTTGTAGCTTCCTCAAAGATCTTCCTTTTTCACTCAAAATTTCTCTTGTCTGCTTTTGTGCTAGATAACTATTTTTTGTAATTTTGAGTTCAGTTACCCAAACCCTTTTTTTTGCTTTTTTTTCAAAAGATATGAGAATTTGAAAAAAAAAAAAAAAAAGTTGGCCCTAAAAAAATCTCTTAACTTTAATTTGTCTGTCTCAATCAAACTAGTGTCTTTGATGCCTGAGTGGTTAATTTGGCCATTATTTGTTACAAATATTTGTATTTTTGAGAACTCTACCTGATGATCTGCTGGAACGTAGATAATTTGCTGGCACCTGGGTGTATTGCTGGAGTTTCTGAAGCTCTATCAGACAAACTGCTCAGGTTCAAAGAGGTTACATACTACTGGCATAGCTGGCAGAATCTGTCAGTGTGTCACTGGCCATTGTCATCCATCTTGGATTCAAGGAGGTTTACATACCTTGGCTTGATTGATCTGTCCTATAGAATTTAATGGGGATGAAAGCAGCATAGAAAATACTCCAAAAGTTACTGAATGTGATAGAGAAGTATATCCTTTTTACAGAATTTAAGCCAATTTACAGAATTTAATAGAGCGTTATATCCAACTATAGAATCCCGTAGGTTGGCTTAAAATTTTTATAGAAAGTCATCCACCTCTCTCTAATTCTACAGGCCCTTTTTCATGAGGGTTTAGAGGGCATTGCCACAGCCTGTAGACTTTGTAAGCAGTTCAGATGAATCACTGAGGTTTAAGGAGGATAAGACTCCTCCCACGCAGTCTGTGATAAATATGATCTGTCAACTGAACCCTTCAAATGCAAGAAGGCTGCAAACTCTGCTGCTGACGCATTTGCCTGGGACCTTGTTCTGTTCTGTTTCACTGAACTCCACTTAAATTATATTTTGCTATATTAATACACTATGAGAAGAAAACCATGTATAGCTAGAGCTCAACTATCTGTGGCAGGAGTGTTCTCCCCCATAACTCTCACACCATTTCTTCTTGAAGAGGAAATAATCCATATACAAATCTCCTGCACATACAGAAAGGTGAGTGGGGAGCCACCTGCACAGCTCTGTCACAGGACCCACACAGTGCTCTAGTGGGCCTAAGATCTGAACACTGGGCAGGGACTAGGGATGGTGGAGGAGGGAAGAGCTGGAGATGTAGTTGAACAACCATAATGTTTTGTTCAGAGTTACGAACATTCCAGAGTTACAAACAACTTCCATTCCCGAGGTTCTACTGTACATTCTACCCTTTTACACTACAGACTATGGAGGATAGATGCTTATATTTTATTCCTATTCTATTACTTTCCTCCATTTCCCTCTCATCCTTCAAGCAGTCAAGCTGGTGTACAGCATTAGCCACAGTGTGTTTTTTTTTTTAATTTTTATTTTATATAGAGCCACTCACAAGCTTCAAAGTCCTTTCCAGAATGCTGCACACATGGAGGGAGCACTTCATTTACAAGTAAAATACAGAGGTTGGAACATGAGAACCATGTAATGATTCCAGCAACACTACTTGACAGCTTTGGGAGAGGGACTGAAGAAGAATACCTTATCTATTTGAAGCAACAGGGATTTTAAACTACTGCAGGCAATTACCTTCTTCACCCCAACACCAGGGTTAACATCCTGATTTTTACAAAAAGCACTCCTACATGACTATAGTTAATTATACTTACACCAACTTCAACGATCACATACTTAACCCTTTAGTATTTATTCATCTATCATATTGCTTTCCTATTTTACATTACACAATGAAATAATTCACTTAACTTTGAAATAATAAAGCTGTATTCCAGATCCATTGTTATTAACTGCGTGCTGGCGGTGTTGTGCTCAGACAGCCTATGTACATCTATGTATCCTGCAACACACATCTGTATGGGTGTAATGTTTCATGACATTTTAATGGTGAGTAGCTTTCATCCCAGCAGTACCCATCTCCTCTCCACAATCTCTGAGATAGGGAAGTCCTATTTATCCCCATTTTACAGATGAGGAACTGAGGATGAGGACACACAAGAATCCATGACAGAGCAGGGAAACCTGGGTCTCCCATATCCCAGGCTTGTGCCCTCCAAGCCATATGTCCTTTCTGCTCATACAGCAGAAAAAAAAAATAAGTATTTGATCCCATTTTAAGATTATTTTTGGTGGTGGTTAAATCCTAGACATCTGCCCCACGCTGACTGAAAAGCCAAATTTTAAAAATTGTAAGCAGTTAGATTTTTTTTTTTCATGAGGAATTGTTCCTACATTGTTGGATAGATGTAGAGAAGGGAAGTAGTAAGAAATCCTTCCCACCCTGCGATGCAGAGTGACTGAAATATCCTTTCGCTCCCTTTATATGTTTCTACTCTCCAGAGTGCCACTGGAGAAAAGCAACCCACTTCCTTCATTCAAAATGTGTCCATTCCTTCATGCTCCTTCCCACCTGCATGCAGCAGAATGGGTCTGCGATGGGAAATAGCTGAAGTCAGACAAGGATTTGCCCCTTATTCCTTAAAACTGGACAGGAATTTTGGTAATACTTAAAATCTATGGGATAAAATTCATTCTTGGTGTAATTCCATTAACTGCAACAGTGTTAAACGAGGGACAAATTTGACCTAGAGAATTAATGTCTGAAAAGAGCTAGTGAATGCGAGTAATTGCTGCTTTTTGTAAGTTATGCTACGTCTCCATTAATTGTGATTTGACTTTGTACTTCTCTGACTCTATATTCCCATCTGTAAAATGGGGGGTAATGATACTCATCTACTTTGTGTAATTAGAGCTACATAGAGGTTGGAAATTCTGTTTCAAAAAGGATTTGGGGATTTTGAAATTTGGCTTCATTTTTAATAGGAATGAAAACTGAATTTTGAAATTTCCTATGAAGGAAAATTAAGCGAGGAAACAATAGTTTAGGGGCTATTGGAAAATTTCATATTGATAAAATTGACACATTTTGTTTCACTTCTGACTTTTTTAACATTGTGTTGTAATATTTTTTTAATGAAGAAAAGCCAATTCAAAACAAATAATTGAAAAGTTTAGCTCCAAAAATGTCATATTTCCCCATCTTTCTTCTGGAAAGAAATCCTAGTGAACATGAACTGATTTTGTGATGTATTTTAATTTTATTGGAACGACGTATTCTGACAGAATATGGTTCACTGAAGCTTCTCCAACTAGCTCTGCTGCTACTGGTACATGAGCCGGGAGGAAGGGGTGGGAGGGAACTCAGTCCAAAACCCACAACTAGACTTTCAGAACTCCAGGGTGAGCATGCAGGGCTGGCAGGCAATGAATGTAATTTGTGAACTGAGCAAATTTAACTTGGAAGATACTGAGACACAAAATGAAATCTCTTACAGAACTGATCTTACAGAATCAGTTTCCAGAGTTTAACCGTACTTCATCTCTATCAAAGATGGCACAACACTGAGAAATACTACACAATAACGATGGAGTATTACCACTAGGAGTTTACTCTGTGTGCCTGGGTAGAGTGTACACTCACTGACTACAGTGATTACTGTGATGCCTACTGCAAAATGACAAACTTCTGTGGAATGCAACAACATGAAATGTGCATTTTATAGATCATGTAGCTGACATCTTGAAATCTACATTGCATATCACATCTCAGAAAGAATTAAGTTTATAGTGGAATAAGAGTCCAAATGGATAGCAAAATACTATCACATACAGGTAAAATACCCTTGGAAGGAGCGTGCCAATTTGCGGTTATGATCCATGAGCACCTTGCCAAGTGACCACATGGACTAGGTGAAAGAACTGTGGTGGCTAACTCACAGTGCCCTTGCTCTTTGAAGCTTGTGTCTTCTCTTATATTAGTCATTGCATACTGCTTTTCAATTAGATTTGTCTGGTATTGGGCATTTATGCTGAAAATGTTTGTGGGAACATATAACACAGTAGAATCATGGCACAATGAGGCCTCTAAAACGTGGACTGTAGATATAATAGGTACAAAAACATACTGCATATAAGGTTAATGCTAAGAGGTTAATTTATATTCTGGGTAGATTTGTTATATTTAAAGTAGTATACAGTATCAGAAACCATTCATTCTGTATTAAGACACACTCCATAAACTCACTACAGAAAAAAGAAGAAAAAAAATCAGCATACACAAGTGCAGGGCTGCCTGGGGGGGCTAGTGGGGCAATTTGCCCCAGGCCCTGCAGGGGCCCCCACAATAATATAGTGTTGCCCCTTTTTTTATGGAAGAGGCCCCTGAAATTGCTTTGCCCCAGGCCCCCTGAATCCTCTGGGCAGCCCTGCACAAGTATGTGTGTATAGTACTTAGGAATGGGGGTGGATATCAACTACTCCTTTTAATAAACAATTGAGTAGTTAATGATGATAAAAATCATCTGTGCTAAGGCTAATTCTGGATAGTTCAGTGTAATATCAGCTGCAGGAATAAGGCCAGGAGAACACCAGATTCATTAGTGCCTCTAAAATTCAGTATCTGTGGTATACTTCCCTAGCTCTCTCTGAGTCATTAACCTGAACCTTGCACTGATAAAAAATTAAAATGTATAGCACAATCCCCATTTTTTTTAAAAGCTATTTACAGCACAACCCTCTGTTGTCTCTGGGGTTTTATTTGTTTTTATCAAGTGTTGGAAGGCCAATGCAGACTCAGTCAGATTACACGGCAAGGAGGCAACATTCCCGCACCTTTTTTCTAAATGAGATAGTGCCTCAAGCTAAGGAATTCCAGTAAGTGAATTAGCATAATACTGTAGTTCAGAACCTCCACGCCTTGGATTTCTTGCAAAACATAAAATTGCTGTGCTTGTAAATTTTGGCAGGACAGATATTCACATGAACAAAAATCAGAACTCAAAGAAACAGCAATTAAAAATCAGATCCTCCACATCAAGATTTCTGTTCTCAAACAATACAATCACACTTAAGTACCAACCGCAGCTTTCAAACAGTAGGGTCAGATTTTGTAACCTTCCCCCTAAAATGTAATCTGAGACCAATCCCAATGAAATCAATGAGCCTTCTCCAAAAGTAGGATACTACTCAGTGTGAGTAAGGGTAGCAGAATCTGTATAATTAACACAATTATACTGCATAATCAGTAGACTACCATTTTCCATGAGATTGCATTTACATTTTGGGAACATCATAATTTAATACAATCTGTGCAAAATAAGTTAAAACACAAATGAATATAACAGCCATTTGAACATCTTAGGTAGGCAAGAGGAGATTCTGATATGGGGAAATGTGATCCAAAATAACATAAAAAGCCAAGGCCCAGTTTATGAACTCATTAATAGTGGGGAGCAGTAACTTACCTGGATAATTCCATTGATTTCAGTAGGGCTATTTGTTTAAGTAACTGTTCACCAATGTGACCACATCGTTCACAATCTAGCCCCATCTTAGAAGGAGAATAGGTTAGAGTGACTTAGGCCTGGCTACACTTGCAAGTTGCAGCGCTGGTGAGGGGGTTACAGCGCTGCAACTTACTCGGTGTCCACACTTACAAAGCTCAGCCAGCGCTGCAACTCCCTG
>NC_133769.1:248659615-248931315 GCF_003597395.2 Chelonoidis abingdonii | reverse complement strand
CAGGGCTTTGTCAAGCCGGTCTTTAAAAACCAGGAAAGATGGAGAGTCCACCACCTCCCTAGGTAACCTGTTCTAGTGCTTCACCACCCTCCTATTGAAATTGTTTTTCCTAATATCCTAATATCCCGTGCAACTTGAGACCATTGCTCCTTGTTCTGTCATTATCATTATCTCTGTTTTATAAATGGGGAGCAGAGGCATGGAAAGATTAAGACTGCCCCAAACTCATACAGGACGCCTGTGACACAGTTGGGAACTGAATCAGGATTATTCTTGTGTATAGTAACAAATTTCCCAGACCAGCCCCTGCTTTTTATCTCTAGTATCTTTCCTATACAAAATCAAAATGAAGGCTTCCTATCAAATGCTGAGTAATGGCACTGACTGTCCAGTTCCAGTGTTGGCCAACATGTCATGAGATGACTGTGCCCAATGGTAGGCAACCAGCCAAAGATCAGATTAAATATGTCACTGGAGAACAACCACACACACCCCATGAGTTGTTACTCATTCTTATTTGAGGGAAACTACTTGATAGAATACAGCTGCTTGGAAAAATGGCTCTATTTGTGTGTATATATATATATTCACAGAATTTTTGTCACATTCCTAAAAACCAGTTGCACTCCTTCCAGGAGTATTTCCATTGAAAATACAAGAAAACTGTGACAGTAGCCTTTGCACACATATAGTTTGTCACACCTCAACGTGTATGAATATTGGTAATGAGTAGGAGTGAAAATGAAGGCTCGGTAAGGGTTTGTTTTTGTTTTTGAGCTACCAATAGTTTCCTATTGACAGTAATTCCAGCAAAGGCTCCATGGTTATGCAAACATTCCCAACAGCTAGACTGGGGAAGGCTCGCTTTATATCTTTTACTTCACACCTATCATCTAGCCACCAGCTTTACTCATAAAGAGATATGTTCCCCCCTGCATAGGGCCTAGCAATAGGGCAGGGGCAGAGGAGAAGTG
Source organism: Chelonoidis abingdonii (assembly GCF_003597395.2). Taxonomy (NCBI): domain Eukaryota; kingdom Metazoa; phylum Chordata; order Testudines; family Testudinidae; genus Chelonoidis; species Chelonoidis abingdonii. The sequence continues at coordinate 248,930,341 of NC_133769.1, read as the reverse complement.
GTTGTGCCTTGCCATTTCCATTGCTGCTGAAGGTCTGAGTGAAGGCTAGGGCAGCCCTCATGATTGCCCGAGTTTGAGTATCTTGCTGCTTTTGGCTCTCTGGAGCTTGCAGCAGTGAAGAATTGGAAAGACACAGTTCTATCCTAACCATGCTTCCTCCCACCAGAAATAAATCCACTTGCTGTCTCTGCCCCTCCCCAAGAATGTTCCCAGCATCAGTGGCTGCTATGTAGGTGGTGCAGACTTGGCAGAGACAGCTCTGCACCTGGCAAGTGACCTTGCTGTCTTAGGATTTTATAGTATGGTATCTGAATGCCTACTCATCCAGAGCTAGTCACCAGGTAGGAATACAGCCCCTTTATCTGACTGTAGCTCACCCAAAGTGGCCACAGCATGGGGTTGAATTCTCCCCTGTATCTTTGCACTTACCTAGTTGAGTTGGACACTTCCAATGTACATCTAGGGGCAGTTTTAATTCAGTGGACACGGTACTGTACTGTGTGCCAAGAGTGTTCTATCCCTGGTATCACCACACTCTGTGCTCTCAGGTAAATCACTTAACATTCCCATCTGCACACTGGAGATAATTTGCACTTTACGGATAAAGTGTGCTGTATGTGCTGAATAGTATTTCAGTTCTACAGTTGAGTCTTTCAGACTGTGATAGACTTTTCTTTCCTTTCACTCCTAAAAAAAATACTTGCTATAAAAAGGTCTCTCTCTGAGAACAATTGTATTTGGTGAATTTGATTAACATTTCTAATGTGAGTCAACAGAGTAAGCTTTTTTAAAAATTCAAACAGCATTAGGTTGTCTTCCTTTCCAGTCAGTATTCTTCACAATGTGTCTTAAATAGCTGGGAATTGGAAAGGAAGTTTCATGTTCCTCCTGGATAAAGCTTATTTTGTCTTTTGCAGCCCCTTTAAATATTTCTGCAGATGAATACTGCCCATTTTGAAGTATGAAACACCATCAAAAGGGTGTCTGTGGTAGAAGAGGAAATAGCACCAAGTTACAGGAGCGTTAAATCAAGATTAGAGGATTTTCTAATATGCTGTTGCAGAAATTGTTATTGCAGAAAGAAAATAAAGAAAGCACATTTGCATCAGCCCTGGCATGCAAGATGATTATAAGAAATGAAATAAAGCAGAGATCCTCTAAAATGGACACACGTTTATGCTGAGTAGTAAGAAGTCAGAACTATGAAATTCATGCACCTCCTAAATGTATAATACCTCCAATAATGCCCAATACAAATTTCTTTTCCTTTTTGTAGTTTATGGGCTGTGATGGTGCTTATAGACCTTGCCAAATACAATGTTTCAAGAGTGTAGAATTACATGTTCTATGATTTAAAAGGCCAAGAAGGCTGAAAATATTAGCATTTATTTCCTGCAGCACCTGAAGTAGGACAAGCTACTGTATTCATGCGGCTGGAACAGGAAGTGGGAATTTTACCAACCTCTAAGCCAAGTATAGATTTTGGAAAAAACGAAGAGGACAAACCATTTCAGTGCTCTTCCTGGTTTGCTGCCTTTCAATATTTTCTTATGCACTGTATGCCATCTTGAGCTGTGAAAGACCAGCAGGAGTAAAGCAGCAATAGAGTGAATTGTATTTAAAAAGAAATATGGCAGAGTTAGGTATTGGAGAAAGTCAGGCATCTGAACTAGACTCAGTGGGAATAAAAGAAATCATTCCTGCTCTTCACTATGTTTATCTGGTATATTTAGATGTTGTTAGAACCTCACTTTTATCTCTTTTCTTACAGAGGAGACAGAGCTGAATTGCTATGGGGATTTAGTGCAAAGAGAATGTAAGACAGACACAGATGCTGGTCATGTTGCTTAATGCACTACTGGAAGGCACTCAGATACTATGGGGATGAGGGTGGTGTCAGAACCCATGTAGAATAAAATGGACACAGCTACAGGTGAGAAAACAGATGTTAGCAGAAGGAAACAGAGAGGGCAAACCACAGCAGCAAATATTCAGAGAATTCCAAAAGGGATACTGGTAATGTGAAAGATGAATAATTAGAGAGTGACTGTTTTCTCTAATACAACTCCTGACAAATTCAAAGAGATGAAAAAGGAGGGTGATCGCCAAGCCAAGCTAAATAACCGGACCTTAATGTGCAAGGACAGTACAATACATGTTCATATTGCAGGCTGAAGACAAAAAGTAGATTCAGCACATTATACCCAAGCCAGGAGCCCTGTTGAAGGGGAAATCATATGGAGTTGAGTGCCTGCTGAGAACTTTTACACAAAGCTGGTATTTAGCAATACTTATCTGTGGTGCAATTTTCAAAGGGGCTGCACGATGACCCTTTGTTCATGTGCAGCTTTGTGTATGCAATTCACTTGCACTCAGTTTTTGTATGCTGTCAGTTTTCCCTTCATGCACAAATAAAATAACTTACAACTCCGAGGGTGTTTATGCTGTGCATGCATACACATGGGTTTTGTGTGAATAGTGTTGTTTGTATGTGCAGACAGTAGTGCACATAAATGCATGTGCACATGCATGCGCACACTCACTTGTACATGCAAAATTGCACAACCACATAAAAGCCCAGACTTTAAAAACTTTGCTTGAAATAACATGAAGCATATGAAAAAACCACACACACTGCACAGATATAACATTGTTGGAGATGGCAGCGGAAAGTGACCAAATGCAACAATGCAGGATCTGGGATTCTGGATTACTGCTGTAAAGAGAGGCCTTGTTGGCAGTCTCAGCAAAGAGGCCAAAAACTGAAATAGGATGCTGGATGAACTACCCTCTCACCCGTAGAGGTATCCTCCCAGGTCAGGGTTGTGGCACACAGTTAGGATGAAGCTGGGAGATTGAATTGCTGCTGTCTGTTTTGTGGATAGAACATTTCAGTAGAGCTGCTAAAAAGCTGCAAAATTTTACAAGCATTACATTCTCTTCTACATATACTCTTTTAAGAAGTGGACGGCTGCTGTCCATAAAGCAGAATTAAAGATGTCTTGTGGAAAGGACAGAGCAGAAACCCAAATCCCAGATTTTTATACCAGACAAAACATCCAAGCCACAGCTCCTCTTTCCACAAGTTCCCTAAAGTGAAGTGCCATCTGTACTGTTGTTTGTTGCTATTGCCTTAGTGCGCCAGCTTACAAGACTTGCCTTTATTCAGTTAATGTGATATAGGCTTGGAGTGTAGACACAGTCTAACCATGTTACAACCCATTTTCTGAACTGTGTTACAGTCCTGATAGAGTCCAAGGCAGCAAAATGAATTGAGAACATAGTTAGAACAGGGTTGGGTCCCTTTGACCTAATACAACTGAGCTGTGTTTTCACCATGATAGGGGCCTACCATATTTAACCATGTCCTTCAACTCAGTAGTTATAGTGCAGACCTTTACCTGAAGCTGACACAAAATTCTGCGTACAACCATGTCGGGGCAGAGAATGAATATTCTCTTCCAAACAGAATTACCATTCTCCACCCAGGGCTCCTGGGAGCCCCAGCTCTGAGCGAGTGCACCTGGCTAGCTGTCCTAGAGCCAGGCACCATGGAACACCAGGCTGCTGGGAAATCCTCAGACTGGGAGCTTGGGACCTGGAACTCCTAGCAAGCTCCCTTTCAGCCCATTAGGCAGGCTACCAAGCAATGCCTGAATTATAGGGGGTTTTGGAGAAGTCAGGCCCCCTTAGTACTGTTAGGGGCTACATCTTTTATGTCTTATGGCCCCCTTATTTCTCACTAGTATTTAAATGAAAGCAAGCCACTTGACATTCAGGGACCCCATACTTTTTCCCCATAATATGAACACCACTGCTGAGGAGTTGGGAGCCTAAAAACCTGAGCTGCCGAGGAGTTGGCATCTAGGGGTCCCAGGTGCTCTGTTCCTTCCCATTCTGTCATGTGGGCAAAGTGGCAGGAAACAGGCAGGTTCCTGACCAAATGCTACCTGGCAGGCAGAGTTCCATTAGAATCCTTCCTGGTTTTCAGTAGAATTTTTTAAAAAAATTGACAGTTCTGCAGAATGTTTCCATATTGAAAAATGGGCAAATTCCAATGGAATTCCAAACAAGTTCATTGAATTTTCCCTCACCAGTGCTAATTAAACCAAACAGTGATAAGACCAGGATCCATGGGAGAGGACTCACCTCTTTTTTTTTTTTTTTTTTAAATGAGATTCTGTCCTCTCTTTGGAAAGATAACTGTGCTATCAGGAGAGATGAAAATGGTGCCAATACCTAACATACAATCTGAGTGAAAAAGGACTTGTGACTCCTGCTTGTTTCTGTCAACTTATTTGGTTCAACTATCATACAGTATGTTTGAGGTAAAAATCAATATTTTTGTCCATTTTTACTTTGAAGTTATGTCATATTAATACCCAGGGCATAGATCATCAGTAGGACCCTACCAAATTCAAGGCCATAAAAAAAACATATCACTAACCGTGAAATCTGGTCTTATGTGTGCTTTTAGCCTATACCATACAGATTTCATGGGGGAGACCAGCGATTCTCAAACTGGGGGTCCTGAACCAAAAGGGAGTTGCAGGGTGTATGTTTGGGGTTACAACATTGTTTTGGGGGGTCGTGGTATTGCCACCCTTACTTCTGCGCTGCCTCCAAAGCTGAGCGGCCAGAGAGTGGTGGCTGTTGGCCAGGCACTCGGCTCTGAAGGCAGCGCTCCGCCGCAGCAGTGCAGAAGGATGGCAACACCATACCATGCCACCCTTACTTCTGTGCTGCTGCCCTCAGAGCTGGGCAGCTGGAGAGTGGCGGCTGCTGACTGAGGGCCCAGCTCTGTAGGCAGCAGCGCAGAAGTAAGGGTGGCAATACCATACCATGCCGTCCTTCCTGCTGTGCTGCCGTGGTGGTGGTTCTGGGCTCCTGGCCAGCAGCCACTGCTCTCCACCTGCCCAGTTTTGAAGGCAGAGCCGCCACCACAGCAGCACAAAAGTAAGTATGGCATGGCATGGCATGGCATAAGTAAGGGTAGCAATACCGCAGCCCCCCCCTGCAATAAACTTGTGACCCCTCCCCCAACTCCTTTCTGGGTTAAGACCTCTACAATTAGAACACTGAAATTTCAGATTTAAATAGCTGAAATAATGAAATTTATGATTTTTAAAATCTTATGACTCTGAAATTGACTAAAATGTATGATGAATTTGTTTCTTGTGCAACAAGATTAAAATGTACCGTTAACAAAATAGGATAATGAAAATGAACCTGCAATAAGATTTGAGTAACTATTTACACTGACTTATCATGATGTCAACTGATGTAGGGCTAGATTCAAAGTCCATTAAAGCCAAAAGGAGTCTTTCCATTGACTGGTACAGAGAAGCAGGACCATCACTCCCTCTCCTTCCTGCTCCTTTTGTGGGTGATGTTAATATTGTCAACCCCAAGTGTTAAAAAATGACCAGTTTACAAACCAGGAAATTTTTTTGAAAATAATAAGTTTGTAGTTCTTTTTTTCCGCTGGTTTCTGAGCCTGTGGGATATATTAGCTCCCAAATTACTTCAGCTTGGGTTGAAGCATTTTGGTACAGTTTGAAAGAATTTTCTTTTTCTGCCAAGAAAACCAAAATACTTTTGTTTGGGTCAATTTTTGAAACAATTTTTTTTTCTCAGTTTTTCAGTTTGGATAAAAAAACCCAGTTCACACAGATCTAGATATAAATGCCCAACCCAGAATGAAAATGCTTTCCCAATCTCAGATATAATATTTTACACAGTTATTGCAAGAACAAGTTGTTATTTTGTTCATAAACACACATTTCTACATATTTATTTATAAAGTGGGCATAAATCCATCTCATAGAGATTTCAGCATATACTGCAACTGCCATTTTTGAAAGATTAGAATATGTTCAGTAATCTATTGCCTCCTTTTATAAACTATTCTCATTTTCCATTTTAATTTTCTATTACCTAATCCTATTTCTACTGATCAGAACTAAAATAAATAAATAAATAAATAAATAAATACAGCAGAAGCTTGCTAATTTGCACTAATGATTGGAGGCTCCTTGAAAATTATTGCATTTTTTAAATTAACAAAATAAAAAGCAGAGTGAATCACAAGATGTATTTTGTGCATTTATGTGGTTAACTGTGAATTGTTATGTATAGCAATCTTCATAGTATATTAGTCAATGTACTATGATACAGTTTGTAGAAATGATGCTATTAATAGAAGACTGCAGTATCTTTCATTAAATCTTCGGTAAGAGGCTGCCAATTTTTATTACTGATTGTAAAGTGTATAGTTCAGGAAAGTGCATATTATTTAAGACCTACTATATATATACACACACACACACACTCTACCACTAACCCATTTTAAAATTTTGACAATTTTTCCATTCTTGCTGCCATACCAGAGAGATAAATATGAGTCGTTTTGAAAAGGATCTTGCCACAGTTGTTTGCATTGGTCACAGCAATCAGTAGTAAAGAACTCCCACTTGCCTGCTTCTGTCTTTGAGCCAGAGAAGCATTCTGAATATGTGTTGGCTAACATTATAAATGAAGGCAGAGCATGACTAAAATTAGCTGGCTCACAGAACTAAATTTTCTTTGGCCCGGTTAAACCCTACAGCAAAGGCCAGATCCTCAGCTGCAGATGAGGAAGGCTCAAGGCAGCTGCATGAGGTGAGCACGAAAGCATCTTGCAGTCAACCCTATTCTGGCAGAAAGGAGGTCATCTGGGTGCCAGTTCCAGGCATAAATTAGAACACAGCCTTTGGGCTGCTCTACTTTATACCAGCTGCCAATGGCCCCAAGAGACCATTCCGGTTGCTGAGGTTCCCCCAAGCACAAGGACAACCACCCCATCCATGCCTCCTTATCTCTTATCCGCATTCTCTATGCTGGCAGCTGAATGGCCCTAAACTAACCAAAGAGCTCCTAGATTTCGAAGAGACACAAAGCAGACCTAATACATTGGAAGACTGTGCTTAAAATAAGTCAAACAAAAGAAAGATTGATTGATCGCTAGCTTTTGTCTCAGGTAGCCCCTATGACATGCCAGGTGCTGTACAAACACATCAAAACATATAGTGGCTAACACAAAGAGTTTATAATCTTACAACAGGATAAAAGAGGCCACTGTAAACAGAGGGTCAAATTATCTGTGAGGTATGGGACCATAGTTTCTAATAAGTTTTATTTTAGTGATTAAGATGTTAGCTTTGTATCTCACTATACATAAAGCATCTAGTGAGTTGGATTATGGGTTCATCTATTACTGGTGACCCAATGATTTGTTGTTTTTAATTAAATCCTCTAACAGCTATTACCACTTTGCTTTAATCTGGTAGATTGTAGTACTTCAGAAATGATGAATCTGACTTCATAAGGCAACATGAATTTTTTTTTGCATTGAAATTAAATTAGTTGGAGAATTCAAATAAATTACTAGCGGAAAGAAAAATGTACAAAGATGTCAACCTAAAGAATCTATTCCTGGGCACATGGCAGAGACAGACACATTAATAGCTGGGACATATAAAACTTTTATGGAGGTACCATTTCAAACAACGAAATGCAACATTGTAAAACATGGTTGTGGGAAATAGAACTGAACATATTTTCCATTATTCAAATCTCTCTGCTGTGAATGGCTAATGAACCAATCAGCACACAGGGATCTGCGTATGGCACAGCAATTGAGGAACAACCATAAAATATCTATTCAAATCTGACTCCACTAATCAGTCAGCGTTTAGGGGAACTGCAGAAGTGAGACATAAGTGTACAGCTCTGCCGAACAGGCAGGCGTGTTGGATGGACAGAGGGTTCGCTCTGCTTACTCTCCCTAATAGTGTGGGAGGCAAGAAAAAGTCACAGCTACTTTTTTCACACTCCCACACCCATGCAGGTTCTAGCGATGCAGGTAGCCCACACGGGAGAGTAAAGAGGCTCCCTGTGCTTGCAGCAGGGATTATGAGCGCGCCTCAGTCATTGGGTCTTTTTTTCCTAATTGTTCTGGCCAAGCAAAGAGAGGCCCTGTGCTCAGCTTGATGGCTTTGTCTGTTTGCAATGTGATAACTTAGGATGCCAATTCCAAAAGTTCTGGGAATGTTCTAGGCATCAATGGGCAAAGCCCTATTGATTTGGAGGGAAAACTGGAAAGGAGAAAGGGGGGACATACAGAGCCCCTTGCATCTGCTTACCACACACACCTGCTTTAACCATCTCTGGTAATTGTCTGTAGATCAAAGAACAGGTTGATGGTAGTCATTAACGCCTCTCCAGAATAAAAACATCACCTCCCATCTCAGCTCTGCCCTTTGTCTGAGTAGTGTTTAACAGGCTGACCCCCTGCATGACTCCTCCTCCCAGTCAAAATGAAAAGAGATAATAGCTGGAAGAGCCAGAGGGAATGAAAAGAGAAGGAAGCTTCAGTTTAACTTGCTGTATGGGGAAGACTGTGTAGCCAGGAGTCTAACAACAGACATAAGAGGGCCTTAGAGGTAGGGTTTTTAGAGGGGGTAAAGGTGAAGGGGGGAGAAGTAGCAGTGACTGGACAGATGGGGCAGGGGTGGAGGAAGCAGGGACCCTATGGGAAGGAAGGCAAAGGTGCTAACTCCCTGAGTGCTCCATGGTTGGAGTACCCCCCCCAAAAAAGGTGGGTGCTCATCACCCACCAGGCACAGCTGCTTGGGGGCTGCTGGGGGTGAGCTGATCAGGAACTGCCACCGATGAGCTGATTGGCAGCTTGGAGAGGGGTTTGGGGGAGGGCAGAGAGCAGCAAGCGGCGGGCAAACAGAGACCTCAGGGAGGGTGTGAAGGGGTGGTGGGAAGGGACGGAGTGGGGCAGGGTCTTGGGGTAGAGCACCCCCGGAATACTAAAAGTTGGCATGTGTGTGTGCAGCGGGAGAGTGTGGATGGGGAGCAGGGACTGTTTATAATGAACCCTGGAAGGGGAAAGGTAAGTGTGTGTGTACGTAAGAACGATTCCCAACCGAGAGATGGGGGCTAGTTTCTGATGAGGGAGAGATGTGAACTTCTGGGGCCCAGTGGGAAGGGGACAAGGGTAGTTTAATGAATAACTGAAGGGTAAAAGACAAAGCAAATGGCTGCAAGTAGAGGAATCTCTGGTGACACCCCCTGCTGCTTCCTGCACATACCACAGGCAGCAGCTTCATACGCTGCTTTCTCTCCTTGGTCATACAGCTCAGCCTGCAGCAGCGACACAGTGTGCGACCTTGTAGTTTATTGAATTCAACATCTGAGTTGTCCTCTGTGGCTATATGGTTCATCACATTTATTTTTCACTAGGATCCTGCAACACTGGAAAGATAACAAAAAAGCTTTTACCCTACAATGTAGGATTTTTGGTCCATCTGTGGATGAAAAGCTGGATATGAGTCAACAGTGTGCCCTTGTTGCCAAGAAGGTGAATGGCATAATGGGCTGCATTAGTAGGAGCACTGCCAGCAGATAGAGGGAAGTGATTATTCCCCTCTATTTGGCACTGGTGAGGCCACATCTGGAGTATTGCGTCCAGTTTTTGGCCCCACACTACAAAAAGGATGTGGACAAATCGGAGAGAGTCCAGCGGAGGGCAATGAAAATGATCAGGGTGCTGGGGCACATGAATTATGAGGAGAGGCTGAGGGAACTGGGGTTATTTAGTCTGCAGAAGAGAAGAGTGAGGGGGGATTTGATATCAGCCTTCAGCTACCTGAAGGGGGGTTCCAAAGAGGATGGAGCTAGGCTGTTCTTAGTGGTGGCAGATGATAGTGGTGGCATGAGCAACTGTCTCAAGTTGAAGTGGGGGAGGTGTAGGGTGGATATTAGGAAACACTATTTCACTAGGAGGGTGGTGAAGCACTGGAATGGGTTACCTAGGGAGGTGGTGGAGTCTCCATCCTTAGAGGTTTTTAAGGCCTGGCTTGACAAAGCCCTGGCTGGGATGATTTAGTTGGTGGTGTTCCTGCTTTGAGCAAGGGTTTGGACTAGCTGACCTCCTGAGGTCTCTTCCAACCCTAATCTATGATATTATGTATGCCTCTAGCTGTTACTATGAGTATTGCAGTGTTGCTTTGCACTGTTAATACTCTATATTGCAGCTGCAAATGGGTGAAAAAACTCTGCGTATGGGCCTCACCTATTTAACGGGTGAGCTGTGATGCCTAGTTAATGTTTGTTAATCACAGTGATATCCTTTGAAGAAAGGTGAAATGTGTATGCAGAAAGGCCCACTGATGACTAATATGAAACTCCTAATAAGCTTTTCTTCTCTTTTGTCCCCAGGGCACAATTTCAGCCCAAGTCTACAAAGATGAAAAGCAGATTTCCCAGTTTCAAATTGGCTTTATCTCACAGAAGTGCTAATTGTAACAGCATTTTTAAAAACTAGTGATGACAGAAAACACTGTGAGTTGCTGAGTGTGATCTCTTTCTGAAGACAGTGCAGTCCCTAAACCTCAGTCCTCAGGCTAAATGCAAAAGATTGTTAGTTCTACTCAAACCTTTTAGTATTTTGCTATACACATATCCTCAATCTTCACTTTCTGAAAAGGTTAATGGGATCTCTGCCAGATCAAATGTTTATATGACAGTGGATTAACCTTTACAGTTAAATCAGTTTCTTGCAAATGTAAGCAGGGATACCTTATTATCCAATAGGGTCAGCAGTTCAAGTCTTCATTAACTAAGTGCTAAATTACAGTAATAATCATATAATTTTATACCATACAGGAGTTCTTTTATTGCTTACCACAGCAAGCAAACATTTTCAATGACATATTAAAGTTTTAAAAAGCAACTTAGAAACAATAAACAGTATATAAACACACTATACAGTTTTGTCTTGATATCATCCTACCCTGCTTTTGAGAGAAGTACAAGACTCTAGATAGACAGAGCTTGTTAGTTTCTTTAAACACTTTGGTTGTGAAGTTTCTTGATCCAAATTTGGATTAGCTGGTGCTTTAAAGTAACATTATGATATCAGTTGCCACCATGCTGCCCACTAAATACTTTTCTACAGTTCTCCTGATAATAGGAGACCTGATTCCTGTGTGCAGTACAGTTGCTTTATGCTGCACTTAGGGCTGCTGGGCATCCACGGACCAGTCTGTTTAAAAAAAAAAAACAGGTTGGCAGTGCAGCGTGGCTGAGGCAGACTTCCTGCCTGTCCTAACTCCACATGGCTCCCGGAAGCGGCCAGAGAAGCTCCGTGCACTACCCCCATCCTGAGTGCCAGCTCTGCAGCTCCCATTGGCCGGGAACCATGGCCAATGGGAGCTGCGGGTCCAGCAAATGTGGGTGCAAGCAGTGTGCACCATACAGAGCTGCACCTTTGCCTGGGGCCAGGAAATGCCGGCTGCTTTTGTGAGCAACATGGCCTCAGGGCAGGCAGGGAGCCTGACTTAGCTCTACTGCACCACTGACCAGGAACCGCCTGAGGTAAGGGCCATCTGGCTGGAGTCTGCCCTTCCCCACCTGCACCCCAAAGCCAACCTCCTGTTCCAGGTCGGAATCCCCTCCCACACATAAATTCCCTCCCAGATCCTGCACTCCAACTCCCTGTACCAGCCCTGAGCCCCCTCCTTCATCCCAAACCTCTCATCCCCACCCGCACCCCCAGCTGGAGCCCTCAGCCCCTCCTGCACCCCAACCCTCAGCCCAGAGCCCCCTCCCACACCCTGAGCCCCTCATTTCTGGCCCCACCCCGGCACCTGCAAACCCAGCTGGAGTCTTCACCCCCTCACCTCAACCCCTTGTCCCAGCCCCATGAAAGTGAGTAAGAGCAAGTGATGGAGGATTGATGCTGGAGTGAGTGAGGGAGGGTCCTCCTATAAGGGGCAGGTCAGGGGTAGGGCAGGGATGTTCAGTTTTGTGCAGTTAGAAAGTTGGCAACTGTAGCTGCACTGCTGCCAAAATATGACCCTAAATCTTGTTCAGCCAACCACAGGAGCATCACCCAATAGACGGGGATCCTCTGATGGCAAAAAGACAGCAGATCAGCTCTTTCATGGCCTTCTGCTGCTAACATATCAGACAGCCAGAATAGATAGTGTGGCCAAGCCTCTCTGACACTTCACTGAACTCTGATTGATATATTGGCCCATTATAGCTGTTGACATTTAACAACCTGCAGAACCTACTGTGCGCTGAACAAGGCTGAAGGCTGCTCTTAATTGTGACAAGATCATGGAATGCAAAGATCACTCTCTTGGGGGCTATTCCTTGTGCACTTCAATTGTAGGAGTGTATCTAGCCCGCAGTGTGTAATTAAAGCCTTTAGCCAACTCCATTCTTCCTGTGCATCAAAAGTCCCTGTATCATTTTTCACTGAGGGCAGAGTTGTTTTGGACTGAGTTAACCTAATTACTTTTCTCTATATTATAAAAATGACATTTCTCTATGTGCCAGTGGAAAGGAGGAATACCGGGCAGTTCAGATAAGTATGAATAAAGGGACGGACTGTAGAAGGTCTTCATTGTACTTGACATCTTTACTGCTGACAGTTGTGTTGAGAAGCCTATCTCAACTGCTAGCTGTGACAGAGACAGTTGTATTATCTCTGGAGAACAGATATTACAGAAGAGATGGATGGAACTAGAAACAAGGAATTTGTTTCCTTGGCTTTATTTTCAAAAGGAATTTTGAATATTGCAAAATTAAAATTCACCAATAATGAAATGGATTCCACACAACTTAGTAGCTAATGGCCAAATAATATCCTTCATAGTAAAAACAAAACAACCCCCATCCCCAAAACAAGATAAACATAACTAGCCATTATCTATTGAAAGATATGCCAAAAATTAGCAATGTTAGCTAAGACATCTCACACTATTATATACACCGGAAAATCATTTTGTTCTACCCACCAATATATTAGATTAACGAGGGAGGAAGTGGGGAGATGAGAATTACTCAGATTAGAAAAACTGTGTTGTTATGTTAGAGAAAGAATCAAAATGATTGATAATGCCTCTCAAGAAAGTGTTCATCCAGGTCAGAAATACCATGTGCATAGACTCTTTCAAAAGTCATTTGGTTAAAATCAAGCAGAGCCACGTTAAACATATACGAAAAGGGAGGGGGATATCTACAACTTTTTCAGACCTCAACAAATTTCTTGCCTGGTTCAATGGATGGATGAAGTTTTGTGTAATTTCTGATGGTGCCCAATCTGTTTTACCTAACTAAATTTGCTCATTCCTAAATGTGAGGCCATAGCCTCAGCAGATGCAAATTGGCACAGCTCCTTTGACTTCAGTGGAGTGTCAGAGAATTTCATCCTCATTTAATATAGTGTCTTGTGAGAGCGGGACTAAATACCCCACCGAAGAACACTAAAAGTTCTTTAGGTTAAACATTTGGGCACCCAATAGACAACTGGGAACAAGGAAAATGTTTGTTAAAGGGCTGATTGCATATGTAGATTTGTGGCAGACCAATGTGTACCTGCTTTTCTCTTTTTGCTTTTTAAATAGCATGTATCAGTGCGACACAGAGGCCTACTGGTGGTTCACCACTCTGTGGCAACTGCTCTTGTCAGGCCTGACATACTACACCTAGCACATGGTTGCCATAATCAGTATTTTAAAAGGTGTGATGTAAAGTATCATACAAACTGGTCACACACTGATCCTGAATATCACTGCTGAGTGGATATGCAGGTAGGGTTGCCAACCTTCCTGTTTCACCGGGAGTGTCCCAGAGTCAGGCTCTATCTCCCAGAGGCTACAGAAACAAAACCGGGAGATTTTGGCTGCTTAAAGTCCATCAGTGCAGTGGGGCTAAGGCAGGCTCCCTTCCTGCCCTGGCCCTGCACCGCTCCTAGAAGCAGCCAGCACCACATCCCTGAAGCCCTGGGGGTTAGGGGGACTCCACTCGCTGCCCTCACCCCGACCACTGACTCCGCAGCTCCCATTGGCTGGGAACTGCGGCCAATAAGAGCCATGGGGGCAGTGCCAGCAAGCAGGGGCAGCACATGGAAACCCCTTGTCCCTGTGGCCCCTGGGGGGGGAGAAGGGTGTCTCCAAGCACTGCCCTCACCCTGAGCACTGACTCCGCAGCTCCCATTGGCTGGGAACTGCAGCCAATGAGCCATGGGGGAAGCACCTGCAGGCAGGGGCAGTGCACGGAGACCTCTTTCCCCACAGGGGCTGCAGGGACATGCCAGCTGCTTCTGGGAGCAGTGCGGGGCCAGCGCATGCAGAGAGCCTGCTTTAGCCCCACTGCACTGTCAACCCAGAGGTAAGCGCCACCTGACCAGAGCCCACACCCCTCACTCCCTCCCACACACCAACCACCTGCTTCAGCCCTGAGCCCCCTCCTGGAGCCAGTACCCCAAACACCTGCCACAGCCTGGAGCCCCTCCTGCACCCAAATTCCCTCAAAGAGCCCACACCCCTCCCACATCCCAATCCCCAGCCCTGAGCCCCCTCACAGAGCTTGCACTCTGCATCCTCTCTTGCGCCCCAACCCTTGGCCCCAGCCCAGAGTCTGCATCCCAATCTTCTGCCCCAGCTTGGTGAAAGTGATTGAGGGTGCGGGAGAGCGAGCGATAGAGGGAGGGGGGGATGGAGTGTGCAGGACAGAACCTCAGGGAAGGGGCCGGGCAGGAGCAGGGCAAGGGTGTTTGAGTTTGTGTGATTAAACAGTTAGCAACCCTATATGCAAAGTGTGTACAAAGAATTATAAATATGTACTAGGATTATGTTCTTAAAATGTGTGTGGCAAGTAGTATTTAAGGCCAGTGTGCCCTAGACAAAAGAACCTGTGTTTGCTTGTCTGGCCATCAGGAAGAGACAATGGAAATAAATTTACATACAAGGTAAACAAAGCTACCAAGCTAATGAGCAAGGAAGAAGACAGCACAGTAGCCCAACGAAAGAGAGAAACTTACTTTTCTAGGAATACTTATCTGGGCTTATTTTTCAAATAATTAGTTTCAAAGGTTTAATAGACCATAAACAGAAGGAGAGGAAACCCCGTACTTATCCTTTACCTGAGAAGTCAAAGCAGCCCAGAGCTTTTAGCTCTGTGTATTGGGCCCTGGAAAAAGGTCTTTGAAAAAAACCATTAGTTTATTGAGTTTTAGTCTTAGAAGTGTATTTTTACTTGTGTTTGTTCGTAACCATTTCTGTCCTTATTCCTTATGCTTGGTAACACTTAAACCTTAATAAACTTGTTTTACTTTTACCATAAAACCAGTTCTGTGCTTTGATTGGAGTAGAAGGTTTGTCAACCCCAGTTAATTTAATAAGCTGCTTTGTACTGTCTCTTTAAAGAGGCAGCAAAGTTGATACGGTTTTGTGGGTGCTACAGTAACAGGGACTGCACAATACAGAGAAAGATGTCTCTGAAACTCAGGAATTGAGGTTCACTGATTGTCACCTGCTAGGCACTGTTTGGACAGGCAGAATCCTGAAGGGTTTGCTGGCAAGGAAGACAAGCTGATATGCCCGAGAGCTGATGCACATCTTAGCAGCAGCAAAGCTCTCCCTTGCTGAGGCTGACAGGGGTGATGACGTGGCTCAGAGTTCTGGGAACCCCAGCAGAATGTCAAAGTCAGCTCTATCAGATTAACTTATTTCTTACAGATCTCAGAGTCACTCTGTATACATGAAGGGAGTTTGTCTTAATAATCAACCACTTTCCATTTCATTTAATATTCCCTCAATCTGATCCAGCAGCTCACCCCTTCTCAAAACAACATCAGCATAAAGACAACCAAGAGTATACAACAACAGGAGGCCAAGAAGGAAAAAGCAACATATGTACTTAAAGTAGTATGTCATCTTCAGTTCTGCATCTAAAATAACTACTTGAAGCTTCACTTTGGCATTATTCTGATTGACCATATAAATCTGAGACTTCTCATGGAGGAAGGTACTTCTCAGTAGGGGTGAGGGTGGCAGAATCAGGTCCTAAGTGAACTAGAGTTGTGTTTCATTAGATTTATTCAGGATTCCCTGTTTACAAAAGTACTGTGGCTTAGAATTTCCATAGGCTGCAATCATTAGCTACTCGTAATATTATTGCACACTAGACATGACATTCCACTGCAGAAGGCAGTGGCATGCTGTAAGCAGTCCATTTCAAGGTCTAAGTTCATATCCACACTCTTTCCTGACAACATAGAGCCTGACCATGTCTTCCAATTATAACCCAAGAAGGGCATTGCCCAATCCCTCCAGGAGACCTGGGTTCAAACACTATGAATCCCTCAAGATTCACTTGGATTTCAGAGGATATCTTAGAAATGCAGGCCCTCTGTATTGGCTCCTGCACACCTGCAGCCCTGTCCCATCTCTCAGACAAGGAATTTTCAGTTAGTCATTGAACCAGGATCACCACCAGACTTTTAATGGGGATGTTCCCTCAAGCACAAGAGGCTCTGTCAGAAAGCTTCTTAAGCATCTTTCATGGACTTGGTGAGAGGACGATGTAGATCTGCCTGAGGTCCTGACCTCTAGCTTGCATCTCCCACTCTGTCCTTTGTGTTACCTGTCCTTCCTGCTCACTCTAGTGGGGTACAGAGCAAGATGGGGGGAAAATTGCCAGACAGCATCTGATCTTCTCACCTGTCCAGAAGGGGTGAGATCTGATTGCCTTCCTCCTATTCTGTAGTCCTTTTAGTTCTTCTCTGTGATGGAAAAGGTGCCACTATCCTGATAGAAGTAAGGGAGGATTCATAATTAACAGATTATCAGTGAGAATTCCTTCAGGTTGTTTTCTACTTTTTTCATTCCTGAGATCATAATCTTAGTTTTTGGAGAGATTTAACTGAAAAAAAAAAAATCTCTCTCTAATATTGACTTTGACTCCTCTTTTAGGATTATATTAAAAATGTTTAAAAATATTTTTGTACTTTTGTATGACATTTTAAATTTATTGTTCCTTTTGCAAGATTTGCTGTGAAAAGTAGCCCTTTTAATTATTTTTTCCTGAAAGTTGAGGATTTCCAATGTGAACTCTAAACAGTTAGAGTGTCAACGATCTCTTATTTACTTGGGAAAAGCACCTTGTATTTTTAGGACCTGTGCTGGGTTTTGGAGTTAGGTTTTTTAACATCTGCTTTGAGATCACTTTCTGAAACTGTTGAATACTTTATTGCTTATTCTTAAATGATATTTTCTCTTTTTTAATGGAGTCAGGGCTGTTATTAAGATTTCACTTCCTTCTCGGATTGGTATTTGCTTTAATTACTGTTTTAAAGAAGGTTCCTTGGGAGAAGGGAACATTTAAAATTATATTCTGTTGTTCTGAATAATAGATTTAAAAATTATTTTAAAAGTAATATTATCAGTTCACGTCCAGGTCCTTATTACTTCCTAGGCCTGCTCCCCCCAAAGAAATGTAAAACAAAATGGAAAGATAAATATTTCTTATGTATGTTCATCCTATGGAATTACAAGACAAGATTCTTTCATTTTCCCTGCCCTTTGCTGTGTCCTGTTGCAACCACAGCATTGGATAGTGTTTAACTGCTGAAAAGCAATCACCTTCATATCCAACTTCCTTAAAAACTTCTAAAAATACATTAGAAACTGTTTTCCTTGCCATAACAGGCCTGCAGTCAAAAGGTCTGATTCTGTTGCACCTAAATTCGATTAATAATTTATTTGTAACTTTCTCATTATCGGAAAAAAATAAAGCCTGTCAATGATTCTTCAAAGAAAAAAAATAGTGTACATTTTTTAAATTAGTTACAGAAAGATAATTCAAATACTTCAGTAGAGCTGTTTGAAACAGCTCTGTTAGAAACATTTGAAAGCTGTTCGAAACATTTGTAACTAAATGAAATTTAACTAGAATATGAAGTTTTCATTAGGGGTGGAGGGAAACAGAGCCTTTTTCTGATTCTGTATTCTGGTAGTTAGGGCTTTAGGCTTGGATGTGGGAAATGTCGGTTCAAATCCCTGATTCAGAGCGATCTGGGATGAAAAACTCTGGTCTGAATCAGAAGAATAAGCAGGAAGTCAAACCTGGGTGTCCCACATCCCAACCCCCTCCTTTCCCAATGAACCCTGAGAAGTTCTGGCTTTTATCTGTAAATGAGCATTTCAACACAATTATGTTTTCATAAAAATATATGCCAAAGTTTCTTCTGTTCCAATTTTGAATGAAATTTTTTTTGAAAACTTGCCACAAAACAGAATTGTTGTCCTTTGCTCAGCATAATATTTTAGCCACTGTTCTCATTAAAAATGACGATAAATTCAGAGTCAGGTATAAATTAGACCCAGTAGGCTAAATTCTGGGGCTCAGCCAACTGTTACTGTCAGACTCCCTTAAAGCTACTTACAGCCACAGTACTGAGACCCAAGGGTGGAATTTTAAAAGTTCAGAGGGAATTAGGCACCCAACCCCATTAATGGAGTTTGAGTACCTAACTCTCTGAGGCTGCTTTGACAATCTCAGCCTAAATTTGTCCAGTTTACATGTTGAGGTGTTAGAAGAAGGCTTATGCTAAAGAAGGATGGGAGCTGTAAAAACAAAATGAACAGGATTTCTGATTCATATAAACAGATGTACTCCCCTGGCTACTAATGCATTGGTACTTTTTCCTGCTGAATAATGTATAACTACTGAAATAAAATATAACACTTTTTTGGAATAGACCGATGCCATAACTTTAACTTAAGAGCTTAAAAACTAGAAGGGTAACTTGACTGATGACAAAGTCATAGCTGATTAATTGTTTTCTAGATAGGAACAGCTTTCTCTGCTGTTGGCTGCATTTGTACTTGTTCATATAGTTGATAGTATATGCTAAGATAGCAACATTTCTGATATTATTAACACATCATTCTAAGTGTTTACTATTAAAGAGTCCAAGCCTGGATGGATGGTAGGTGGTTGAGTTGGGGATCTTCTATAGGTAGAATAAACAGTACCAGGGACCGGGCTAGGGGAGCAAAAAAGAACAGCAGAGAATCCTGTGGCACCTTATAGACTAACAGACTTTTTGGTGCATGAGCTTTCGTGGGTGAATACCCACTTCGTCAGATGCAAGGAAGGAACAGTGTCATTTGACTGAAGCTAAGCATGACAAGGAGTGACCACAGACAGGTCAGTTTCTACACAGCTGGGATGTCCTTTGTCATGATGGACAACATGTTGACATTATTACATTACCAAAGAGAACAACTGCCTCCCTGGTTATATACAGGAAGTAGCTGGTCTCCCATTTGATTTGGGGTATGACAATACTGCAGTCATGGGATGCAATTGCAGCTTGAGTAGACATACTTGAGCTAGCTTTAATCTAGCTAGCTTGACTCCAGGAACCATAAAACTGTGGTGATGTGCACTTCCGTGGAGGTTGTAGAAGTCTGGCTGGAACTCTGGGTAATTATTTGTGCTGCTGTGGCTTCACTACTCCAGGACCTAGGGTGACCAGATGTCCCGATTTTATAGAGACGGTCCTGATTTTTTGGGTCTTTTTCTTATATAGGCACCTATTATTCCCTCACCCCCATCCTGATTTTTCACATTTGCTGTCTGGTTATCCTACCAGGACCTGAGCTAGCTGCATCTATTAGAACTGTTATCTCACTCCTTGATTGAAGTATAGATGTACTCTTGGATTGAGGAGAACCTGTCATTCTTACATGCATGGCGTATAAAGGGTAAATCAGTACTAATGACTTCAGTGGGATTTCTTGCGAGTTATTCATGTGAATAATGCTCTGGGTTGAGAGGACTTTTGATTGACAAATCCATTCTAATTTCTTTCCTTTAAATATTCATTTGTTGATGTAGTATCTAGGTATTCATATTACTCATAAAATATTAATAAAATTAGTTATAAACAGCCTCATCTCAAAACATTTCTTTCTCTCACTACAGTTTCTATTGCAAGCTTTCAGGAAACGTTTTACTCCCATTATATGTAAGAGATGCTAGTGATGAACATCCCTCATTATTACAGTTGTATGTTGATAGCAGAGCACTTTGAAGATGAAAAATCTTGGCTCTTTATCAAAATAATTAATTGTGATCTGTCTACTTCAAAGTCCTTTATAAAAAGACCATTTTTAGTAATAAAGGAATTAAACTGTCTGCGAACAATACTGGATCATCTTTATCTTCATTGCTGCACACAGCAATGCATAATTTTTTTTGCTTTTCATGCTGTTTTTCTGAATT
Organism: Chelonoidis abingdonii; assembly: GCF_003597395.2. Lineage (NCBI taxonomy): Eukaryota > Metazoa > Chordata > Testudines > Testudinidae > Chelonoidis > Chelonoidis abingdonii. The sequence goes on along the minus strand of NC_133769.1, from coordinate 248,910,205 downwards.
TTTACCAAGATCGCTACATATTTCACTTTTGTTAGTAGCTAATTCACCTTACTTATTGCATCTTTGCAAGCTCCCAGCCAGTGTTCCAAATGCTTTATATTCTGGGTCATCTTTTGTAAACCCCTTTTTGACTTAGACTTTGATGATTTCTTGATTTATTACAGTACAATCTGCTGACTGAGCAAGAATCCAGTGTAGGTAGAAATGAATTTATGTAGGAAATCTTTTTTGCAGTAATAAAGAAAGTGATGTCTCCTGTTTTTTGTTTTGTTTGTTTGTTTTTTCCCCTAGAAAACTGCCTTTATCTGGAGATGTTTTTAGTTTCTTAGAATGAGGTCCAGGTTCAGAATGAGTTTCATTTTGGTGTCAGCCTGTAAAGGACCATTTCTACTACCACCACCCCACCATCAGTGAAGGAAGAAGAAGTTGAACTTAAAGTAAAAGCATTAACATTGAGAAAGCAGACCTTCAACCATTCTTTTTGCATGTAACAGTGAATATTGGCAATCCAACACAGAGGCCAACTAGAGATGGATACCTAAATAATCCAACTGCAGATTTTGGTGTTGCCTTTTCTGCCTTTCTCTCATGCTACCACCGCCATCTGTACTCTGTTCCCAATGTGGTCCCTGTTGCTGAGCAATACTGTGGTCCTTGACCAGGCCCTGAAGCACATACATTTTTCATAGCCCTGGGTGGGGGTAAATCTTTAGGCTGGTGAGTCCACAGTTCAAAATGGGAGAAAGACTGGGGCAAATAAGGGAAAGACTTTGGAAAGGTATTTAAAAACTCTGGGGGGGGGAAGACCTGAAAATGGAGAACTTCCAGGAAAAGAAAAAGATGCATTTGGGCATGACCATGGAAACAGTGATAGGATTTTTTTTATTCTTGATAAGGTTTGTAAAAGTAGTGTTGTAGTTGAGTTGAATGCTCCGATGGCCATTGAATATATTTTAGGTGAAGAGTGCACAGAATGGCAGTATTAGTTAATAATCTGAATTTGAATAGAAATATAAGGTCTGGAGGACTTTCCCTTTCTAATAGGCAGTGTGAAGTGCATTTCAGATAATCACAATGTTATGCAACAAGCGATGTAATAAAGTGCTATAACCTATTTGAAGTAAGATTGGTATGTAGTGATGCAATAGTTAACTCCACCTATATGTACCTATCAACAGCACTTTCAGAGCCAGATTATAACTTGCACATGGTGGATATCTTACTTCACTAATACTGTATAAATCAGAATTCACTATTGTAGATCCACATGGCTAGATGTGGTTTGCATCAGAAATGATAATATGGCCCTTAGTATTATCTTTTCTTCTGGAAGGTGGGCTAGTTTATCTAATTTCTGGAGTGCAGGGGAGCAGGAAAGTGGAACCCATACATATTGGGAATCTTGGACAGTGAGTAAGAGAAGCAGACACTCCAATGTGCCTACCTTCTCAGTGCTAATCTTGATCTAAATGCAATAGGGTGCCTTTGATTGTTCCTTCACAACTCTACATGGAGCTCTTACTTTAATCCTTTTTTAAAAACCACCTTAACTCCCTTCATGAAATGGGCAACATATATCTTACCTCTAGAGACACGGCAAGTGGAATAAAAGACACAAAGAAAAAGCAAGGGGGGAAATGAAATGTAACACGGGAGAGACCAATGCAGTCTGGACAGAGAATGGGAGAAGTGAATAGAAAAAGAGAACTAAGAATGAGAAGAAAGAAAAGGCAAGACAGAAAAATAATAAAAGAAATGAGAAAAAATATGGAGGCATACGGTTAGAGTGAATCACATTCTAAGGAAGGAGTGATAAAAATAGGAGAACTAAAACCAAGATGTGTTAGGGTAATGCTTTTTTTAAAACTTCTCAAGTGATCTTATTTCTTAATATTTTACTTCCTTGGCAAATGCCCTGCACAGTCAAAGCCTATTTACTCCCCAATTAACCATAACTCTCAATTATGTGAATGTCATAAATGTTCTCAAAAGTAGCTGCAATATAAAAACGCCTCCCAGTTAACAAAAACCTCTGGTTATCTGAAGGTTGCGGATGTTCAGAGTTCTGTGGGTTGCTTCAACCTTATTCTTAAAATCTCAAGACTGCCCCAGATACTTCACCATTGCTTCTCTGAATTCAGAAGCAGTGAACGTTCAAATGTGTCACCTTCTTCCCAGCAGCCCTCTTTGCCATTCACTGTGGTATCAGAGTGTATTCCATTATAAAACTAAACTCAGCGAACAAGAGCCTTGAGAGAACTCGTCTGATTCTAGGGCTGCCCACCAAATTGATGTGTCCCATCAACCTTTTCACCAAGTCCCTTTAACTGACAAGAAAGCAGCCCCATTTACATAGCCTTAAGCACTACAGCACAGCATTTGAACGCTAAAAACTCAGTATAAGTGCATGTACCTGATAAGAATCAGTCTCTACTTTTAATTTTCTTAGTTAGGCCCTAAAGATCCTGTTAATTTCTTGGCTCTTATTTTAGGCCTTTCTATTATCTTTAGCTGCTGGAAGCTAAACTACCTCCATCAAACAGAGGTCAATTTTACATTTACACTCCCTACCCCCACTAACAAAGATTAGTTACTTGCTGTACAATAACTGTAGTTCTTCAAGATGTTGTAGTGAAAGTGGATTCCACTGTAGGTGCTCATGTGCTTAACACAGAATTTTGTTTTGAATAGCAGTATCCATCAGGGTTGTGCATATGCCCTGAGACTTCTCCTGCGCCATATGAGGGCATAAAGGAGAAAGTGGCTGTAACCCTTCCCCAGGTTCTTTACAAATGAAAGCCTGTGATAGGATGAGGAATCTGGAAGCAGGGATGGAGTTAGCCTAACCCTGGAGGTCCCTTTCAGTTCTATGTTCCTACAACTGCATAGACTGATGACAAGCCAAAATTGCCTCAAGCTTCAGCTTAAACAGAACCAAATGAAAGGCTGGTCTACTTTAAATGCAGAAAGTAGCCAAGGATCTTTGAACTGAGACCCAGACAAATCATGTTGGCTTGCCCATACCAATCTATTCTGTTTAGAAGAATATGTTTTCCTGCTCTGTATAAGGTTTTTTTTTAAACCTGTAAATAGCAATCCCTGCCTGTGGTATGCAGCCAACCAATGGCCATGCTGTCTAATAAACTTTGGGTCTGGATGGAGTATCTAGCTATGGTGTTGTGAGATCAGGTCCAGGCAGTCTGGTAGCTGGAGCAGAGCCTGGATGTAATGGGCCCATCAGCCAAAACTGCATTGCCCAGTGGGGAGCCATGTGAATAATCTTAGCATTGTCTCTTTTGATGTTGGAAATCATCCTGACAATCAGGAAAATCTAGGGGAAGGGATACAGGAGGCTTTGGGACCACTGCAGAAGAAAGATATATGGCAATGATCCTGGACTCATGTTCCTTCTAGCAGTTGTTGTTGTTGCAGGTGGTGACTAAGTCTATCACCAGGGTCCTCCAGAGATGGAATGGACCTCCACAGCAACCACTCATAAGCAGTGAAGGGTGCTAACAAATTTACAGTCTATTTTGTTCAATTTCATGGTCATAGTGTTATCCGGGGTTTTCAGAACCCCCAACAGGGGCAAGTTAACAATTTCACTCCAGGTGGTGTAAGGAATAAATCAACAGGAACACAGCAATTCCACCTGATAAGATTCATGCATGTAAGTGTGCTCTATCTAAAACTGAAGTTTATTCGATTTAAGCACACACGAACATGAGCACTAGGTTTAGAACATCCCAGATATTACTTAACATCTGGATTGGCATTGAGTAATTAACAGCAGGCTTGCAGTGGCCAGTTGCTCGCCCACCAGGGAGAAAGGGCGTCAGGAAAAACGTCTCTCAAGATGGCTTCAGAGGACTGCTCCAAAGTACACTCTATTAGCTAATCTTGTATAACTAACTTCTACAAAATACATAGGTCATAATGACCCTGTGACAAAGTTCCTCCTCCACCTTGGTGGGTCCTGCGCTTATTGGCGGATTTGTTCACCTCAGTGATCTTCCCTTCTTGTGGAACCCACAAGATGAGTCAGCTCCTCCTGTGCCTGATCAGGAGTTGGAAGGTTTGGGGGGAACCCAGGCCCGCCTTCTACTCACGGGTTCCAGCCCAGGGCCCTGTGGATCGCAAGCTGTCTATAGTGCCTCCTGTAACAGTTGCATGCAGCTACAACTCCCTGGGCTACTTCCTCACAGCCTCCTCCAAACACCTTCTTATCCTCACCAACAGGACCTTCCTCCTGGTGCCTGTATAACGCTTGTCCTCAATCCTCCAGCAGTACACTCTTTCACTCTCAGCTCCTTGCCTTCTTGCTCCCAGCTCCTCACCACACCCTTCTCCTCTGGCTCCTCCTGCCTGACTGGAGTGAGCGGCCTTTTTTAAACCCAGTGCCCTGATTAGCCTGCCTTGATTGGCTGCAGGTGTTTCTAGTTAAAGTAGCTCTCTCTACTGCCTTCTAGAAGATCTTATTGGCTCCAGGTGCCTTGATTAACCTGGAGCAATGCCATTTGGTTACCAGGGTACTAGGGATTTGTTTAGCCTGGGGCTAACATACCTGTTTCTCAGTACTTTACTGTAGCCATCTGGCCTTGCCCCATCACAGACCCCTATTGTATCATCACTTTTCTAATGTTCAATAAACTTTGAATATCAGAGGCATATAGATTCAAGGTTTCCTAACCACCCGGGTTTTCCGTCTCAGTTGTTTACTGTTGTCCCTTCCTCCCATTCTGATTAGCAGAAACTGTAGCTAGTTTTGACTTTGCTTCTGAAGCCTGCCTCCACATTAACCCTTAACTATGTGGTGTTCTGCTTCATTAATTCAGGGTGGCTGAATGCACATAATAAGGTTGCAATTAGTTTGATCACATTCTGGGGTATATATGTGACGTGTAGGCTTCATGGGAATATGCTTATGGATGTATCTATAATATAACTGGAATATGTTTTATGTTACATATGCCATGTGACATATCTCTGTAAAGATTATGCTTTACTTAATCTATTAATCCTAGCTGTATGCATGTATCATTTTTGTATTCGAAGTTATGAATATTGGCTGGGCACTGGCTTGATTTTTAAGTAGCCTTTGTAAAGCATTTGGTCAGCTTCTTGAGAAAGGAATGTGCAAATTAAGTATCCAGTCAAGAAGCATTAAGGGACAATGGATCTTGGGAGCCTCCAATCCACATAAGAAGTCTACATGAGGACATTCAAGGGAGCAGGTAAGCAATGGCTGCTGCCTGTAAACACTGAGTCATGCATAGACATGTGACTTGCCCATGTGACTCCAAAACTCCATCTTGAAGCTGGACTTTGCATAGGGGAGAGACAGGAGTCTCCACCCAGAAGAGAAAGTCTACTTAAACCCCTGGGAAACCCCTCCATTTTGTCTTCAGCTGGCTAAAGAGATAGCCTCTCCACCCCCAAGGATACCTGAAAAAAAATGGAACAAAGGACGGTAACTACAGGGGGTGTGAGTGATTGCTGGACCCAGACTAGAAGGATACTAGTTTGTAAAGGGAAGCTTGCTGGAACTGGTGAGGTTTTATCTGTATTCAGCTTTCTTAGATATAGATTTCGTGTTCTATTTTATTTTGCTTGGTAATTCACTTTGTTCTGTCTGCTATTACTTGGAGCCACTTAAATCCTACTTTCTGTATTTAATAAAATCACATTTTACTTATTAACTAACCCAGAGTATGTATTAATACCTCGTGGGGGGAGAGGGGGACAGCTGTGCATATCTCTCTATCAGTGTTATAGAGGGCAAATGATTTATGAGTTTACCCTGTATAAGTTTTATACAGGGTATAATGGATTTATTTGGGGTTGGAACCCCATTGGGAGTTGGGCATCTGAGTGTTATAGACAGGAACACTTCTGTAAGCTGCTTTCAGTTAAGTCTGCAGATTTGGGGCATGTGGTTCAGACCTGGGTCTGTGTTGGAGCAGACAGACATGTCTAGAGTTGCAAGACAGGACACTGGAGTCCCAAGCTGGCAGGGAAAGCAGAGGCAGAAGTAGTCTTGGCACATCAGTTGGCAGTTCCCAAGGGGGTTTCTGTGAGCCAACCCGTCATAATATACGCCTCTCAAATCCAGGGCAACAATAGGATTTTTAAAATTGTAAATTTCATGATTTCAGATATTTAAATCTGAAATTTCATGGTGTTGCAAGCAGTGTCATGTACGTGAATGCCAACACATGGCCTTGCAACTCCAGACACATCCATATTATTGTAGTCAGGTTTGATTCAAGCCTATGCTCTAGTGACTGCATCGAAAGGAGGCACCTATCTTGAAGGAGCCATTATCTTGCTGACAGAGTCAGTCAGGACTCCGATGAACTCTGTCATCTGTGATGGGATAAGAAGCAGTTTTCACACCTCACTAGCGGTGTGCCTACACAGTCTGTGGCAGTGAGCCTCCCAGCCTGGGTCAACAGACTTGGTCTAGTGGGTCTCACACTAGTGCTCTAAAAATAGCTGATAGCACTTAGAAGTTGTGGCTGAGGTTCTGAAACCTAGGGAGGGGGATGGACTTCAGAGCCTGCTCTTCCCAAAGACAATCGCCAACCCCTGCCGCTCTCATGGGGGAATCTTCCTCACCAGGGGATCATCCATCATGGCCCCTGTTCCACTAACCTTTTGTCTCAGATAGGCCAGCAGCTCTTCCACTGCTCCCCTGGCTCCAGCTCGCTGACATGGAGATGCTAACAGCCCCGCCCCGCTGCTCTCGAGCCTTGAGCCCACTGGCCCTGGGTTTGGGGAGGTCAGCCAAACCTCTTTGCTGCTCTCCTGCCTTCCCCCAGGACCCACCTACAGCTTTCTCCAGGCACCTCCCAGTCTCCTGGGCTCTGACAGCTCTCACCTCTCAATCTCTCCCCTCTAGGACCCAGCTGTCTCTTGAGCTCAATTGGGGTCAGCTGACTAATCACAGGAGTTCTGGTCTCTTCCAAGGGACAGTATCACCCTGTGAAAGGATCATTTTCTGGTGGTAGGGGAGAAGGATCTCTGTTTGAATCAGTGAGAAGGACTATGTTGATGATAGCAAGGAGGAGAAGATCTCCTTCTCAAAAGCAGTGTCAAGAGGTGACATGGTGTGATACTTTCTCACTGTGTCCAGGACTGAGAGTCACTCTCCTGTATCGAGCAAGAGGGAGAATTGCTTGTGCTTAATTGGGTTTCAGCTCTGACACCTCCAGGCTGTTAGGGCTGGTCTACACTAGAAAATTAAATCAACCCAGCTACATTGCTCAGGGGGTGAAAGTCCACAACCCTAAGCAATGTTGTTAAGCTGACCTAAGTCTCTGTGTAGACTGATTCATTCTCCAATGTGCTCTTTTTCTGTTGACGCAGTATGTAAATGGGGTTCCCATTCTGTTGGTTTACAATGCTTAATTTACATTTTCACAGACAGACACCTTACCTCCTGCCTGGAAGAAACGTGTTTTTTCTCTTTGGTTGGTGGCAGACTTTAAAAAACATTTTGAGTGCATATACAGGACTCCTAAAGTATCATCCCTACATACATCTTGCAGGTAGTAGGAGCATCTGTAGGGCATAAACTTGTTAGAGAACTCACACTATAATTTACAGCTAAAATACCATGAAAGTCGTGTGCTGGGTGTAGTGAGTTTGTCAGGCCTGTTAGCAGTTATTGTTACACAGCAGTGAAACCTTTCATGGTTGACATTGAAGAGTTCTTAAGATCACACCTGGGGCCAGTGCTGGTCACTTCTTCAGTACTTGGCCTGTGCCTGGGGGTGATGTCCAGGGCATATCATGGGCCCTTGCTTGGCTCTATCATGGATAATGGTATTGGGAGAAGTGTTGGATCTCTCATTTGCTTAGGGGTTTTGTCTTTGGAGGCATATCATCTAGCATCCTCCCTCTGAGACTTCCCTACAGTCCTATAGCTCTGTTTTAAGTTTGGTCCAGTTACACAAGTCAGTGTCCCCCTTTATGAATGGACATAGGTGCTGCTTTACTGCCTGGGGTGCCAGATTCAAGGCATCTGGTACAGGCTGGGCGTGGGGCTGTTGGTGCCAAGGGCTTCACCGATATTAAGGGGACAACAGGGCCAATTCTGCCAGTGTCCTCTTCACCTTCTTTCCACTGTCTGATCCCAGGGTATGATGTGTTCAAGGGAGAACTGGCTGAAGCTGGTTTATCTGGCCTCACTCTTGTAACCTCTGAGCCTGCATGGACTACATTAGCAGATGTAGCTTGAGCCAAGAATCCTGGACTTGTGTATCCTAGAGGAAAAGGACTTGAACACAAAGGAACTGTCTGGGATGTGGCTCTCCTGTAGCCTGACATCAGCTCTGTCCATCCTCGATTGCAATCAGTCGATTGAAGGATGACACGATTTGAACCTTGAGGGTTTGGATTCCACCATGAGGCATAGTGGTTGATTGATTAAATTTTAAAAAAGGGAAAGGAAAAGCCAAAGTTTCTCATCTTCCCACTCTCATCTGAGGAGAATTCGTCACCAATTTGGCTGGAAAAGAGCCAATTTAGGGTCTTTGAAGAGACTAGCATATCAGATTCTCGCTGGGTTCTGTCTCACTTACATGGGCAGTATGAAGTAACTGAGGGAGGTTGCTGCCGTTCCACCCTTTATGCCCTCACATGGGAGCACGAGGAGGCATGAGGCACAGAGCACAGGTATGGCCCAGATAGACATGGATATTTGGAAAAACTCCAGTCTCATACACGCGAGACCCAAGCACACCTAAAATGGGATCTGCACTGACGCTTCCGACAAACAACCACAACATAAATGCATAATGGAAGGCATGAGGCAAGTGATCAAACAGTTCCTTGCTCAAGACTTATTCACAGCTATCATTCACAGAGACATAACTATATATGCTAAAAATATGTCAGCCAGTCCATAAGTCTTAAGTAAATATTGCCTGTGGCAAACAGAATGCCTGACTTTTCATAACTGGGCCTTTCAGGATAGGTTGCCATGGTGACTGCTGTACAAGACAACACAAACTGTCTTCCACTATGAACTTGTGAAAAACAAAGGTTTAAAAATTATGATTAGAAGAAATTTAAAATACTGTACATATAATCAAGGCCCTTAAATTCTATGGTGTTTCTAGGTGAAAAAATAAAATCTATATGGACTTTCGCAATGGGCATTACTTCTATTTAAGGATTTTGTGCTCAGACTTAAAAGCGCAGACATTAAAATTTCATTATGTGCTTCCAAGAAAAATGTCCTCTGCTTAGTAAAATAATTAAAAGCCTGCATGTTTACTGCAGTGAATGGCTGTGGAGCAATGAATGAGAGTTTGGTAGGAGAAAACGTGCTTGATTTAATCAGCATTACATCAACCAGGAGGGATTCTTGCAAGAGAATTACTAACATCTACCATTCACTAGAGCCACAGAGCTCCCAGATCCATGGGGAAGGCTCAGCCCTGCTTTGCATTTCATACACACTGTGACTGGGTCAGAGCAGAGTAAATCTAAAAATATCCCTCCCCAGAGTGCCCAGATAATTCTAAATAAATCAAAACATCCTGCAATACAGTGTAATATATCAATAAACTCTCTGTCAAGGTATTTCTGCCAGCTACAGGGCTATTTTAAGCTCCATCTCATACATGAGGCTCAGCTTGGTTCTGAATCCCAATGATATGAATGCAGCTTATCCCAATTCATTTGCAAGTTGCAGAAAAATCCTTATGAGAAGGCAGAGAAAGAGGTTGGCCATCCTGCTGGCCATGCTACCCTGAAAATATACAACACAGACAAAGTTCTGATGCAGAAGGTTAGCAAACTCTTTAAAAAGTGGTTGTGATTAAAGGAATTGTAGGAGGAGCCAAATCTAAAGCACAATCAATGCTACCTTGGAAACAGTTATTTTAGAAAACTGATCCAAATTACCACTGCTATGAGAAGCACTAACTTGCTATTAGCAAACATCTGCATCCTTTTGTGCAAAATATAAGTGTTTAATTGGTTGCCCAAGCATACAAAGACTACTTGTAAATGGGACTCTACCCTGCAAGGTGCTGAGCACTCTGGCCGCGATTCAGCAATTCCCTTAAGCATGTGCTTAATGGTAAGCATATGAGCAGTCCCATTAAAGTCAATGGCAGTACTCATGTCCACAAAGTTAAATATCTGTTTAGTACATTCTTGGATTGGGGTCAAAATTCTCAGCAGCCTGCAGGATTGAGCCTGTGGTAGGGAGGTGCATGCTTCATATCGGACCACAAGGGGCCTGGAAAAGCTTTTGTTGTATATTTCCATATGTGGTGGCATCTTACCAGTGATTCTTTCATGTGCTGAGCGGTGCTAAATGATGCATCTCCTTCAATACTATTTACACGTTTTAACTTTCCCAAAGGGATGTTGCTAGCCATACTCACTTGCCCCAGCACACACTTTTTGTTCAGGTTTCAATGGCGTGATCCATAATTTACTATAGAAATCAGCTGCGTAAGTTGAGGATCTTAGCTTCTTCTGCACCTTTACTACCAAAGGCAGTGCATGACCCTGTGTTAATAATTTCTGCCTTCTTTGCCTCAATAAATTATCTTATAACATTAATCACACAGGGCCGTATTGGGCCACTGATTTGTAACCAGAATTCCCTATTAAAATCAACGATGAAATCTGTTTAAGTGAATGCTTAAACTATGGCCTGCAGAAAGCAGCAGCATTCACTTACACCTACCAAAATTCCGGTCTTAAAAAGATGTTTGAATCAGAATTCTTTGAGGAGGTCAACAAGCATGTTGACAAGGGTGACCAGTGGATATAATGTACTTGGATTTTCAGAAAGCCTTTGGCAAGGTTCCTCATCAAATACTCTTAAGCAAAGTAAGCTGTCAGAGAAAAAGAGGGAATGTTCTCCCATGCATTGGGAAAAGATAGGAAACAAAAGCAAGGAATAAATGGTCGGCTTTCACGGTGGAGAGAGGTAAATAGCTGGGTGTCCCAAGTATATGTATTGGGACCAGTTCCGTTCAACATATTCAGAAATGATCTGGAAAAAGGGGTAAACAGTGAGGTAGTAATGTTTGTAGATGATTCAAAATTACTCAGGATAGTTAAGTCCAAAGCAGACTGCAAAGGGTTGCAAAGGGATCTCAACAAAATGGCAGATGAAATTCAATGTTGATAAATGCAAAATAATGCTGTAGCAAAGTGACTCACTGGTGTGGCGCCTCCTGCTGGATGTCCTGTGAATTAGCTCTTTTCCAGCTCCGGAGTGCCTTCTGATGGCTCATGCCCCTCCCAGAACCTGGTGCCCTTTTCCTCAGGGTTCTGCCCCCACAGTACCGCCACACTCTGGGTCTCCCCTCCTAGGGGAACGCACAACCCTCTAAACCCACCTTGCCTCAGTGGCTACTGCCAGTCATTATCTAGCCCCCGTTCCCTGGGGCAGACTGCAGTCTGTAAAGGCCACTCATCATTGGCAAGGAAGTCAGACCAGCTGCCTCTGCCTAAGCCCGGGCTGCATCTCGGTAACCCCTCTACCAGCTTTGGCCTTTAGCAAGGCCTGCAGTCTGGGGGAGTTGCCAGGCTAGAGTTCCCCAGCAACCCTTGCTTTTCCCCAGCCCTGATCTACTCCTAGTACCCTAAGCTCCCAGGCAGCCAGGCCCTTCCCTCTCCAAAGCAAGAGAGATTCCTCTTCAGTTCCTGGCCCCCAGCCCTCTTATAAGGGCCAGCTGGGCCCTGACTGAGCTGGCCACAGCTGTGGTCAGCCACTCCCTCAGCTGCTTTGCACTCTTTTTCCCAGCTGAAGCCCTCTCCAGGGCTGCTTTTATCCCCTGTTCTGCAGGAGTGGAACAGCTGCCCCACTGCAAATGCACTTTGGAAAACAATCCCAACTCTACATAGAAAATATTGGGGTCTAAATTAGCTGTTATCATTCAAGAAAGAGATCTTGGAGTCATTGTGGATAGTTCTCTGAAAATATCTGCTCAGTGTACAGCAGCAGTCACAAAAGCTAGAAGAATGGAGGGAATCATTAAGAAAGGGATAGACAATAAGACAGAAAATATCATATCGCCCCTATATAAATCCATGGTACACCCACATCTTGATTATTGTGTCAGATCTGGCCACCCCATCTCAAAAAACATATATTAGAACTGGAAAAGGTTCAGAAAAGGGCAACAAAAATGATTAGGGATATAGAACAGCTTCCATATAAGAAGAGATTGAAACACAGGGACTGCTTAGTTTGGAAAAGAAATAACAAAGGCAACATTTGATGGAGGTCTATAAAATCATGACCGGCATGGAGAAAGTGAATAAAGAAATATTATTTACTCCTTCACATAAACACATAAACCGTGGTCATCCAATGAAATTAAGAGATGGCAGGTTTAAAACAAACAAGAGGAAGTACCTCTTCACACAATGGACAGTCAACCTGTGGAACTCCTTGCAGGGGATATTTGAATGACACAGGTATTACTAGGTTTAAAGAGAATAAGATAAGTTCATGGAGGATAGGTCCATCAATGGCATTTATCCAAGATGGGCAGGGTGCAACCTGATGTCCCTAACCTCTGACTGCCAGAAGCTGGGATTTGATGACAGGGGATGGATCACTTGCCGATTGCCCTGTTCTGTTCATTCCCTCTGACGCACCTGACACTGGCCATTGTCGGAAGACAGGATACTGGGTAGATGGACCATTAGTCTGACTCAGTATGGCCATTCTTATGTTCTTAAACAGTTGGATGAGTCTTTTCATATGAAATGTGTAACTAAAGGAAATTTGCTCAAAAATATTGTTCTAGTTGATGGGTAAGTTATTTATTACTTATTTTAAGGATCCTTAAACAATGCAGCTATTTTCCACGTTGTACCAGGTTCTGCTTCCATTATCAGTATAAAATACAACCATGGTGCAGTGACATTGCTGTTACATTTCAAATACATAAAACAAAGAAGAATATATGCAGAGAAGAATTTTAATGAATTCTTGAAGGGAATCTTTCCCTGTACTTTTTCTAAGTAGTGCAACTTTTAATGGCTCCTGCAATTCTTTAAACAATTGAACCTTTAGGGCTTATTTCTAATCTCAGAAACACAGATTTTTTCTCAAACTTAAAAATTACTAAATTACACAGGAATTTTCAGATCTGTCTCAGATAACTTGATACCATGTGTTATCGTTGCATGGCTAACTGCACCTTGGTCTCCTTTCTGGTCTCTCTGTATGCACTCCTCGGGCCTCATGTCTTTACCTATGCCACAGTGGAATTCCACAGTTCTCCCACTTGTAGACTAGACCCTGGGCTACAGTACCTGCATATTAACCATTCTCACCCAGCAGATCTGACTGAGTTCGGTCACCTGTGGCTCTTCCCTTTGGAGGTCAGTGACAGTGATGAGACAGCCTTCCTAGAACAAAAATATTATTTAACATTAGGAACATTGAAAGAGATTTTTTTTTAAAAAAAAGCCTATTTAACCCAAAGGCCTACTATTCCATGATGACCACGTTGGCTGGGCTAACTTCTTCAGACACCCCAGCAGGTGTGTGTGTCTCCCAGTCTGGTTCCCTGAATAACTCCCCTCTCTTGAGACCCTTTTAAAAGAATGCTATAGCTTTTCTTCCCCACCCCCAGTTTATTTCTGTGTTCCTGAGCTTTGGCCTTTCTGGACAAAACCAGCTTTGCAGGTTGGCTGGGGAGGAGGTAAAATCTTCAAAGCTACCAGGTTGGGCATTGTCCCTTAACAATCCTCAAATATTTGCTGAGGGGTGGTTTATCTTGAACTATTTTTTTTCCGTTTGCTTGTTTCTCTTTACAGCCCTCTCTTAAGCTAAACCAATATATCTATAGAGTAAACATCTCAATAACCAGGCCAACCTACACTATTCAGAAATTTTATTTAGCAGCTCCAGTTCCATCACACCATGTCTTCACTGTGCTTGCTCCACGATGGCAGCTAAGCTCTCAGAGAAATTGAAGACTATATCCTTCCTGTGAGGATCTTGGGTTATACTTCAGTCAGCTATATCTAACTAGAAGACATTACTATGCATCAACATTAGGAAAAAGGTCAAGTTTAAGTCAGGTTTACCTAGCATGTATTACCTAAACCCAATCTAAACTTCATTATTCCTAGTCAAGACAAAGCCTGAAAGAACCTAATCAGTTAGAACTGATCAAATACAGCAAAATCAAATGTCAAAATCAATATTCACAAATATTTGTTTGAATTCTCCAGAGTGGTTGGATTCCACTATGTTTAATATTTATTTGCAAAAACATTTGCAGAATGGCTGTCCTTAATCTGAATATCTCCTGTTAACATGAGTATTTGTGCATGATATGTTCAGTATTCATTATTTGTGATTTGGCTGAAACTATTGATCACTTCTTATTTTTTGTTTTCCTTTATAAGAAGATTCAGCTATCCAACTGTGGGAGTGTAAGCAAGTGTGGCCAACCCTCTGAGGGAGGTCACATCTCCTCACAGTCTGGTCTATGAGAGTACTTCTCAAAAACCAAGAAAGGAGGAATTAGTGATACTCAATGGGCCTTGGCCTTCAAGCACGGTGGGGCTGCAAACAGTCAGGGCTCCTCTGGTCTGCAGTCAGGCAGAGCTGTAGCAGTTTATTCACACAACTTTGAAGTAGGGCAGAAAACATTTAAGGCTCTGGCCTTCAGTCACTCAGAGCTGAAGCACCATCCCAGTCTCTGGGGGTCATGCAGGGGGTGAGAACCAAGCACAGTCTTTGGGGCTGAAGCAGGGTTGTCTGAGGAGCGCAGGCCTCCTGGCCTAAGGAGGGGGAGTACTGCCACCCCAGGGTGAGGTGGCAGGGGGGGTCACAGGCCCACCCAACTCCACTGCATCCCAACCCAGGGCCCTAACAGTGGTGCAGTGATCCACCACGGGTCAGTGGGGATCTGCCTGCAACATGCTGACCTTGTATCAGGCCAGCTTTCAAACAGACTGTTGCCTGGTTTCCCTGGGCTGCTTCCTACTCCTCGCTCGGGTGTAGCTGTGACCAGAGGTCATCCTCAGTCTCCCTGAGATATACCGCCAAGGACAGCGATAGCAGCTCCTCAGTGTTTGGAGTGGAAGAGCTCTCTGGAAGTTCGTGCAGGCCCATGGGGCAACCGTGGTTCTCCTCGGCATCCCTCTCCAGCAGCAGGGAAAACACATCTGTCTCCCTCAGCAGATTCCTCCTAAGTGAGCTGCTAGGCCAACCTTTTATACTTCCTCTTCCTGTCCCGCCCCTCTGCTTCCTCCTGGCTCCGCCCACCAGGCGGCTTCCAGCATTCCCTCTGCCTCTGAGGGAGGTCACGCCTTCTCGCTACAGGGAGGAAAACGTTTCAATGTCATTTAAGTCAGTTTTCATTATTTGCAGTGTGTGATAAGTGAATAGTTGGAGTGAAGAGTTTGCAAACACACCAGAAGCGGATTTTATTTGAATAAATCATTTAATGAATATTGTGAATTATTAATTAATTAGCTCCAAATCAGCATTGATTTGCCATAGATTCATGAATGCAAAGAAGGACTATGTTTAGTGGACTATTTATTCACAAGTAATTTACCACCAAAATTCCCTTTCTTATATTCCTACTTATAACAGCTTTACATTTTGTAGGGAAAAAATGCTGATATATTAAAGAAACAGACAAGATTTACATTCTATGTATAATACTTTTCTTAGATTTATTACCCTCTCCACACCACTCCTCCAGTAAAATTACTTATCACTTTTGTAGTGCTTATTATCTGCAAAATGCTTTATAACCAAGATTGAATCCTAAAAGCTAGAGCTGGCCAGAGAATGATAATTAATTTCATGAAACTTTCAAGGCTTCTAAATTTGCTTTCATTCATTGGAATGAAAACAAAACCCTGGAAAGTGTTTACAAAATGAAATTGAGTCCAAACATCTATTTTCAGATTGAAAAGTCCATACTGGACTTCAGAAATCATCTTGTTCAAAACTTCAAAATGATACATTTCTGCAAAATGTTTCAGTTTTCATGAAAAAAATGTCACCAAAAATGTTTAATTGAAAATGTTCTGGCTAGCTCTACTAAACACATCTGTCTGAGAAAGGACAATAACCTCACTTTACAAATGGGGAAAGTGAGGCAGAGAAGTTTATTTATCCAAGGCTAAAAAGTGAATCCATGTTAGGGACAAGATTAAAATTGATGAGTTCCTGGCTCAGTTGTAAATTTTAATGTAGTAAATACATAAACAGCATTTGGGTTAATACAATGAATTTCTTCAAAGAAAACATTACAGGCAGCTGAGAAAGTATCTATTTTGTCCTTAACTGTATATCCATCATCTCATTGTCTGTTGTTACTGTGCTTAATAATTCATAGAAAAGCCTACTAGCACTTAAAGTAGGAGAACAGTTTGTGGGGAGGAACCACTTGGACAATTGAAACTTACACTATATGAAGAAGTTTTTGGATGATTTTTATTTATACATAGCTACAGATTAAAACAGAAGTCTAGCAATGCCGGCCCTTCTCCACTCTGAATAGAGATCATGCTAAATTAAGCCATACTATAAAACAGTACATCAAAATAAAACTGGTGCGTGGTGAGAGAAGAATCAGGATCACTGGGCTTGACATTAAAAAAAAATTTGTATGCATATTAACATCGTACTCTTTAGTTTGTGTAATTCAAACAAATCTATGGATTTTCAAATATTGTGTAAGTCATAGTTTCAATTGATCTGCACTAATGGCACTATTACATTAGTACATCGTCATTAAACAAGTGATAAGGAATTGTCAGTCTGGATAACTATTGCCCTTCATTATTCATTCCTAGAACATATCATTTCAGTGTTGTAATTAATGAAAATCTTGGCTCCAGGCAAGAAGATCATAGTTCTTATAAGTATATGTTTTTAACTTTTATCTGTCATTTTCATTTTCAATTTTATTTTGCTTCAGACCATTTTTTAAACATAATTTTGTCATGAGTGCGGTGAAGTAGGTTATTACATGGCTACACTATAACTAACAGAGCAAAAAAGAAACATCATTAAAAAAGAAGCACTTTCTCTTTGATCAGCAACCCATAGAAACCTGCTGACTTCTTTCAGACATTATAGCACTTTTTAATTAACTCACTACTGGCTTTGCTATTATACAGAATTAAACTACTAGAAGTATGTTAAAGTGATATTAAGCATCTCATTTAAACCCACAAAAGACAGAAAAAATCACCTGAGGCAAGATCTTTGTCCTTAGCTCACCCTATTGTGTCAAAGGTATTGTAACCCAATATGGGAGGAATGCTGTTTGCCTTGCTTACAGAAGTAGTCCAATTGATTGGGATGTGCCTACTTGTGTGAGTAAGGTGAGCAGTATTAGTAATTTGATAAGCTAAGCAATTTATATAGGTTAAGAACAGAGTTTACAATAATTTTGTATTCCTTTCTTTAGTAAATTCAAGGCACAATTTTAGAATGTAGTTAACAGTTTTTGTAGGTTAATTGCTCAAACTTACATCCAGATCTAAATGCACCAATAGTTTTAAACCTATGAATCTTTTGAAACAGAAAAACCTGGGGCTCAACTGAATGCTCTATGATTAAGGAGGTGGTAGTAGCTCTACATATGGTTTTGGGGAGACAAATTTTTGAACAATTCTAATATCTACACTTTTTAAGAAGAGGTTGAAAACTTGGAAAGAAGAGAGCTACTGGAATGATTTGAAGTCTGAAAACATGGTTTACAGTGAGAGACATAAGCAACTCAATCTAGTTAGTTTTTGCAAGAGAATAATAAGAGTTGACTTGATTGTAGTCTATAAAAACCTGCAGGGGAAGAGATTTCTGATAGCAGAGGGTGTTTTAATCAAAAAGACAAAGGCATAATGGGCTAGAAGCTAGACATATTCAGACTGAAAATAAGGTACAATGTGTTAAGAATGATGGTAATTAACCACTACGACAGCTTACCTAGGGATGTGGTGGACTTGAAGTCTTTAAATCTAGATTGGATGTATTTCTAAGAGAGATGCTCTTACTCAACCAGAATTTAATGCAAGAACTACTAGGTAAAAGTCTATGGCCTTGTTATACAGGAGAACAAAATGGTATAAAAAAATCTCTGATACCCTGTTGTGACATTACATCCCATATTCTTCATAGTAATGATTATGATTATGGCATAACTATGATGTATTTTATGCAACATATGTCATGTAAGGTATCATTGACAAGGTTATGATTCACTGAATACAATTATCCTACTTGTGTGCACATATCATTTTGGTATCTGAAGTTAGGAATATTGTCTATGCATTTATTACAAATGTGTTTACACCGGGGAATGGCCACTAAGCACAATGCAATCAGTCTATATGGCTGGCTGAGAAGAGCCATTAGAGAGAAAAATAGGTCTTAGAAGATGCTAATCCCCTATTGGGGAACCTTCCTGAGGATGTTACAAACAGCATCCAAGTCACGGCTGCTGTGTCCCTACAGGGGCATGTGACCAAGTCACCTGGTATTGGACTCCATCTTGGAATACCAGTGTTTTTCCACTGAAAGGCATGGGAACTAAACCTGGAGACAAAGGATTCTTGCCATATGCAAAAGCTATTTAAGGCAGGGGTGTGACATCACTGAGGTTCTTCACTGACTCTCTGCCCAAGAAGATTGCTGGAAATACCAGAGGAACAAGGACTGGACTGGGAGGAAAGTGCTGGACCCAGGCTAAAGGGATTTCTAGCCTGTGCAAGGAATGCCAGGGGTTTTAAGTTGTAGACAAGTGCAACTTGCCCTCAAGAATCTCTGCAAACTGCTTAAATCAACAATTAGAGTGAGAATTTGCTACTCATATCCAATCTCTTAGGTATATTGATCTTAGATTGCAGTTTTGTTTATTTGTTAGGTAATCTGCTTTTATCTGTTTGCTATCCCTTATAATCACTTAAAATCTATCTTTTGTAGTTAATAAATTTGTTTTGTCTAAAACCAGTATATAGAAATCATAACTTGGGTCAGAAAGCTGTTGTATGTTCCTCTCCAAATTGAGGGAGTGGGTGAATTTCATGAGTTTATGCTGTACAGTTCTCTGTGCAGCATAAGATTATATCATTTTGGGTTAATACTCCAGAGACAGATGCATGCCTTTGGAGCTAGGAGGTGCCTTACTTGAGCCTTCCCATTCAGAGCTGATCTCAGCATCTGTGTGTAGCTGTAGTTGGGTGTGGTCCTACCTGTATGTGTGCTGGAGGGGACTTGAGGGCCTGCCACAGCAGTACAGTGTTAAAGGAGCCCAGGCTGGTGGGTCAGACAGGCTCAGTGGTAGCCCAGTTCCAGATGGCACCTGGGAGAACCTGTCACATCCCTAACCATACTCTGGCACATGGGATTTAGATTAGGCATATGAAGTTCTGACTATACCTTCTTCAAGTAGGAGAGTTCCTGCAATTGCTATTTTTTACTGTAATATGAAAACATGAAATTTAAACTCTGCACTCAGCCAACAGGAATTATAATGGCCTGAACTTTGAGGGAAAATGCTTTGAGCAATGCTTGTGTGGCTCATAAAGAAAAAAACTTTCAAACATTTTACAATTTCTTGTTTAAGGCTCACTGAAAGATTCAAAACCCCAGTAACTTCTGCAAGCCCTCCTCCTGATTATGAGTTATGCTAATCCAATCAGGGAACAGAAACAATGCGATGTGATTTGTGACCAGTCTCAACTAACCAAGATAGCAGAATACTGTCAGTGAGCTGATTAGCATCGATCCAAAGAGCTTTAAAAGATGTGCAACAAAATGTGTCATTAAATTCGAATAATGAATATATTACAGCTGCTCCTGGACTTTCTGTGAGCAGGAAAAAGAGAGACATTAATCCAGAACATTATTCACTGCAAATTACTTTTTCAGCTCTATCACAAACCATTGTACAAAGAAGAACTGTCTACTTTGAAACCTTTCCTTTTGAATGTAAATGGGCTTTAAGGAATGGAAACTAATGTTCTTTCTTCTTTCCTAGACTGATAGGTAGCCTAGTTATGGAAGTTGTAGGCTTTCCTACATGGTGTATTAGCAATCTTAACTGATGAAACGTAAAGACATCACATTAAGTGGCATTAAAATAATTCTTCCTCTATGAAACCTTACTGTAGTTCTTGACCTCTGACTACTTGCAGAGGCAGCTGTTGAGCTGAGATCCCAAACATCCAGATCCCTACCAGAGTGCTCTGAAAACATGTATTTCACATTTGTTCTATTGACATTTGCTGTTGCTTCAGAAAAAGTACAATAATGATTATTATTATAGGTTCTTGTCTGCACAATTTGTTTTCCTGTTCAAAATTTAACAGGAAAATTTCTATTTTCAAAATAAGATGGAGGGCACCATGATTATTTCACTCCACTGGTTTCACTCCATTGAAACAATGATGAAACTGTCAAAACATTGCCTTGCAGTCTCTCTTGCTCGCATACATTCTCTGATATATGATACTTGCCCTTTGGCAGCACAACAGAACTCAGTGCACTAAAGAACAAAGGCAATGTGATGAACTGAACTTCTTTGCATGTCAATAGCCTTTTGCAACCATGGCACAATGAGGTTCAATATTATTAGCTACTTTTCAGTGGTTTGATATCAAACTGAATGTCTCTCAGTGGCTTTAGCTCTAGAGGGGGGATTAAATCTGGCACAGGGTGTGAGTCAGGGCAGAATTTGTACATACAGTCTTATGGCTCTGCACCAAGATGCCAGCTTTCAAATCCAAATACATTTGTACATCCATGTCTTCACATTCTATCACTGCAGGCCCTGTATGATTGTCTCGTTAGGAATTCCACTGTTTTGAGTTTGACCAGAAACCACGTGGCTGCAGCAGTCATTTTACCAATTATTGAAACACCCTGATAGTTATAAGGGGGAATACAAAGTGTGAAAATGTCAGCTTTCAAAAAGCAACTATGAAGTGGTGCTAGGTTTTATCAGTCAAGATATAGCTCAATATGACTAAGTTAATATCAGACAATAAATGAACACTGAACCACTGAGTTCTCTATTTTCTTTGTTTGTGGAAATAAAAAGCATCTAATAAAATGGAAAAGTGAATAATTATTATGAATTTAGGAGTCCAATAGAGGTGCGAAGCCCCACGGTGTTGGAACAAATTTTATAGTGGGGGTGCTGGAAGCCATTGAACAAAACTGTAACGTATATGATGGAAACCACTTCAAGCCAGGGAGTGCTGCCACACCCCCAGCACCCTTAGCTCTAGCACCCCTGTGAAGCCCCACGATAGCTGAGATCATTCTAATGCACGTCACTGTGATAGCTAAACTCATCACTTCTCTTTAGCTGTGACGCTGACAATATGTTGGAATATATGAGATTGAAAATAGAGATGGAAATTCATAAAGGAAGCAGAGGGCTTTCACGTCGTAGCTCTCTAGAAAGTGCAGAGCGAATCAGAGACAGAGGCAGCAATCAGAACAAGAAAATATATTGCTCAACTGGTGTAAATTAATCCACAGCTGGTGTAAATTGCATCTGGTATCTGGTGCAATTTGGCTGCAGAGGAGCTATGATGGTTTACACTACCTGACAGTTTGCCCCTCTTGGGTGAAAGAATAAGAGAGTTGCTATGTCAGGGGCAGAAGTTGAACAAGAGGTCTGCTCAATTTTTTTTTCCCGTTTTGAAGTTTCCATTAAAATTTGCATTGTAATTTCATATTTTGTGGAATAAATCGCAATGTTTTCACCCCATTTCCACCAATTGGTCAAACAAATTGGTAGATCTGAACCTTTTGTGCAGTATTTATGCAATATTGAGATAGTGAAATTATAAGACAAGGGAAAGATCAAACTGATGATGCTCTTGGGATGATAAGGAATGTAATAGATCTCAATGATAAAAAATAATGCACCACATACTTTGCTGGGTGTCAGATAAGAAAATAGGGCTTACTTTCACCTCTCTTGTCTAAAGGCCAAATCTTTGTATGTCCAAATAGTCCCAAAGGCCAAAAGTATCTTAAAAACTGTTTGTTCAGATGGGAAACATCATTGAATATTCCATGCAGAGGGAGTTTGCTCATCCTCATTGCAGAAATAATAGCTTGGTATACACATACAATTCATATAGCAAAGCTATGTCAGCCAGCAGTGGGAAAAAAACACACCCAGGGCTGGCTCCAGGTTTTTTGCCGCCCCAAGCAAAAAAAATAAAATAAAATAAAATAAAACGTGGTGCTTCCCCTTGAAAAGAGATGTCCTCAAAGGGCCGGAATGCTGCTCCTTCAGAAGTGCTGCCCCAAGCACACGCTTGGAATACTGGTGTCTAGAGCTGGCCCTGAACATACCCCTAGTGATACAGCTATGTCAATAAACACCCCCAGTGTAGACAGGATTATGCTTCTGTTGGCATTGCTAATGTCGTTCGGGGAGGTGGTGTTGCTATCCCAGGAGAAAAGATCCTTGTATTGGTATATGCTGCATCTGTGCTAGGGGGCATGCTGATATAGCTGCACCTCTATAGCTGTGCCAGCATAGGCTGTGTTTACACTGCAGAACCTCTCTCTGTCACATGTGCCTGCAGCTCCTTAAGGTGGGGAGGAAGGCTATTACGGGGTTGGGAGGTTACATCCAAGGCCAGTAGTACCACCTAATGGCAATACTCCAGACTGTGTCACCCAATGGCTAGAGTCTGTTGCCACCTTGTCTAGCAGCTAGAGTCAGTGGCTGAGGGTAGGGGAATCGAAGCCCACTCTGCTCCACTGGGTTCCAACCCAGGGAACTTCAAAATAATGGGCCAGCTAGATGGCCTAGGGGCATACTCCTTTATACCTGTTCCCTGGGCCAGTTCCTACCCCAGTTCCTTTTCCTTTGTATGCTCCACAAGTCTGTCTTGAGGTTCCCCTTGGCATCTCCTCGGGTCACTCTCTGGAGTGTCTTCCCCTATCTGCAATGACTCATCATCCTCAACCCCTGCAGTTGAAGGGCCTGTAGCAGCTTGGTTCTGGCTGCTTGGAATCCTGGAGGCTTCTCTGCAGGAGGTTTCCACACACAGCTGCTCTCCTGCTCCATTATCCTAGACCAAGCTGAACCTCTCCCTTTTGAACTCTCCCTCCACTTGGAGCCTGCCCAGAAGGGGAGAGGGTGCTGGTCTTCCTGTGTCCAGAACATTTCCTTAACTCTCATTTCACCAGTGTGGGGTTTGTAGACCCCATGACAAGGGCCCAGAGTCTCAAAGATATTTAGGCACCTAACTCTCATTGAAATTAATGGGAGTTAGATTACTAAATAACTTTCAGTATCTGTGCTAAAGGCTCTCAGAGAATCAAATGTGTGGACAGTGGTTCCATGCATTGTATGGGCTGAAGCAAGTGTGAAGAGGATGGAAGAGCAGTAGGCTGCATCTACCCATCATCTATATTATCAGCTATGACACAGCTACACAGGCAGGGGGGACAGATGGGTTTGTGAGTTCAGCCCCCTTGTTCCAGGCTATTTTCCTGGAAAGCAAAGCTCGCTCTGTTCCTCAGGATTCAGCCCGAGGTGCACAAATGCACAACCTTTCTACTTCTTATAATGTTTTTGTTGTTGAATATCAATGTCTCTTTCATAAGTTATGGAAAAGCAGTTTCCAAGGGTCATGCTCATGATGAGTTGCCACCCACGCTCCTTACTGCAATTCTAGAGAAAAGTCTAACTGTGGGGGAGTACATGTCAGAACATTGCTCCTGTGTAGGGATTCTGAAGGCTATGGAAAAATACACAGATTGTTACAGCCAAGTAACAAAACGAGGAGGGAAGCCCTAATTGATTTGATGCAGCCTAAAACAAAGAGCTAGTTCTCTCTTCTTTTCATTTCATTATTTTAAGCTTCCTGTCCAACTGCTTCTGGGTGACTACAAAGTACATAATAAAATTAATAACAGCTCATTGCCACTAGCTGCTCACAAGCAACAGATGAAACTGTAGATCCACGAAGTCACTTTTTCTTCCTGTCCAGTTATACTCCATCCCAAGCAAGAGGTACATGAAAAATGAAACTACAAAATGAGATGCTGATAAATCAACCTGTTCTCTTGAACCTGCTTGCTGCCATAAGCAGTAGTTGTAGAAGAGCACTGATTATTTAGGACCAACATGTTCATTAAGAAAATCTAGCCTTGGTGTTATGCAACTAGGGGCATTTCCTCTCTATGGCACCCAGCCTGACTAATTTGGCTGAATCCATGAGGAAGAGTCTTTATCCCCTCCAGCTTATGGACCAAAAGCACAGCTGCTCCATATCAGGGCTTAGACTCCAGAGCCCTGGACCCCCAACTCTGAAAGGGAGTAGACCAGGAGGCCTCAGAGTTTTGGATCCACTGTCCCAATCGTGCCTTACTGCTAGTCACCCCAGCACACAGGTAACACCACAGCTCCCCTGTTATGTGTGCTTCCCAAATCCTCCCTCCTTTTCCTTACAGCCAAGATTTAACAGTTCCAGCATACATGGGATCCCTCCACGCAGGAATCCCCCTTAAATTGTTTCTCTAAACATTGTGTTTGTTCTCTGGGACTTCATGTTGTTTTTCCTTATTTGCAATACTGTGCATTCTAGTGGTTAGTGCTTGCCTAAGCAAAATAAATAAATAAATAAATACATAAATAAAATAAAAATGTATAATCTGCATTTTCTTTGTTCATTTTAGAAGGCTCAATTCCCTGGTAATGAGATTATTCCAAGTAGAAAAGAAGAGTTAGGAACCTCACAAACTACCTGCATGTATCATTATTGTTCACTGTCCTCTTGGTACTTCAGCTGCACTGCTTAAACAGCAATTACTCAATGTGTATGCTCATTGTTTCTGCTATGTTCCAAATCCTGCTTGCCTTACATCCTGTCCACTGAAGTCAATGGGTCTGCTCATGTAAGCAAGAAAGCAGGAGTTGAACCTACAGATATTTTGACTAACCGCGTGGCTGAACTTTCTCCCTTCCTCTACACACAGTTTATTAACTTCTCATGAAAGGAAAAGGATTTGAAATATGCAGGCAAGATACTTTGTGTCCACCTGGGAATCGTGTAAGGGTTGTGCACTCTAACTCTTGCATAGTTACACATGTGTATGGCTTTTGTTGCGGTAATGGTGCTTTTCACTTATTCAAGTTACTGTGCTTCCAATCAGTTTTCTAACTGCCAAACTTTGCCCTCAGTCAATGACAATTGCATGCATGTAAGCAAGGGATAACTGGAGACCGTATAGATAAGTGAATGGGGCACAAGATTCTGAGTCAGGAGACTTTGGTTTTGCTTCTGTCTGAGCCACTGGCCTGCTGTATTATCTAGAGCAGCAGTTCTCAAACTTTAGCAACCCGACGACCCCCATTTTGATTTAAAATTTTGGAGTCCCTCAAGCCCTGCCCCCACTCCACCTCTTCCCACACCCCGCTAACTCCAGCCCCCCTCCCTCCGTTGCTCACTTTCCCCAACCCTCACTCACTTTCACCAGGCTGGGGCGGGGGGCTGGGGTGCAAGAGGGAGTATAAGTCACTTTGCTTCTATGTACCTCTTTTTTCCTCTTTCATAGATTCATAGATTCATAGACTCTAGGACTGGAAGGGACCTTGAGAGGTCATTGAGTCCAGTCCCCTGCCCTCATGGCAGGACCAAATACTGTCTAGACCATCCCTGATAGACATTTATCTAACCTACTCTTAAATATCTCCAGAGATGGAGATTCACTCTTTAAATATCTCCAGAGATGGAGATTCACAACCGCCCTAGGACAATGTTATTCCCACTGTTTTAACTACCCAACAGTTAGGAACTTTTCCTAACGTCCAACCTAAATCTCACCTGGCTTGCAGTTTAAGCCCATTGGCTTCTTGTTCCTTATTCATTAGAGGCTAAGAATGAAACAAGTTTTTCTCCCTCCCTCTTGATGAACACTCCTTTTTAAGATACCTGAAAAGCTGCTATCATGTCCCCTCTTCAGTCTTCTCTTTTGCCCAAACTAATAAAACCCAGTTTTCTGATTCAAGAGCCTTCCTTCAATAGGTCATGGTGTTCTTCAAAAAGACCTTTAATCATTCTTTGCTGCTCTTCTCTGGACCCTCTCCAATTTCTCCGACAACTACTTTCCTTGAAATGCGGTGGCACGGTCCCAGAACTAGACACAATACTCCCAGTTGAGGCCATAACCAGGGCAGAGTAAGACGGAGAATGACTTTTTCGTGTCTTGTTTTACAACACACCTGTTAATGCATCCCAGAATCACGTTGGCCTTCTTTTTTGCCAAAACAGTATCACACTGTTGCAACTCATATTTAGCTTGTGGTTCCACTATGACCCTTAGATCTCTTTTCTGCCATACTCCGCTCCTGAGGACAGTCCTCTTCCCATTCTGGTATGTGTGAAAACTGATTGTTCTTCCTAGAGTGGAGCACACTTTGCATTTGTCTTTATTGAACTTCAATCCAGTTTAACTTCATCCAGTTTACCTCAGACCATTTCTCCAATTTGTCCAGATTATTTTGAATTATGACCCTGTCCTCCAGAGCAGTTGCAATCCCTCCCAGTCTGGTATCGTCCGCAAACTTAATAAGCGTACTTTCTATGCCAACATCTAAATCATTGATGAAGATATTGAACAGAGCCGGTCCCAAACCAGAGCCCTGTGCAACCCCACTTGTTATTCCTTTCCAGCCGGATTGGGAGCCATTAATAACTACTTTCTGAGTACAATTATCCAGCCAGTTATGCACCCACCTTATAGTAGCCCCATCTAAATTGTATTTGCCTAGTTTATCGATAAGGATATCAAATGCCTTACTAAAGTCTAGGTATACCACATCCACCGCTTCTCTTTGTCTGTCTTAGACTGTAAGCTCTTCAGGACAGGAACTTACTATGTGTTTGTACAGTGCTGGTACATTAGGGCCCCAATCTCAGTTGGAGCCTGTAGCACTACTTTAGTAGAAAGAAAGAAAAAGAAAGAAAAAGAAACTAGAGCTGATCACAAATTTGCTGATAATGTTTTTCCATTAGAAAATGCCAATTTGTCCAAATCAAATCATTCCACAGAAATATGTCAGTTTGGATGAAACTTCAGTGGAAATCATGTAGGTTTTCTGCCCACCCACCTGCCTGCTTGGCAGCTTACCCTACTGGCTATGGGGGACCAAGGGTATCCTGGGCTCTTAGGCACCTTGGCAGCCTGCCTTGCGGGAAGCTTGAGAACTGGGGTTCCCTAGCCCCAGTCTCCTCAGTAGCTCACTGGGGAACATATTTCATCTGGATACACAGACATTCCTGATGCAAAAACATTGTGGCATTTTCTAAACATAATGAAATGGACACCCAACTGTAGGAAAAAATTCAAGTTTTTGGACTTTTGTTTCCCTACAGAGCATGTGAAATAATAGTGTGAAATAGTTCAGCAGGAAGTAATTTGGCAGACCTAACAGATTAGGAGTCTCTTTGAGTGAAGTCCTTTGCCTTAAATGACTATTTAAGGCTTCTTTTAAATGAGAGAAGTCAGGCAAACTGTTACTGGCAAAAGAGATAGTGCAAGTTCCATATGGTACAGTTAATATTCAGATTTAGATCCTCAGCCCTGAAATATAGCTACCCTCTGAAAGACCAACAGCCATGCAAATTTCATGAGCTGGAAGACAACAGACTTATGCACTTCGCAGTGATACTAGCTTTACTGTTTACTTTGAGGTGGCAAATATCTGGGACAGACAGAAAGAAAACCCAGATGCTTCATGATGAAGAAATGGGATTTCTAGCTATAAGAGAAACGGGCTTTTTCTGAGTGTTGTGAGGCAGAAATAAAATCTTAGCCAGGCAGAACACCATGGGCAAGCAATAGCATCCCGCCAATTATACAAAAGTCTGTTACCATATGGAGTGTCCTTTCAGCATTTCAATTAGGAGTTCTCAAGAGTGTGTCCCTGCCTGCATACTTTTTGAAGACAATCCAATGCAGCAGCATGTCTGACACTGACCAATTGTTCTTGTGACTATAGTGAAAAAATAGAAATGCACGTGTATTGGTAAATGGGGAGCATGGGTTCACTGTCAACGATATTACATTTAGCCAAAGTGATTGAAACACTAAAACAGTCCATAGGAAAAGTGGATCTACAGAAGAGAAAGGGCAGTATATCCAGGAGTTTATGCTGGCTTTATACAGTAATATGTAAACATCTTCTAAAAAATGTGCATAGACAATTATTTTGGATAGCATTTTGTCCTAAGTTCTGTTTGATTAAAATTATAAGATAACAAATTAGTGTATTTACCTAGGTGCTTATACTGCCCCAATTACTTTAGGAAAAAATACCCTCACAAAGTAGGGAAGTATTATAAATGCTAGTGTATGATGGTGAACTGAGAGAGAGAGCAAGAGATTAGACCACTTGCCCATGGTCGCATATCAGCTCTATGGCAGTGAGAGGAATTAAACCCAGGTTTTGAGAGTCCTAATCTAGGCCGCACAAGACCATCATCCCTAGATCCAGCCTGTATTGATACCAAATCACTGTTCTAAATGCAATCCAGGGCAGTATGCATTTAAAATATTCTTGTCAGTAGCAACACTACTGCACATCCCAGTAGCTAATAGAAGAAGTGAGACACCTGGCCAAAATCCCATCTTTTCAGCATTTTTTGTTTCTTAGGTGAGAATTTGTTTTTTAAGTTTGTATTTCACCTCTTGAGCAACTTTCTTTTTCTTCTGCTCTTTCTGCCCCAGATTGCTTCCATTTCATTAGTCCCCAATAAATTTCCATCGGTTGATATTTTTATTCTATTTTGCTCAGATACCCATCTGTCCTTTGTTGTTGCATAAGAAAGCTCTAGAGCAGTGAACGTCCAGGACTCAAGTGGGTTACTGAGAAATACCAACAGGGCTCCAAGTTTGACAGGAACATTTAATAGCATTTATTGTTAAACATAGCATATTGAGAAATATTCTCTGGGCTTAGGCTGTAAATCTAATGTAAATTCAGAATGGAAACTGATAAGATTCTTTATTCTTGTGTGCAGGTTACAGAACCCACTGCAAAGAGCCAGAGGCCTCAGTCTAGGACTTGTCTTCATGCTCTTGTTTTTGTCTTCCTGCTAGGTTAACATCATCTCAAATATTTTCTCCTGCATATTTAAATTATAATTTGGCATTTTTAGCTATGCAATTCCTGCTGAGACCTACAGGGGGTATAGAGGAAGCTTGATGCAGAATATACATTTGTAAATTGTGTCAGTACTTTTCCATTATTCAGCCTCATTCATCCCAAATAAGTATGTAGGAAAATGATGTGTATCTCAAAATGTATGAAAATAGTGGTGTGAAGGTTACACCTGTCATGGTGTTCACAGTGAGTGGAGACTACAGAAGAGGATCATCCCCATTAAAGGAAGTCAAATTGTTGTTACGATGTAAGAATATGAACACAGATGGCTTGTTCTACTTTTGTCATAACACGTGATGTGCTTTATAATGTAGGATCCAGAATAGGTATCAGAAGATGTAACTACATCTGGCAATCTATCTTTCTGAAGAAACATAGAAGAAGCCACTTAGGGGCTTAGCATGGAGCTCAGCTGAACTTGTATTAGCACTAACATGGTGCCAACAGTAACATGTGACTAGAAGGACACAAAGCACGTACATTCATCCATCATATTGGGTGTCGGGTCCTGTGGAGTTTGCAGGGTGATGTTTTCCCAATCCAGTGGATCCAGGAGATCTGAAGGGAGGAGCAAGCCCAGACCCCTGTAGGCAGAAGTTGTCCATATAAAGAGCTGCCCTCCAAGCTGCATTACTACCCACCTACCTCTCTCCTGACAGGATTTGTGCTACCCTAATTCCACCTCAGCTGCTTAGTAACATCGATAGCAGGGACTGCTTCTTAGTCTATACTGCTTTAGTTAGCATTAACTCCTGTTAGGATAATGGCCAGCCCTCTCTCCCTGACACTTCACCAATATTCTCAGAACATCTTCTGGTTAGAGTTCCAGTGGATGGTCTTCCATAGGGTTTACAGAAGTGAAACCATCCATAGGGATGTCCCTTCCACACAAGTAGAGGAAAATCTACCTGTGGTGAGTCTCTTCACTACACATAAATCAAATGTTGCTTCAGTTTAATGTTTTCAAGCAAAAAACGAACAAACAAAACAACAACAAAGACTGCCGAAATTTCATGTTAAATTTTTCAGTTAATTTTTATAGATCATCAACATTGCTAAATTCTTTCTTTTTTGGAGCAATTAATTTATAGCTCACAACATCTACTGTCAAGGAAGAACCAGAACTCAATTCAGACCATCTTAGAACTAGATGCTCCAGCAATGAAAGACAGCTATCACAGATGGATTGAAAGAGTTACATAACATGACTCTGAGGGAAATGTGACAATTAAATTCTTGCATTTTTCCAGGATGCATTGCACATTCAAATAAATAAAGTACAAAGAAACAAAATTTTGATCAGATTTGTATATCTTCAATACACCCCTCAAATAATTGCACATGCACACATGGGGATGCATAGAAATACACCTGTATACTTTCGCATTCTGCCTTGAAGTAAATTGCAAATTATTTATCTTTGTTAAAATACCTTTGTTGCAACAACATATTTAAAAATAACCAGAGAGATCTCTTATTTGTTTGGCAGATTGACATTTTAAAAAGTTTTTTTCTGAAACTTGTTTAAATCGGTACACATTTAACAGGATTTTTCTTCTGTCAGGTTTCTGTTACAATTTTACTCTTTGTCCAGCCTGATGTTTGCTCATTCTTTTGCATTTTCTTTTTTGTTTCTCTCTTTTTTCCAGGCATCCATTTGAAGAAGATTTCATTATAAAGCATCTCTGCTGATGTTTTGCTTTTTTTGTATGGCAAGTGTATTTTGCTACTTAAAATGGTTTGTTTCTTTTCAAGCGATTTCTTTATGTGGGCTCCACTGTAATGAGGTTGAGAGAAAGGATGAATTCATTACAAAGCAACCTGTGCTGTTTTTCAAACTGCAAAAGGTATCATGATAAAATGCTTTGAGTTCTCAAAGAAACCTTCCAGCAGGGGGATGTAGAATTCCAGTTTCAGATGTGTTGCAGAATAGGGGGACAATTATCCTTCTGTGTCATGAACGCTAACATGGATCTATTTAAAAAAAAAGGCAGAGAGAGAGTGAGAAAGGAAAAAAACAATAATCTGAGGTGTTGCAGAGCTTGCATAATTACTAACTTGTTTCCCTGTTGTAGTCCGAATAAATTATGATGCTGATCTGTTGAATTACATGCCTGATGACTGTCCAGCAAATGCTAAGAGCGAGTATTATCTGAATAAGTTCAGACTGAACAATGAAGTGAGGAAATGGGACCGCATATACACACACACAATTTGGAAACTGTAGGGCAATAACATGTGGCTTGAAACACAGCAAACTGGAATGGTAGAGTTTCACATTGCTCTGGCATGTAGTTTTCACTACTGTATTGTACAACTCTAATAATATTTTAAGATAAGGTAGATGAATATAATACACGGAAAAAAGAGCGTTGATTGCATCTGAAGTCATCTAGAAAAGTCATAGGAATAACACTGCGATCCACAAAGCCTGAGTTAGGTGCCTAGGCTCCCTATACAACAAATGGGGGGAGGCTGGCATCATACAACATAATCCAGAAAGCCAGCACACTAGGCAGAGAGCTGCCTAAGCTAGTCAATGGATGACGGTGACCAGAGGTGTTTGCTAACTCTCCCCCTCTCACAGAGTTCAGCACCTTAGTCCATTCTGCAGGCAGGTGCCTATTTCTGCTAGTGATTCATGAACTGGGAGAAGATGGATATTCATCTGCCTATGTTGTGTGTGGGGCCTGAAACAAAATGGGATGGGGAGAAGGAGTAGATTGCCCTCCCTTATAACCTTTAGCCCAGTGATCAGGGTACTCATCCAAGATGTGAGAGACCCCTGGCTCAAGTTCCCCCTCCACTTGAAGAGAGATCCACCACCTCTCAGGTGAGTGCCCTAGCTACAGGCCTATAGAGCCATTCTAACTCTTTCACTGGCCCAATGTTTAATTACAGTATACTCATTTATCTGAACCCCTATTGATCAAGCTTCCACATTATCTGAATCCCTTCCTTGTCCCCCATGAATCTCATGCTGGGGACAAGAAAGGGATTCAGATAATATAGAGATTCAGACTGTAGAGTAGAAACCTCCTCATCCAGAAGTGCAGGAGGAAGAAAAGCCCCTGGTCACAGTGGAGGCTGCTGCTGAATGGCTCCAGTCCTCTCGATTATCTGAACTCCTGATTATCTGAATAAAATCCCTGCCCTCCCCCAGGCTGTTATGATAATCGGGAATAGATGGTATTCAATTAAAGTGGAACTCAACAGAAAAGGTTGAGGAACACCCACATCAGAATATTGCATATCCCAGTGGTTTTCTCACCCCTGCCTTCCCAGCGCTAAACTCACCTAAGGGGCTGGATCCAGTTGGCGGTCTTTGAGCAAGCCTATTGGATTGAGCCCTGAACAAAACATAGGCAGAGGAATGTCTCTCCCGCTGGTCTGTGAGTCTCTGTGGGACACAACAGGGAGACAAGCATATGGACACCTGGAGGAGGAAGCAGTGGACATGCTCAGGGGCTGAAACATAGGCACTTGGGGAACTGTTACTGCAAAAACGTAGGCACTAAGTGAGTTTAGGCACCTACAGGGTTAGGAGGCAGCTGAGCAGGAGTTTTGTGGATCAGAGTGGTGCTTAAAAACAGGATTTATATGCCTAAAATGGGACTTAGGCACCTAAATATCATGGTGAATCACCCCCTTGGTACTATAAACTATCCTGACCAACCGCTACTGCTTGCCTATTAAACAAGAAGCATTTCAGCCCTGCTCATAGAGGGAATTTAATATAACAATTCCAAGAAAAATTTAAAATCAGGGCATGCTGTGAGCTTTAATTAGGATGTTTAGGGCACTGTTCCAGTTGAGCCAGTTTGGCACCTCTCTCTTCAAGAGAGCTATTACTTTTCCCCAACTCAGGAAATTGCAGCATTATTTTAAGGACACACTCTTCCCCTCCAGACACCCCGTATGCTCGTCTGCATTGAAGTGAGCCATACTGATGTATTTTAGCAGCACTATATTTGCAGGTCTGGTTGTTGTTTGTTTTTAGCAAAGGATTGTATTGACTAATTTGATATTGAACAGATTAATTTAATACCTATAAAATGAACATGAAAGTCACTGTTACCAGAAGTGATTCGCAAATCTCAAAAGTTTCGGAACCTATTTCCATAGATGAGATTGTACCACAAAGCTAGGATCCAAATCCAAACTTTCCCTAATTTAGGAGCTGTTCATTCTGTGGGTCAAAAATAGGCCCATTGGCTTTGCCAGACCTTGAGAGGAAAGATGGTCTTATGGTTAAGTCATTGGTCTTAGACTGAGGGGTCTAATTCTGATTGGACACTGGTGTCAGTCAGGAGTAATTCTATCGAAGTTAATAGTGATGCAATGGTGTAACATGAATGCAAGAAAGATCAGAACCAGGTTCTTGGGTTCTATTCCCCAGTTCTGCCATGGAATTCCTTTGTGAACTTTGGCAAGACATCTATGAACTTCAGTGCTCAGTTTCCCCACATGCCTCACAGTTGTATTGTAAAGATAATTCATTAATGCTTTACA
Organism: Chelonoidis abingdonii; assembly: GCF_003597395.2. Classification (NCBI taxonomy): domain Eukaryota; kingdom Metazoa; phylum Chordata; order Testudines; family Testudinidae; genus Chelonoidis; species Chelonoidis abingdonii. The sequence goes on along the minus strand of NC_133769.1, from coordinate 248,876,519 downwards.
AGGGTAAACATTGTATGAAGGTAGTAGGGACAAGTCTATAAATAAATACATCTTTATGGGAAAGCCTGACTTTGTTTAGAAAATTAATATTTTAAAAATACTGACAAACCGAGAAGATGCTGATCTGCACCTTTTGCCCGTCCCCACCCTGCCTCCCATGTTCTTAGTGCTACAATAAATTCATAATTCCCGGGAATATGTGAAGAAAATATATACAGCCTAGACCGTCAGCTGGTATAAATTGTCATAATTCCATTGAAATCAATGACGTCACCCCAGTTTACACCTACACAGCATCTGGCCTGTATAGATCTGTAAGAAAAATGGGGGGATTTTGGCAAAGGGACCAGAGTCCCTTTTATCTACTTACCTAGCCTCAAAGGCCACAATCCCTGGAACTGAAATGCACTGGGTTCAGTCTTCTTGAGCCGCCTTTCCCCTTGCAGAGTTCCTTTCCGCCAATAAAAGTTTCCTCAAATCAGTCACTCACTCCTCACCTTCCCCTATTCACCTTGAGATTTCTTATCCCAAAATAGCAATTTCTTTAGCACACGTAAGTTGGAATTTGGACTGGAGCATGTGAGTGGTTCAAAAGCTGCATTACTAGCCATAGCATATGTCAACTGAGGAAGGAAATGTTTCTAACCTAATTGTAGAAAATTGCGTTCAGGGAAATATAACAGAATAATCACTGAAACAAAATGCCAGCAAAGCCAATTAAATGGTTCTAAATTAAAGAAACCAAGCTGTTGTTCATGTACCAATGCCAGTGCTCACCAGTGCTTTCTGTTATCCAATAACTAGGCTAATTCATGGGCCTCACTCCTACCGCCACTGGAATAAGTGGCAAAACTCCTAATGATTGCAGTGGGAGCAGAATCCAGTTAATAATCTGCCAACTGCCAGTTCAGTAGGACTCTTAATTGTGCAGTTGGCCATGTAAAAATGTTCCGCTGAAAGTCATATTTTGTTAAAACAAATCTAGAGCATGTTCTATCCCCAGACATCATTCTTCTGTTAGCATTACAGTTGAGACTCCCAGGCAGAAGTGAAGTTGCAGTGGGGCACTGTGCCCCATACAGCCTTGTCCTTCTACTCTCCCTCCAACAAAAGCATACTTTCTGCTGTCAGGGGATCTTTGCATGAGTTTATGGTAGCAGAAATCGACTCTGTCCCATGTCTATGCTTTTTCTTAAACATATTTTATTGTATTTTTTACAGTTGTCATAGGATAGCTGACCCATGGAGGGAGTGTCAGTTGTGGGAGGAGTAGGGTGCAGCAACCGCAGCAGGGACCAAATAGACTCTGCCATTGTAAACATCAAAAGAAAAGGAGTCAAGATGCACCTGCCAATTGGGGGCAGGTATTATGGACAAGAGGGGCATGTAAGTTGTGTCTGCAGAGATCATTGAGATTACTGATTGGTGCAGGGTCATGAGGACCTGGATGTCGTATTTTCTATTGTTTAGGGTTACAATTGTTTTGGTTTTTTTATGGTGTTCATTATACAGAAGGGGCCAGCTGAAAAATCCAGATCTGAATCTGTTTGAATTCTTTTCTGCAAAATTCAGATACAGAGTTTTAGCTTGGGCCCACCTCTGTTACAAACTCCTATTTCTCACCTTGCAGCTTATTACTGGTGGTCGGAGACTCATTGAAGAAATATACAGAGACATCAGTTTGGAACAAAACAGATCGGAGAATCATTTCATTTGATAGATATTTTTCTATAACTGGTCATTCTAATGCACTTTAGAAATGTTTTCTGCATTCACAGGCAAAAGGAGGTTGAACAGGAGATGTGGCAATTGAAATATAACACTTAGGGAATTTAATTAGCACCTCAAACAGATCGCAGCTCTCATTCACTTAAATAATCACTTGTGTATTTTGCTAAGATACAAGCTTCTGAAAATAACAAAAATGCCCTTGCAATTGACTGATATTTGGGAAAGTGCAGTTTGACTTTTCCTCTTGCACACTATCAAGTACATTGTCCAGTGTATATAGTACACATCATTCACAATAGAAGCACCAGACTGCATTTGGTGGTTCAGGAGTAGAGAGCTGTAGAGAGATGCTCTAGAGCCACAAATATGGAACATGGACAAGGGCAGAAAGGGAGAACAATGCAATGTCTTGGTTTCGATGAGAACAGAATCAGACCTCTGCTTTCTCAATCTGGCCTGTTCCTCTTGAAAGCATATCATTTTATTATACTTCTAACACTTCCACAGAGACCCCAGCTCTGCCATCCTGCTTTCTTGTAACAGAATAATTACATTCTGGTAGGTCTCAATCTATTCCTCCTATCCCCCACCCGCAGTGGATTGCTGATATAAGGTTTCCTTGCAATGTACTTCTCTAAAATGAGATCATTTAAAACTGTTCTAAATGTGGCAAACCACTTGACTTCTTACTTCTGAACTAGTTGTGACTATATGAGCTATCTAAAACCTGTGAGAATGCACAGTCCACTAGAATAATAGTTGATCTCTTTATTGTGAAAGAATCCTATAGAATCTAGTAGAGAATGATACAGACCAGTAGCCTCACCTCAGTCCCTGGAAAAATCATGGAACAGGTTCTCAACAAATCCATTTTTAAGCACTTGGTGAGGAGGAAGGTGATCAGAAACAGTCAACATGGATTCACCAAGGGCATGTCATGCCTGACCAACCTGATTGCCTTTTCTGATGAGATAACTGGCTCTGTGGATATGGAGAAAGTGGTGGCCTTGATATATCTTGACTTTAACAAAGCTTTTGATATGGTCTCCCACACATTCTTGCCAGCAAGTTAAAAAAGTATGGACTGGATGAATGGACTATAAAGTGGATAGAAAGTTGGTTAGATCGTCAGGCTCAACAAGTAGTGATCAATGGCTCTATGTCTAGTTGGCAGCCAGTACCAAGCAGAGTGCCCCAGGGGTTGGTCCTGAGGCTGGTTTTGTTCAACATTTTCATTAATGGTCTGGATGATGGGATGGATTGCACGCTCAGCGCAGATGACACTAAGCTGGGGGGAGAGGTAGATATGCTGGAGGGTAGGGATAGGGTCCAGAGTGACCTAGACAAATTGGAGGATTGGGCAAAAAAAAATCTGATGAGGTTCAACAAGGACAAGTGCAGAGTCCTGCACTTAGGAGGAAGAATCCCATGCACTGCTACAGGCTGGGGACCGACTGGCTAAGCAGCAGTTCTGCAGAAAAGGACCTGGGATTACAGTGGACAAGAAGCTGGATATGAGTCAACAGTGTGCCTTGTTGCCAAGAAGGCTAATGGCATATTGGGCTGCATTAGTAGGGAGCATTGCCAGCAGATCGAGGGAAGTGATTATTCCCCTCTATTCGGCACTGGTGAGGCCACATCTGGAGTATTGTCCAGTTTTGGGCCCCCACTACAGAAAGGATGTGGACAAATTGGAGAGAGTCCAGCGGAGGGCAACAAAAAATGATAGGGGCTGGGCACATGACTTATGAGGAGAGGCTGAGGGAACTGGGCTTATTTAGTCTGCAGAAGAGAAGAGTGAGGGGGATTTGATAGCAGCTTCAACTACCTGAAGGGGGTTCCAAAGAGGGATGGAGCTGGCTGTTCTCAGTGATGTCAGATGATGGAACAAGAAGCAATGGTCTCAAGTTGCAGTGGTGGAGGTCTAAGTTGGATATTAGGAAACACTATTTCACTAGGTGGGTGGTGAAGCACTGGAAGGGGTTATCTAGGGAAGTGGTGAAATCTCCATCCTTAGAGGTTTTTAAGGCCTGGCTTGACAAAGCCCTGGTTGGGATGATTTAGTTGGGGTTGGGCCTGCTTTGAACAGGGGGTTGGACTAGATGACCTCCTGAGGTCTCTTCCAGCCCTAATCTTCTATGATTTGTCTATTATTCTAATTTTTGAGCTGCCTTACATAATTAAATTATTTCCCTGATGTAGAATTCTGGAGGATGACTAAAAAGTAAACCCCACAGAAAAGGTTCCCTTGCTTTATTTAAATTCTATGGGCCTGCTTTTTCACTTGGTTATATCAATTTAATGCAGGTGGTAACTCCAGCGTAAAACTGACATAACCAAGTGAAAATTCAGACCTGATATATGTAGAGCAGCACCCTATTGGTTTAATCCCTACTAAGTGCCATAGCACTTTCCCAAAGGGTTCCTTTCATTGCTACGTGTATTTAATCTAACCTCTCATTTGGCTGTCAGTCTGGAAAATGTCACTGTACTTTTGCATTTACAGATCAAGCCCAACAAAGAAGATTTTTTCTTTTGATATGGACTCTGGTTCTTTTGAACACACTGGCTCATGTACTGACCTTGATCTGTGGATTTATTTCCACAGATTCCACTTCATACTATGTAAGGATCAAGAACATTATATAGCCAGCTATTGCTTTGTACATGAATATAAGCTCCATGTGGATGGACACATGTAATTGCCTGGAGCCCCTTCAAAGTTAATGAGACACAGGTTCTTATTGCAAGATCAAGTCCTATCACTTAGCCAAACATTCTGAATTTATCCTTAGTTGCATGTGTCTGTTTATTCTGTAGCATTCTAATTATGTTACATTCTCTGGATGTGGTCTTATAATGAATTGATGATAGGAATAAATTCTGATTTGCTCCTTCCTGGAGTATTTTTAAATAGGACCACTTCAAATACAAATTTACAGATTAAGTTAATGTCATATAAGATGTAACATTCCTTTGTGGTTTAGCCTGTCATTAAGTCTGATTATTCTACTGTGTTACAAGCTTACTCAGAGCAGGAGAGAAAAACATCTTGTCTTCTTGACAGGGTGGGGGTGCAGAGGGGGAAGATTATATAAAAGAGATAGCAGGCCTAGATCTGCCTCTTTACTCTGGATTTGCATCAGCGTCATTCCATGCACTTCAGAGAGTCTGAATTTGCTTCTGAGTAACCAAGAGCAGAATTTGGCCCGCTCTGTATAAAAGCTGCATCCTGTTGCTATGGTAACCAAAGTTCTAAGAATTATAGATGGCAAATAACACCCGGTTGTTGTGATAAATGATACATCAAAAATGACTGGTTTCTCAGAGTGTCTTTCTTTTAATTGATATGTTTTTTGGGGAATTGCTCTATATTGATTAATGCAATTAATCAGGATCCTGCTGTACCTAGGATTACTTTAAAATTCCTGTGGCTGGATCTCCAGGGAGAGAACAGATATGACCTGGTTCTATTATGTAACCAGATAAATGAGACTGGTTAGCTTAAAATGACAAATTTGCGCTCTGTGCACTCTCATTGATTTCTGAAAAAGCAGTCTTCTGGCAGCAGCAATCAACACAGCTAAAGCCATAACAGCGACAAGAAAGCTGTATTTTCAGAATCTCAAACTTCCTAGAATTTGGAAAGGATACTTTAAAAAGAAAAGGTTACATACCTTTTCACACTGACTTATTTTGCTTATATTTGCAAAGGGAACGTCATGCAGAGAGAGCATATATACAAATTTCTTCTGATCCAGACAGAACCAGCCGTTTGGTGCCTACAAATCAGCACCTCTGGGCCTCGCACAAAACATGAGGCAGGTTATGGGTTTGTTCAATAAAATCCCTAGCTCCTGGCCTGAAAAAATTACAGTTTAAGGCCCTGATCCTTCAACTGCATCCTCATGGCAGACCCTGCACTCACAAGGAGCTCCAGCAGGCAAAGGAACCCCCTGAACAGCTGCACTTGCTATATAGGAGCCTATTAAAAGATGACACATTGGGAAACCTAGGGGAGGCAGTTAGCTTGGAATTTCTTTAAGTTTTAATGATACAACATATAAATTATAGATGTAAACATTATCAGCATTTGAGAGCCAGGAGCTCAGTGCAGAATAAAACACAAAGGAAGAGACGGTCTTCAACTTACTGTCTCAAGCCATGATCCTAGTCTCACTGACGTCAGTCATAAAACCTCTGACTTCCAAGGGAGCAAGATCAAGTGCTAACAGTTTCCAGCTACAGGGCACTGAAGTCTGGAGAACTATGCCAATTTATACCAGGTGAGGATATGGGCTATAACAGTTCAGACACGTGACTACACTGTGTTATTACAAACAGCTGCAGTGTCACTATATTGTCATTTATTTTGGAATAGCAATAGTTTACATTTCTCCATTCTGTCAGATTTTCACTAGGCAGTGGTGAGAAAGGCACCTATTGTCAACAAAAGCACCTCGGTTCCACGTTAATTGATCCCTGGAGAAATAACTGCAAGACCTGGAAGTAATCTATGTTCACAACGTTTGTATGAAAAGTATGTGAATATGGCGTCATTTATAAACCATGGATTCCTTAGAGAGTTTACTTTTGAGGCTTTGTTACAAAATTGATAATTAAGTTATGGACATGTGCCTTTGAGATGGTGGAGCAGATTTAATACATGGTGCCTGCAATGAGTCCAGATATCTGATTTCCCAGGAGATGTATGGAGCTACAGCAAAGCATTAGTCATTAGGGGCATTCTCTGGAAAAGTACTTAGGTGTTATAACACTGAGTGTCGTGACACCTAACTTTTCAGACCTTGCCAAAAAAAATCACAAGAACAACACTGACCCACAAAGCTTGAGTTGGCGGCCTAGGCTCCCTAAACACAATGAATGGGGAGAGACAGGTGCCTAAGGGTGTGTCTATACTGCATGCTTCTTTCTGGGGCTTCTTTCATACTTGCATAGCACCCCCCTGCACACATATAACTTGCAATGTAGCCCATGAGGCACTGTTTAGACAAGCAGAATAAAGGCTTGCCTGAAGGATTTGGGGGTGTGTGTGAGTACATACCCTACACTGCTCTATTCATCCAAGCAGTGCCTCCCTGCAGAGGTGAAATGCATTTCTGCCAGGGCGGGAGTTGGGCTGAGCACAGCTGAGGGGAGATGTGCCTGGGAAAGGCACCGGCAGCTCGCGCTCCCACTGAGCCCCATTAGGAGGCACCTGGAGCAGGGAAGAGAGACTGGACTGGCAGCACAACTCTGCCACTGGAGGTGCCTGGAAGCCTGATGAAACCTGCCTCTCCCTCATCTGCTGCTGCAGTTACTGCTCCGGTCTGTACTGGGAGAAGTAAATGGAGAAGGAGCTGTGAGAGGAGTGGGGGCAAAGTGGTGATGGCTTGGAGCGGGTGCGGGAAGTGCAGCTGTAGTGGGAAAGGCAGAGGTGACAAGTCCCCCAAACCTTTAAATTCTGCCCTCCCCCCTCTGTCAAGAGTTACTTGTTGCCACCCTGTCTACATTGATATTTTTAACAATGTAGTGTCCTGCTGCCTCTCAGTGCTGGAGACTTTCTCTGCTGCAGGAAAAGAGGGGAAAGGTGTTGGCATGGGGGGAGACAGCTGGGAAGAGCTCCCTGCTGCTGGAGTCCTTCCTGGTTTTAGGGAAAGACTCCAGTGGGGGATGGGGAGCTGCTTAAATCTTTTCCCACTGCCTCCCCTCTCCCAGAGGGTTTCACTGACATGCCTAGGAACACACCACAGTGTGGACACGGTGTGCTTTTCACTGTGGGTATGTGGCTACAAATATACCATACACCACTACCAGTGTAGACATAACCTAGGACATGACCACATAAGTCAGCACATAGGATTGGACCCACCGAAACTAGACAATGGGAGATGCAGATGACAGGGTGTGTGCTAAAACCCTGCCCTTCTTTAAGAGATAAGTGCCTAAATCTCTGCTGCACGGAGCAATCCAAGAACAGGAACCAGCTGCCTGCAGTCAGGCAGCTAAGGCACCTTAGGTGTTTCTTGAAGGAATAAGTTAGGCACCAGCCTCCTTCCACGTGGCCTAGGGGAGATGTGATGATGGTGAATAAATAATGTAAGATCGATTGGAGCAGGGGGACTGCACCCTCGGTCTTCCTCTCTCACCAGATCCAGTCCCTGTGCTCCAGTCCCTCTTGCATTATTTACCTATGGTGGAACAGCTTCACCAGGAGAGACTGAGGAAGCCCCACATCAAAATGCCCCTTAACTCAGTAGTTAAAGCCTCTGCCTCAGAGGGGGAACTGAACCTAGGTTTTCAGCATCCCTGGGGAGTACTCTAATCTCTGGGCTATAACTGTAACTTGGGACACCACTCTTCTGGATGGCTTTGAATGGGATCTGATCTGGTAGGTGGGCTCAGTAGCCATCTACTGACTCAGCCCCGTCTATAAGACTTAGGCAGCTGAATGCCTATCTGCTCTAGTTCACGAATTGCTCTAGATCTTAGGTAGGAGATAAACATCCCACCACCTGCAGCAGGGCTGAAGTGCAAATGCTCCAGTGCCTAAAACACAGGTGCCTAGAACTTTTACAGCAGAATATTAGGCACCAAGTAACTTGGGGCAGCCAAACAGGAGTTTTGTGGATTGAACTCATGCTGTGCCTGGGGATTTAGGCCTCTAACTCTGGAAGCTTTGTGGATCACGCCACAGTGACTAAATTCAGCAAGATACTTAAGCATGTGCTTAAATTTAAGCACATGACTACAGCCTCAATGAGAACTCATGTGTTTACAACTAGGCAATCGCTTTAGTAATCTTGCTGAATCTGGGCCAAGAATCCTATAAATTGCAATTTGTAACACAGCAGATAGGGCATATCCTCACTTTCCTTTTGTGCTGTTTTTCTCACTCACTTTGTAGTAAAACTTTGCTAAGGTAATAGAATTAGCTACAATGTTTTTAGCATCTGTCTGAAGAGGTTATTAAGTGCCAACTCTCTTTGGAAGAAAAGTGTATTTTACAGTTATCTTTCCTTGTGAAGCCTGATAATCAGGTTTACACATCGTGCAAAAACACTGACTTAGTAGAAAGGATATAAATGTGATTCTTCACATCTAAAAGCACTAACTTCAAGAAGTTCATCAGCCACTTACGGGCTGAAATAGAGAACATGAAAGTCTAGCAGGTTGTATTTATTGCAGAATACTTTCTCTTTGCAAAACAGGTCGGTATAGAACATTATTGCTGAAATAGTCTTCAGCTCTGCATACACTCCTGATTGCTGAAGATTTAACCTACCCATGAGAAATTATCTCCTTTCACAATTGTTCTGCTGCATAGAATATGTCTAAAACCCTGTTCACAATGGAGAGCTAATCAGTATGTCAGAAGATAGCAAAAACGAACAAATGCTTCAGAGCGTGAGAAAATAGCAATAGCTGGATGTTGCTCCTTGGCTGCTGATTCTCCTCTCTCTAAGTGAAGGGGCTGGCTTAAGGCTAAATGTAGGCTCCTCTCAGAAAGCTGCAGGTGGGGAGGACAAAATCTATTTACAAGGCTGTTGCTGCAGGGTTAAAATAATGAGTGGTGGTAGGGGTTGGTGGAAACATTTTTAAAGATCTTTCTTGGGTATATTGGGGTCGCTGGTCAGAATATAGCAGGTGGATTAGATGATATGTTAAAAATCACACTTTAATCTGCCACTGGCCTTCATTACACTTCCTTATAGTTGTGTTCAGGGTCTGAGGGAGTAGACTAGGAAAAGTCCTGTTGCTGCTTAGCTTGCTGTGGAGGCAAGGAGCACGAGATCGTGATGAACAGGAAACAAAACCCAACAGAACAAATACCCACTACTTTTCTCCCACCCTGTCATAAACAGATAGTTAAGGGTTAATGTCTCTTTTACCTGTAAAGGGTTAAGAAGCTCAGTGAACCTGGCTGACACCTGACCAGAGGACCAATCGGGAGACAAGATACTTTCAAATCTTGGTGGAGGGAAGTCTTTGTTTTGTGCTGTTTGTTCTGTTCTTTGTTCTCTCCTGGGATTAAGAGAAGCCAGACATGCAACCAGATTTCTCCAATCTTACTGAAACAGTCTCTCAGGTTCAAGACAGTAAGTAATAGATAGAAAGTGGATTAGATTTATGTTTGTTTTCTTTATTTGCAAATGTGTATTTTGCTGGAAGGATATTTCACCTCTGTTTGCTGTAACTTATACTTAGGCTGGGAGGGGTAGTCCCTCTGGTATAGGTAAAGCTGAGACCCTGTAAACATTTTTCCATCTTGATTTTACAGAGATAATTTTTACTTTTTTTCTTTCTTTAATTAAAAGCTTTTCTTTTTAAGAACTTGATTGATTTTGTCCTTGTGTAAGACCCAAGGGGACTGGGTCTGAACTCACCAGGGATTGGTGGAGGAAAGGAGGACGGGGGAGAAGGTGAATTTCCTCTCTGTTTTAAGATTCAAGGAGTTTGAATCACAGTATCTCTCCGGGTAACTCAGGGAGGGGAAAATCTGGGAGGGAAAAGGAAAGGGGAAGGGAATGGTTCATTTCCCCTTGTTTTAAGACCCAGGGGGTTTGGGTCTTGGTCTCCCCAGGGAAGGTTTTGGGGGGACAAGGAGTGTACCAAATACTATATTTTGGTTGGTGGTAGCACTACAAGATCTAAGCTAGGAATTAAGCTTAGAAGGGACATGCAGGTCCCCACTTTCTGGAAGCTAAAGTTCAAAGCAGGAAAGAGACCCTGACACACCCCCCTCAAAAAAAATCATTGGACTTAAGTGGCTTGTCAAATTCAGACTTAGAACAGTGCAAGAGGATGTATGTGTCAATAATTCATATCTATTATGAAATAGTATGAATGGTAGGAATGATTAATGAAAATATATCCCCTGGGACAGAGTGGAGAGGGCATGTCCCAGGGTTGTCTGACCCAGAGGGTCAGAGAGGAGAACTGGATTTCTAGAAGTGAAATATGCCATCCTTTTATTACACTGTAACTAAAGCTAATGGTAGTCTAGCCAATTTGAACTTTGCACAGTTTCAAGTTAGCGATGGCATTCATTTGTTCTTTTGTTACATTATAGATTCCTCTCTCTATTCTTAATAAATCTGGTTTCAATTAAGCCTATCGTGGCCTAGGACTGTTTGGGGAATTATCACATAGACTGTATTAAAGAGAGAAAGCCATCCTTACGGCAAGACGTCCAAAACCTTATCCCGACTGAGAGGGCTCAGTAAGAAGGACACTGACCCAGGGCTCCTGTCCAGTAAGGTGTGTGGTGTACAGAGCCATAGCCAGATGGACACTTGAGAAACACTAAAGACCACAGAGAAGTCCCAACTTTAAAAGGTCCTGATGAGAATTTCACCTAAATAACCCACTTCACAAGGAGGTAATTGTGATTTTGGAAAATCGTATGGACTGTGCTAGTGCAAGTGGTAATTATTTATGAATTGGAGTATGGTTGTGACAAGCTACAAAGACAGCTAAGGATGTTCTGAAGTAGAAAATATGGATGCTGGAACAAATCATCCTTTCCCAGTTTTGGCATGGGGAGGACACAAGGTGCACAGAAGTGGAAAGTAGGCACAGAAGGACGGAGCACAGGAGCAGCCTTGTGCTTGTGGATGGATGTGGGGGACTCTCATGTGATATTGGGAGACCCCTAAAGAATGCTGGCACTACTAAATGGAAGGTAGATAGAATTCCAGTTGTCTCTTGCCCTCCTCCCATCCATCTCTATATAGTACTAAATCACTCCAGCCAGAGATGACTTTATAGACTATCAAGGTTGGAAGGGACCTCAAGAGGTCACCTAGTCCACTGGTTCTCAAAGCTGGTCCATGGCTTGTTCAGGGAAAGCCCCTGGTGAGCCGTGCTGGTTTGTTTACCTGCCACGTCTGCAGGTTCGGCCGATCGCGGCTCCCACTGGCTGCGGTTCGCTGCTCCAGGCCAATGGGGGCTGTGGGAAGGGCAGCCAGCACATTCCTTGGCCCATGCCACTTTCCACAGCCCCCATTGGCCTGGAGTGGCGAACCGCGGCCAGTGGGAGTGGCGATTGGCTGAACCTGTGGATGCGGCAGGTAAACAAACCAGCCCAGCTCGCCAGGAGCTTTCCCTGAACAAGCGGAAGACCGGCTTTGAGACCCACTGATCTAGTCCAACCCCCTGCTCAAAGCAGGACCAATCTCCAACTGAATCATCCCTGGCTTAAAAACCTCTAAGGAAGGAGATTCCACCACCTCCCTAGGTAACCCATTCTAGTGCTTCACCACCCTCCTAGTGAAAAAGTTTTTCCTAATATCCAACCGAAACCTCCCTCACAAATATAAACTAGTGCTTTAGGTAAGGTTTGAACTCACAGCCTCAACATCACTCCACACAGACCTGCTTTGTAAGTACTACATGCTAGCCCACTGTGCTACTAGAGCCCACTTATTTCTAGGCCTCTGTCAGAGGGTCTGCTACTCACCACATGGTAGCACCTCCTTGTGGCTCATCTGGGGAATTAGCTTGAGGCTATCTGTGCACCATCTGGCACTTGCTCAGCCCATTGACCCAGACACTCACTCTGCAGCCACTCCCCAGTACCGCCTTCATGGTTTAGTCCTCTGGCCAAGTCATCATAAACCACCTCCCCTTCTGGGGTATTATCAGAGTCTCCTTCCTCAAAGTCTTAGGCAGTCTGCCTATTTACTGTGCTGACTGCACCACTCTAGCAGTTGTGGGTAGGGGAACCTGGGCCTACCCTATGCACCAGTTTCCAATCCAGGGACCCTACAACAGGTGTTCAGGTCTATTCCTCTGACCTTACTGCTCCTTCCCTGGACTGCTTCCTAGCCAGTCTTTCTTAGGCTCCTACACTTCTCATTCCATCAGGGAGTAGGACTGCAGGCTCACCTCAGTGCAGCCCCCATTCCATCTTCAACTCCTAGGCTTTATAAAAGCCCCCACCCTGTCTATTCCTGCCCACGTGAGCTTCGTTCTCAGTCTCATTGCCCTTTGGCTTGCTAGCAGGTGTAGCTTAAGGCTGATTGGCATCTCTTGCCACCTTAACCTTATACCCGCTGGTGTGTGGTGAACGCCCCGGCATTGCTCATAACTGTGTGTGCCTACGTCAGGGCAGATTGGCAAAAACAGGGCAGAGACCTCAAACTGGTGGTATGTTCTATGATTAGATTTCACCAACCTAGTAACAAATGTGAGCTCCTAGATCACTATAACAGCCTTACTATAGAGTCAGAGACAGTCCCTTTAGACTCTCCAGTATCTCTTGCCACCCTGGTAAGAGAGACTTAGTGATAAACAGTCACACCAAAAATCACAACATATTCAAGTTGCTTCCAGTACCAAGAGACCAGTCACTTTCCCACAGATCAATGGGTTCCCTAGATCTTACACCAAAGACAACACCTGTAGTCAATCCTGTAATAAACTATCCAAAGGTTTATTAACTAGGAAAAAGAAATGAGCATTATTTACAGGATAAAGCCAGCAAACGCACAAGGGAGTTACCATTTATGATTCTTGAATATGACAGAGATGAAGTAATCTGTCCATTCCAAATGGTTGACCCTAGGGATTTCTGCTTCAGTTTAGTATCTCTGACCCTGTGACAGTTCAAAGAGCAAGAAATGAAAACTTTTCTTGTGACCCAGGTTTTTTACATTTGCCTTCCAGTCCATGAGAAGAGCTCCCTTGCTCGTAGCATTTTCAAGGTGTGATAGGGCCATTCACCAATCCTTGGTATTGTGATGTGCCTTAATGGCTTGTTTATACTTGATAGGCCTCCTGAATGGCCAGTGGGGATGCTTCTTGTGCCTGTGTTCACAAATTCAGAGCAAACACGTTCAAATTATAAAGCAAATTTACATATTTCCTTATAACATGAAATATAGACATTACACATGAGATTAATCAATGCAGCAACTTTACAGCATTTCATAGAGTCTAAACACTTCATAAGACAAATGCCTAGTTTGAACAAACCTAACGTACAGGCAAGCCAGTTTGGTTTCCAGCTATGAGTTTGTCAGTTCCTAGCTAACCCTTGGCCAGAGCTGGCATTTGGTTTACTAGCATCACAGCCCCATCACCGACTCAACCATATTTCTGAAGAGCTAGCTTTGGGTCTTTGGACTGGGCTATATATTTTTTAAAAATATATCTGATATTTGATATAAAGTCTCCTTTGAGAGGATGATCCTCTTGTCCCCTCTATAAGGGATCCATCCCCATCCCTTATTCAAGCTGTTATTTGCTATACCATATTGTGTTTTATGTAAAGAGGAGAAAGGGAAAGACATAATATAGCCTGCTACTTGTATAGCTACTGAGTAGAACAAGGGTGGGCAAACTACAGCCTGGGGCCGCATCTGGCCCTTCAGACATTTTAATCCAGTTCTCGAGCTCCTTCCAGACAGCAGGGTCCAGGGCTTGCCCAGCTCCGGTGCTCCAGTCAGGGAGTAGGGTCAGGGGCTTGCCCTCTCCACGCATACCGTGGCTCCACAAAGCTCCTGGACGCAGCGGCATGTCCCCACTCCAGCTTCTACATGTACAGGCAGCCAAAGCGCTCTGCACGCTTCCCCCACCCCAAGCGCTGCCCGTGCAACTCTCATTGGCAGGGAATCACAGCCAATGGGAGCTGCAGGGGTGGCGCCTGCGGATGGGGCAGCGTGCAGAGCTGCCTGGCTGCACCTCTTTGTAGGAGCCAGAGGGGGGACATGCCACTGCTTCTGGGAGCTTCATGAGATAAATGCTGCCCGGAGCCTGCAACCCTGACCTCCTCCCCCCATGCCCTAACCCCCTGCCCCAGCCCTGATCCCTCTTCTGCCATCTGAACCCCTTGGTCCCAGCCTGGAGCACCTTCCTGCACCCCAAAACCTCATGTTCAGCCCTACCCCAGAGCCCACACCCCCAGCCAGAGCCCTCACCCCCCCATATCCCAACACCCTGCTACAGCCTGAAGCCCCTTCCCACACATTGAACTCCTCATTTCTGGACCCACCATATAGCCCACACCGCAAGCCAGAGCCCTCACTCACTCCCGCACCCCAACCCCAATTTCGAGAGCATTCATGCCCCGCCATATAAAAAAAAATTTGCTCACCCCGGACTAGAAATATTATTTGCACCCTTCTGCTATCTTAGTGGATAACAATTTAATATCTGCAGTGGTGAATGTGCATTTCAAGAGAGGATGCAAAGAATAATGAACATGTGTGGATAACCCACATAAGAAATGTTGTTGATATCAGCTAAAACAGCACTTCTTCGGCACCCCATCAGCAGAAGTTCTGCTGAAGTTTTATTTGTCAAGCATTTTTGCTGCAAAGAAAATTATGAACCAAAGCATCCTGATGTAGTAGAATGATTTTTTAATACAATGGGAAAGGGGAGTGTGACCTAACGGCATCCCAATTCCAGAGGGCAGAGGCATCCCTGGTATCTAGCCATGAGTCTCAGCTGACCTGACCAGCTGAGTGCACCCTAATTCACTGTTGGCATCAGCTGTTTCTAAAATGGTGTCACAGAATCATAGAAATGTAGAGCTGGAAGGGATCTCCAAAAGTTATCAAATCCAGTCCCCCGCAGTTAGGCAGGACTGGGTATTATCTAGACCATCCCTCATAGGTGTTTAACCTGTTCTTAAAAAACTCCCACGATCGGGATTCCACAGCTTCTGTAGGTAATTTGTTCCAGTGCTTAACTACTCTGGCAGTTAGGAAAAACTTAACAATGTCTAACCTAAATCTCCCTTCCTGAAATTTAACCCCATTACCTCTTGTCCTGTCCTCAGTGGATAAGAAGAACAATATATCACCCTTCTCTTTATAAAAACCTTTTACCTGAAGACTGTTATGTCTCCCCTCAATCTTTTCTTCTCTTGTCATGTAAGGTATCACATGGAAACTGGTAACATTCTGGTCATGAATATTATTGCATGATCTGGGCCTCCACAAAAATATAGTATTCTATAGTATTGCAATTATTTTATGGAAGAGGCTCCTGAAATTGCTTTGCCCCAGACCCCCTGAATCCTCTGGGCGGCCCTGGTTCTGATGTCTCTCTGATGTCAATTCATCAGGGAGAGACAATGGAAGTATATTTACATAAAAGGTAAACAAAGCTGCCAACATAGGGAGTGGGGAAGATAGCCATTTAACTATGATGAGAGGGGGAGGAGACTGCCAAAATTAACATGGTGTCAGCAAGATGAGCCCCTAGGAGGGCTTCCTGACTTTGAAAACAAAGATAAATGTTGAGGATGTAAGCGGAAAGAGAAAGCCATTTTGGCATCCTAAATCTGAGGATACAAAGAAACCAAGCACTTTGAGCTCTGTGCTGGATCCTGGCCAAAAATGACTGTGCTGAGAAAACTACTTTAAACAAAAGACTCTAGTTTGTTAAGTTAGGTTTTAATTTTAGAATCATGTTGTTACTTTTGTTAGTTTGTAACCATATCTATCCCAATTCCTCTACATGCTATCACTTAAATATCTGTTCTTTGTTAATAAACCTAATATTGTTTTATTACACTACCATCTTAGTGCAGTGTTTCAAACTAAAGACAAAAATCCTCAGCCAAACTAACAGGCTGGTTCTATGTACTGTCTCTTTAAAGGAGTAGTGAACTTTGTGAGTACTTCAGTGAGAAGGACTGAGCACTGCAGAGGAGACAGTTTTGAAGAGACTCCGCACTAGCAGGACTATTGTTGTCCCCCTGTAAGGAGTAAAAAGGCTGGTGACAGCCAGAGTGAGGTCATTGTGCTGTAAACAGGCTGCTGGTGTCAGGGCTCTGAGCCAAAGCTGCACAGCACAGAAGCAGGCAATGACACAACTCCTGACTGGTCTGAGTAAACCTGCTAAGTCTCACAGGGAGAAAATTAATAGAATTGAGAACAGACCCTCAATGTGTCTTCTGTCCTCTATATAACGGAAGATGTAAATCAAGGTACCAGTGTGAAATATTACCTTGGCACAATATTGCCTTTGAGATGGTGAAGATTCCTTGGTGAGCACAGGGACAGCTTCATTTGTCAAACTGGATAGAAAAGATTAAAAAAAATATTATTTGCTTTTATGTTTGCAGAGCTATTAAAATATTACTGGCCGAATGCTCCAAGAAATTTATCAGACACAAACAACTGCAAAGATGTATTTTATGCTTCATATGCATATTTGGAGGAGGACTGGAGAGTAGTAGTAACTCATGAATTAAAACTGGAAGACTTGGATGTGACTGGCATACTGTGGAGATTTGTGGGGAAGTATATGTGGAGATTAAGCACAGATTATTTTGAGATTTATACTCAGAGAACCTTTCAAGGGGCTCAGTGAGGATTTGATGGATGTTGTCCACAAATACCAGAACTGGCTGCCCTGATTTCCCTCTGATTTGGGTAGAGTTGGAGATTGGAATTGTTTTTAAAGGCCTCATTTCCCCTTCCTCACCTATTACTACAAACTTGAATCCCAGTGCTTGGAAGAAAAATAATTAAGCATGAAATGTTCAAAAATGTCTACAAGTGTTAGGCATCTACCTTCCTTTTGAAAAACACCATTCTGAAATTCTTAAAAATATTGAAAACATTAGGAATATTTCAGTCTCTAACATGGGATTTACATGCCTCTTCTCTGACTCACATGTTGTAATGAATTCCCTTTCACAACTTAGTTTGTGTATGTGGGGCGGTGGCAGGGAGGGCAGCGTGTTGAGGTTACTCAGTTAGGGCAAACTGCAAAGAATGAGAAAGATAATCCCCAAAGCTGGTGGATATTCCAGTACTTAGATCCAACAAGCTAGCCACAAAACAGATTCTACAATACCTGTTGGTTACATAGAGGTCAAAACACAGCTCCCTTAAAAGGAACCCAGCCTTTGGTCTCCCTCCCAGACAGGCAAGTCAAATATGAAAGTTCTTTCATCCCAAAGAATCAGACACATCACCTCCCAGGTTAATGAATATTTCAGATCTTACCCAAATACACACTTACAGCCACTTCTTATTAACTAAACTAAAATTTATTTAAAAAGAAAAGTGAGCGTATTGGTTAAAAGATCAGTCTACATACAGACATGAGTACAGTTCTGAGATCAGTTTCATAGTAGAGATGGTGAGCTTTGGAGTTGCAGATAGTTCTTTCAGAATTAGTCCATAGGTTATAGTCCATTGTTCATATCCAGGGTGATCCAGATGGGACTGGAGATCTCAGTCTTATGATTCAAGCTTCCCTTGAATAGAACTCAAGCAGATCTAAGATAAAAAGGATCAGGACCCAAGAGTCCTTTATATAGTTTCAGGCATTCTCTTGACAGCATGGAGTCCTCAGGCAAACAATAGGCTTTTGAAGTAACCTTCTGTTTCCTAAACTTCACTGGTAATTAACTACATGGATTAACATATGGTAATTATCCATTAAGCAGTTTATCACAAACTTCAAAGAGACATATAGACAAGGACATTATTTTACCCAAGTTTCATCTAAATGTTAATATTTCCTTTTGATCCCTGAATTAACAGAATACAGCCCTAGACAGAAACTCTTTGGTTACATTGTTAACCTCTAACAAGATATAGGTAAACATAGACTACTACAATTACTATCTTCTTCCAATTCTTTAACCGTACAAGTTTACATTTCAAAGCTCTAGTCTATCTAACATTGCTTTGCTAGCTACTTGTAAGGAATAGCCCTAATTACCACATACATATTTTCCTATGTCTTTAAACATAGAATTTGGGTCATTCACCCTTCTAGTTGCTTAACCCTTTCTGGCCCAGTGCCACAATGTACCATTTCTCATAGGATCTTTATCTTATGATATTTAAAATAGATCATGATATTTGCACAATAGAGCTGGTCAAAATATCCAAAAGTAGGTTCAGAAAAATTTGAAGTTTCCAACTTGCTTTTGCTTTGGAACTGGATTTTGGGTCATTTAAATGTTTATCAAAAATGTTTTTGAAATGGTTGAGCAGTTTTCACTTACTAAAAATTGGACATGTTGCCTGCTCAACTGTCTCAGCATAGGCCTTGCCCAACCACCAGCTGCAGCTGGTTTCCCTGCGGCCTGCTGTATGTCTGCCAATTCTGAATGGGGAGGCGAGGAGAAGTTGCTATTCTTCAGACTTGCCTCCGAAAGCAAAAAGGAATTTCTTTTTCAGTTCACGTTGTTTAAGAGAAAAACTTCAAAGTCAACAAAGAAATGGAGAAACATTTAGAATCCTGAAAAATCCTGAAAAAACTCACTTGAAAAGGAACCCTGGAGTCTGCCTGGAGGCAGAGAATTGTGGGGAGTTCTTCCTGAGGGATGCTCCTGTGGAATAATGAACGCTTGTAATTTTAACACAATTATTACTTTACATTTGTAAGGAGTATCCTAATTCTGCTTGCAGATTCGTGGGCTCTGTAGAACAATGTGTGAGCTAGGCCTTGTGCAACCAGTCTGCAAAGAGCTAGCTTAGAGCAAAGTGGGTTGGCTTGTGCTTCTCTGCTGTAGTGAGCAGTCAGCTTTGTGTCTCTTTTTCTTGTGAATTATCATTTTGAATTGTAAGAAATAAGTAGTGTTACATGGCAACCTTGCAGGAAGAGTATTGATATTTTTTATTCACCTTCTCTGTGTGTATGAAATGAAGATAACAATCTCAGCCCAGGGTCAGAGCACGGGTCCAGTCTGGCTGCAGTGTCAGAGATCCTGCTACAATGATTATGTCATGGAGGGGGACTGAGCAAGAGCTGTTTGAAGGAGCTGTTTGAAGCACATCTTCCTTTAGAAAAGGAACGATAAAATTTTTATTTAACATATTTTTTAAATATTAGATGAAGGCATTCTGATAGCTATATGTTTCTCCTTCAGGAAAGCCATCTTGCTAAGGAATAAGTCCTAAAACTGCTGGTGGGAGGGTGGTTTCTGGCACATGCACAGTATCAGAGTTACAATGCTTTGAAGGTGTTTACGTGAGATACATCATGGAGGCAACATTCCAGGATGATGAACTGGTTCAGAACATGGCTGCATCCAGTAGCAAACTATGAAAGAGCCTTGCCTACTTGTAATTTGAGATCTGCTGGATGTCAACATTCCAGGTGTGCTGGCAGTAGGGCACTTGCCATTCTTCAAACTACCAGACAGAATGAGCACAGGAGTTCAAATTTGGTATTCTCTACTTGAAGCAAGATGCGGTGCTTATTTTGAAGTGTTTTTGGTTTTACTACATTTAAATTGTAATGCAGTTACAAGCATGCACAGCCACGCACTGGGGGGGAAATGAGGAACAACATAAAAACAAGGGGAGCACCACCTCCCTTATAGGGCGCAGCACACCCACTCCGCTGTAGGCTGTGTATGTAGGTTTTTCTATGGTGCACATCCCAGTAGGGTCTGAACACATCATATCTATTAATGGATTCATCTTCACAGCATCCCTGTGAAGTAAGGAAGTATTGTCATCCCCATTTCTCCAAAAGGGAAACTGAGGTACAGGGACTGTGACTTGCTTAGGAAAGGAAGTCTGTAGCAGAGTTAATACTTGAACTTTGATGTCCCAAAGTCAGTGCCTTAACCAAAAGGCCACTCTCGCTCCCCCAGTACTGCTCTGCAGGCCAGCGGACATAGGGAAGAAGCAAGGCCCCTGCCTTCTCCATGCCTTTCTTCCTTTAGAGCACTGAAAGTTCATGAAGGAAACAGTGGATTTGTTCCTTGGAGCCAAATCTGAGGCCTTTGCACTGGATGCACAAGTAGAGGAAAGTCCTCATGTGTTCTTCACTCCCAGGTACTCACATAAAGGTCTGTGAGAATCCAACGCTTATTGATTGTGGAGTTATACTGTGAATTTTTTACTGTCCTCAGCATCCCTGGACCAAGTCACCAGAAGAAGGGGAAAGTTTCCAGGAGAAGCATTAACTGTCTGAACCAATTCTAATAGCAACAGTATTCTGGCTCTGGCCATAGCTGTAATAATCACAAACATACATGAAGTTGGAAGTTTTGGGAGACAGGTAGGTCAGCAGAGTTTTGGCTTACTGTGCTTAAGATAAGAATTGATAGTATTTGACAAGATGCCTGGGAACAAACATACAAAAAACAAAACAAAAAAGAGGTTTGTTTTTTTTATATATAAACTAAAGCTGAACCTAGCCAATCAATGCAACAGCCCAGGGCAGTAAAAAGCCACAGCAGGAGAACAGATTGTTAGGGAACTGTGGAAAGCAGAGCAAAGCAGTTGAGTGAAATATTAGAAAGTGTCTGACTGAAGAGAATTTCAGAGGTTAGTAAGCATCCAGCACTGTAATTACCATACATGGAGCCAATGAGGCTGCAAATCAGTTTTAAATTTTTCAGTGTAGTTTAGAAATTGAGAGCCAGGCCTTACAGTTAACTCTGCCCCTGTCTGATAACCTTATCAACGTTCCCATCTGTAAAATGGAGATGACAATGCCGTATTTACTTCCACCAGAAGGCTGTGATGTTTGATTAGTTATTGCTTATAAAGCATTTTCATCATAGGATCTTTAAGTATTGTTATTAAATGTTAGTATTATCCTGGTCCCCACATAGGCAACGGCCTCTGAGACCATTTTTCATGCTTCCCTGTTCCCTTTCAAGTGGCTGATCCAGGACTCTACTTTGGGGTGAGATCCCATGATACACTCACTCTCCAACTGGATTAAACCCCTGAACAGGGCTGGCTACAGGCACCAGCGAAAGGAGCAGGTGCTTGGGGTGGCCAATGGAAAGGGACATCACATCCGGGTCTTCATCAGCAATTCGGTGGCGGGTCCCTCAGTCCCTCTCTTCCTCTTTGAGCTGCCGCCGAAGTGCCACCGAAGAGGAAGAGAGGGAACAAAGGACTCGCCGCCAAATTGCCACTGAAGAATAAAGCGGCACGACTGAGCTACTGCCAAAGTGCTGCCGCTCAGCTTTATCTTTTTTTTTTTTTCACTTCGCCACTTGGGGCTGCAGAAAAGCTGGAGCCAGCCCTGCCCCTGAATGAACAGTGTGACATAACAGGCCCAGTGGGCTTGGAACCTGCAAGAGTTTTCCTTCAGAAACTTGTGGATGGGAACAGTATGCAGTGATACAGAAGCAGTGCCTCCAAAACAGCCTGATATATTTTGCCCAAAAGGTACATGGAGCTTAGAGCAGCAGCTTTCAAACAACAGATTTACATGCATCTTGTCTTACTTATGCTTGTCATTCCCTCCAAGCCTCTAGGTAGACATGACTTTGGTCTGGTCTACACTACCGAGTCACGTCGACCTAACTGCAATGTAGCTCCCACCAATGTAATTCGCCCACTATTCCCCCAACTTAATAACTCTACCTCTGCGAGAGAAGCAGCGCTCAGGTCGATGTAGTTAGGTCAACACAGCATCAGTGTAGACATTGCACTGCTTACATGGACTGTTGGTACCTATCAGAAACCATCGCACAATGTCACACCGGCAATTAAATCAGTGCACGCGCTCCTGGTGAGGACGTGGCCCTCTGACACAAGGAATGTAATGTGGATGTGTAAAACTGATTCAATTACTATGGTGTCTGTAAGTTGACATAACTAAGGTTGACTCAATTTTGTAGTGTAGACTTGTCTTTTGTCTTCGTGTCCCCTATTCTCTCTGGGCACCAAGTTAAAGCTTGCTTGCTGCAGACTCTTGCTCTCCATCAGTCTCTGTGTGTCATCCTTGCTGTATACGGAGTACTTCCCCCTCCATTTCTATAGCGTAACTCTTAACAGCTCAGTGTCTCTGGATGTCTCTCTTTTCAGCCTTGGCCAAACAGCCGTCTCACCAGGGCTGAGGCTAAGGGGTCGCTCTTCACAGCTATAAATCTGGCTATTTTGTTTGAAGAGATGCTCCTTTTCTAAGCCATTGTTTTACCTTTCCTGCCTGGTTTCTTTTAACAGCTCCCTTTGTGCTAACTCTGCTACAGGCAGGGTAATATCACACAGGAACATACTGGTATTTATGAAAAAAATAATACAAATATTTCTGGTTCTCCACTGGTATCATCTTATCAAATTAGAACTTATGTGACTTGAATTTGATCCTATTACCTTTGTGTACTGTCAGAGCCTGACATGATATTACACATCCTTTGCAACATGTGTATCTGAAAGGTTTACTTTGATTAATCAGCTGGGCTGCTGGTCCATACTCGGTGCAAATCCACTAGACAGAACATTTATCTTGCAACAAAAACTTAAAAACCAACAGCAGAGACATGAAAGTGTATGGTGGGTTGGAAGAATATTAGTGACTGTAGTTTTTATTCAGTTTCTGAAAGAAGGAAGAAGAAAAAACAGAAAACAAACCAAGTAGCAGGAAGAAATACAATAGCTCCAAATCAAGCTTCTAATAAGTTTGCTGTTTGGGGACTTCTACACTGATTTTAGGGAGGATCAATATTTGTACATTTCCATTCTAGGGAATAGTCAGTAGCAGTGGACCTGCAGCAGGGTATATTTCTGGCAATTTTTATTGAAAATAATTTTCTAATAAGAAAGTCATTGGAGGATTTTCTTTTCATACAAGGAAATATTAGTTATTATTTCTTTAGAAAAGTTAAGACTGGTCTCCGTCTTTGTTTAAGATAGATTTGTTTGTACACTTTATTTACTGTTTAGAGAATTGAAGCTCTTTGGTGCATAACTGATGCACTATGCTTTTCCTCTGTTAATCCTACTAATCAGTGATTTGAGAACCCAAATATTCAGTCATTACTAAGTTAAAGCATCTACAGTAAAACCTGCATTAGTGACCACCTCTGAAGAGAAACCACCTGTCATGAGCGAGAACTTGCAGAGGCCATGGAACTTCTCCCCTGGATGATTTAACTGTGAAGCGTGATCACCTGTCATCTGTGATCAGCAACCATATTTTTTTACTCCCTTCAGAGCTGGGTGCCCAGCCAGCAGCTGCCACCACTCTCTACTCTGCCTTCAGAGCTAGGTGGCTGGAGAGCAGCGGCTGCTGGCCAGGCACTCAGCTCTGCAAGCAGCACCACCAGCAGCAGCAGTGGAGAAATATGGATGATGTGGTATGGTATTGCTACTCTTACTTCTGTGCTGCTGCTGGAAGCAGTGCTGCCTTAAGAGCTGGGTGGCCGCTGCTCTCCCGCTGCCCAGCTCTGAAGGCAGCACTGTTGCCAGCAGCAGCACAGAAGTAAGGGTGGCAATACCATACCATATCTTTGCAGAGAGACCATCTCTTACAAGTGACCACTTTTGCTAACTTCCATGAGTGGTCTCTCTTGGCTAAAAATCCAGGCTATATAGCTAGAACATTGATAGGATGGATGTTTGCCCTGAAATGCATCCATGAACATCTTTAAAGAGAACTAAGTGGTGTGCACAAGGACATTAGCATCAAACTGCCTCTACTGTGCTTTTCTGTGCTATTGAAAACCTGGACAACATCTGTAAATGCAACCAGGGTGCATGGTTAGGCATGATGCAACTGCCTCTTTAACTCTGTGCCTGCAGTGGTTGTGGTTTACCCCTTCTCACTATTCAGCTCTCTGGCAGGTTGTTTATATTCCCTACCCTTTCCTGGGTAGTGAAGAATACCCTAAACAAAGTCTAATTACCTTATCCCAGGTCTTGACGGTCTTCTGATTAGCTACAGCTGAGGACATACCTATGCTGTCTCTTGGAGTTGGCAGGGCTGGGAGAGCAGCTTCACGTGGGGAGGAAGTGGGGTTCGGCTGAGTGGCTCAGGTCATCCGCACATGGGGAGGAGGCTTGGGCTAACCCCACAAAGTGTCCCATTTTCCCTTTGGGAAATATGGTCACCTTAGCCTTAAGGGCTGCTGCAACTTGCACTAGCCCCACGGAGCTTGCGGCAGTAGGGAAGTGCCAGGTCACAGGCCTACCCTAGTCACACTTTGTAACACTTCCAAGCATCCCCTGTGTCAAGGGCTTCTGTGAGGGAGGCACAATTTACCAGGGAGGCCATACATCTGTACTGTGGTGGCTTGTACTAGCATAGCCAGAAAAGAGGGCCCATAGGACAATCGTCAATCTATCTCTCAATGGCTGCTGAGACATAACAGCTGCCAGCTATTGAGCAGTTTACCCAGTGTCACTGTCGGTACTGAGAAAAATCACAACAGATGTAGCTACTGGTATGTATATAACTGACAGATGATGCTGTCATTGTGTTTTGTGTGTACTTCTCCTTAGGGGGTCTGTCCTGGGGGATCAGGGGACTTCTCTCTCCTCCAGAAGGGCTTTCAGGGACTACCCTGTACAAGCTTCTGCGTCCCTCAGACCTTCTGGAGGCAGGGTCACTGGAACAATGTGTATACTGGGGGAGCTAAGAACCACTGAACCAAACTGTAAACACGGTAAATGATGGAAACCACTTCAAGCCACCTCTAGTTCCAGCAGCTATGTCAAGAGGTGGAGGACGTGGCAACCTGTCACATAAAGTACAGCAGGAAAGGGGAATGATTCCCTCTCCCAGACAGTTTTCTTGAATAGGGATTAAGAAATACCCCTTTTCCCAGACTGAGAATATCCTGAACAAACCTTATGGAATTAGGGTAAAATTTATTGAATTAGGGTTAATATTTTGGGGCCAATTGTGATGGGTTGGATCATAGAGACCCCATTGGGACTGCCACCTGATGTGCTGAGCCTACCTCTGAATCTATTTTTCCTGCCAGCTTGGGACTTCAGTACCCTGTCTTGTTGAGCCGACGTGCTAGCCCGCTGCAAACACAGACCCAGGTCTGAACCACATCCCCCAAAGCTGCAGGCTTAACTGAAAACAGCTCAGAAAGTGCTCCTATCTCTAGCACCCAGATACCCAGTTCCCAAAGGGTCCAAACCCTAAATACATCGATTTTACTCTGTATAAAACGTATACAAGGTAAACTCATAAATTGTCCACCCTCAATAACACTGATAGAGAGATGCACAGCTGTTTGCTCCTACAGGTATTAATTATTTGCTCTGGGTCAATTAATGAGCAAAAAGTGATTTTATTAAGTATAAAAAGTAGGATTTAAGTGGTTCCAAGTAATAACAGACAGAACAAATTAAATTGTCAAGTAAAATAAAATAAAACAGCAAGTCTACGCCTAATACAGTAGGAAATTGAATACAGATGAAATCTCACCCTCAGATGTTCCAATAAGCTTCTTTCACAGACTAGACTCCTTTCTAGTCTGGGCCCAATCCTTTCCCCTGGTAGCGAGGGGATTGCTCATGACTGCAACCCCCTTTGTACCGTTCCATCCCCTTTTATTACCTTTGGCACAAGGCAGGAATCTCTTGTCTCTTTGGGCCTCCACTCCTCCTTCTAAATGGAAAAGCCTCAGGTTTAAGATGGATTCCAGTACCAGGTGACGTAGTCACATGTCCTGGGAGACCCCAAGCCTTCATTCTTCCTGGCCTGAGTCTCAGGAAGGCTTGCAAGTAAACAGAGCCATCTACAGTCAATTGTCCTAGTTGAGCGGAGCCATCGAGATTCTAAACCACCATGAATGGCCCACCCTTTGCTTCATTACCCTAGGACTTCAGAGTAATACTTCATATTTCTAGCTTCAGATACAAAAATGATACATTCATACAAATGGGATGACCACACTCAGTAGATTATAAGCTTTGTAATGATATCTTATAAGAGACCTTTTGCATGAAGCATATTCCAGTTATATTATATTGACACTCATTAGCATATTTTCATAAAATCATATGGAGTGCAACTTCACACCAATGTATTAAAATGTAATTGTGTATATGTCATGGCATTGTAGGAAGGGGGATGCTACAGTAGTTCCTCCCTTATCAGCCTTTGAAGCCATCTCCTGGTGAGCTTCGCATATGCTAGTTCAAACTGGGTTCTCCAGGGACCAACAGACAAAGAAAGGGTTTTTAGATAAATAGCCTGGTTTTAAATAGGCTCAGAGTCAGGGCCTTCCTGACCAGCAAATGGACAGACCCTCCCAGTCTCTGGAGGGGAGGGTTGTAAGGAATGGGGCTACTGAGGTCCCATAAGACCGGATGCTTGTTCTGAGCTAAAGCTGTGATGAACTTGTAACTACAAGGAATTCCCTATGGGTGGGGCGGCTCTGCTGAAGGACTGTTCCTTTCAGAGGTTGGAGTTACCCCTTGTAAGTTTGTTAGCAGGCCTGTAGGTTTTTGTATTGTTTTAATATATTTTCTCTGTAATGCTCTTTACCTTAATAATAACATAGGCTTTCATAGGAAAATTTGGGTGGTACCCTTATAACTGTACCAATTACACCTGTTTACTGTCTCTGAAGAGAAAGCAAGCTGCTGTCCTTGGGCAACATGTCTGTCTGGGAAATACACAATGAGGGCAGGGAACTGTGCAGCCTGGAAATACCCTGGTCTGAATGGAGGGAGACTCCTAGAAAAGCAATGGCTGGGGAACTGGAAGCCTGAGAACAGATGTTCTTGCTGGACCACTGAGGGGAAATACAGATGCAGTTGTCCTGAATGGCGACACCCGCTAATCTTTGGTGTGATAGCTAGGCCATCTCTGGGATTTCTCTGACATTCTTCAGAGACACTCTACATAGTCCCTAGCAGAGATGTTAGCCCACAGTAATCAGTTAATGATAATAAGCTTGACCAAAGTCATATCTACATAGTGAGTGGCTGTCGGACAGCGTTGACATTTGTGTGACTGTCCTGCAAGTTATCTCACTAGTACTCTCTCTAAGCTCATACACTGGCTTTTTCCTCCCTACTGTCTTGATTTTATGCCTTCTTCACCCTGTTTAAATTGCTCTCATAAGAGTAATTAATTACTCCTTCCTTCTCAAATCTAAGTGTCTTTTCTCCTTCTCATTTTCCTGGTTCCCTCTGCTGGCATTCATACCATTGACCATCCACCTCTCTTCCAGACCTCTTCTTACGTGGCTTCTTGTTGATTACGCTTTCAAGATATCTTCTTCTTGCTCCCTCAGTTTCTCTTTAGTATTGCCCAGCTGCCTGTCCTTGAACTCCTTTCCCCTCCATATAAACTATACATCTAGGTGATCTTGTCTGCTCCTATGGTCTTATCACTTCACCAGTGGTGAAGTTGAAATCCACCTCTCCACTTGTGTCTTAATACTATGCTCAGGCTCACATCTTTTATGTTAGGAAATGTTCTCATGCATGTCCCATTACTTCCTTACACTAAATATGCCTAAAAACCTTCCCCATCTACCTTTCTCCATTACCATTGACAACCATTTCTTCTCTGTCACTTAAGCTCCATACTTAAAGTAATCTTTAACTCTTCCTTTTACAGCTCTTTGCTCTTCCAGGCTCTTGCCAAATCTCCTTGTCCAGTCATGACATTCCTCTTTCTCTTGGACTATTGCAACTTCCTTCCACAGAGGACCAAAGTGGTCCTTTGGAAGATACTAAGAGGCAACTTGATCACATTCTATAAGTACCTACACAGGAAGATGATAGCTGATTTTACAGGGATCTTTAGCCTAGCTGACAATGCATAACAAGATTCAATGGCTTGAAGTTGAAACTAGTAAAATTCAAACAGGAAATATGATACTATTTTTTTAAAAACAGTGAGGGTAATTAACCATTTGAACAGAGATTACCAAAGGATGCCATGGCTTCTCCCTCTGTTGGAATAATCATATCAAGACTGGATGTCTTTCTAAAAGCTATACATCTAGTTCAAACACAAGTTACTGGGTTCAATGTATGAATCCTAGGGTGAAATTCTATGGCCTGTGTTGTGAAGGAGGTCAGAGTAGATAACCATAATGGACCTTTCCGTGAGTCCGTGAGAAGACTCTCCTCATCTGGTCAGCAAAAACACAACAGCAAAAATAACTAAATCCACAAGTCTGGAGTAAGAGGCCACAGGTATAATCCAACCCTACTGGAAGGGAGAGACCTCAGTGGATGGTCCCCTCTACACTGGGAATCATGGGGGCAATAGAGAAAAGGTGCAAAAAAATCTTTAGCCCAACAGAAACAATGTTTCCTAATTGTCAGTTTGAGCCAGAAGCTGCTTATGAAGAACTGCAGAAGATGCATATGTTTCCCTCCCATTTCTTATATTCCTAGTCATGAGTCTGGCCTGTCAGTGTATATGTACAACATGATATTATGGCACCAAACAATAAAACTAGTCAACAACTGAAAGCTCTACATGTAGTATCCTATTGATTCCAGTGTAATTAAAATGTTTCCCAAGAATATTTCAATATACTCTCCTTCACATTAAATGGCACTGCCAGCCAATGCAGTGTGCACTAGACCAATCCATACGATGAGACCATTCTAGAAATCTCCATACATGTCCTTTGTCTTCGCAGCACATCTCTAACTTTAGCTCCCTTCCCAAATCCCTCACATAGTGTTAGTAGGTTGCTGTGTTTAATTGAGAACATTAATCAATTTCTCAGTGTGAAGTGTGCTTGTAACTTGTACCTAAGACACTAATAAGCAGAGTTCAATAGTGAAAAAAAAAACCTGACATCATTAAGGTTAATAATCCAGTAGTTTACCAGAGAAGCTCCACATCAATTTGAATTGATCGTCTGAATAGGATTAAAGGATGCTAACTGCATCAAACCCATTGTTTCACACTGACCTAGAGTGATGATTTGCTGTGCCATCAGAGAAGGTAACAGATCCACATGCTTTGAAATTTGTTTGCAACTCCTGTCACTTTGGTAGTGTCATATATAGTGGAAATATGGTCACAGTTGTGTTTAATATGATATTGAAGTAGAGAGAAATTAAAATTACACTAACTGTTTAACCTTGGGGTGTCTGAACAGAACATTAACAATGCTGACTTTCAGAAAGACTCTCATGGCACAGGCAAATGTTGGAGAAAAGAGGAGCTTGCAGGACACCTGATCGCTTTAAATGCACTCAATTTAAGTATAAACACTCCCTATTCTTACTTATCGAGTTACTGAAAGATTTTTGGACTCCTGAAATCAACTGTAGAATAAATTTTGCAATTGCATGTAAAACTCAGTATATTTGCAAACTTTTTAAATCAGTGAAAAGTGAAGAGTTAAAATTACTAATTTTAAATGTCCTTATAGCTACTTCCACAGTAAAATATGTGAGGTCTCACAAACAGTGTTTGATGAAGAGTCTGCTATGCAAGGAGGGTAAAATCCATCTCAGTGCACAGTACTCACATAATGCTCTCTGTGCTGCTTTAAACCCATAGAAAAGCTCTAAGGAGGGGGAGTCCACAAGACATCTGGGCAGACTGGTCCCCAAAGGGGCTCCTCTATACTCATTGTGTGTTATGGAGGGAATTTAGCTCTACCTGCATTTGGACCCATCATTATTCACATGGAGCAGTGCTGGTAAGTCTGAACAATAATACATTTAAAAGCTGAATGTAGTGAGAATGTAGGGGGGGCTGGTAGGAAGTGGGCAGATGGGAGGGGGAAGCATGCCAGAAAGCAGGGTCATAAGTGTGGCTTGTGGGGGTAGCAGGCCTGTGAATGGGAGCGGAAGTTCTAAAGGAGAAGGCCGTGGTGGAGATGTGAGAAAGATCAGTGCTCTGCAGAGGATACTTATCACACTGATCACTACTCAGGGGAATAAACTGTCAACACTGATGCATATGCATTAAACAAGCTTGGGAAACTCCTACACAAGAAGACAAATGTGGGCTGTGAAATGAGGGAGTTGAAGCTGGGAAGGAGAACTGGTGAGTGGTATGTAAGATGGAGTTTTAATTGACTGAACTAGGGATTATAGCTAAAGCTTAGTGGAAGCATATTTTAATGGAAAACACATTTTTTGTTCCAGAAAGAGGAACCACTATAACATCATATTTTAACCTTTTTTCCCTCTGCTTCTTGTGACAATGGAGTGGATGACCAGTAACTTGAAGTTCTATTTTCTTGTCACTGTGGGCTGTCCCTGCCTCAAAAACCAATCATCAAGTGGCTTGTAAAGAGTGTAAATATTGGCTTGAGCATCAGTAACTCTAAAAATACTAAGCCACTTATGTTACGTTCAGAAGCTGATAAAGGAAAACTTATTAGGCAAACACTAGCCTCTTTGTTCACAGTTACAGCACAGTATAGCTAACTGATTTTGACTGCACTTGTGGCACAATATTAAAAACATTCAATCGACCGAATAACCAGGTTTAATCAGGTTACTGTCTAAAGACAAAGTAATATATTGTAAAAAGTAAGTATACACGTCACTCCCTCTGGAAAGCTGTGGTCTTGCAGCATGCAGTTCACCTTACGCAGGTATGCTCTGAAATATGCATTCAAAACCACCTCAATTTATTTTGGACTCGATTATGAGTTAGAAGGCCTTCTATATGTCACTGAGTTCTAACCCACCAGTTCATACCAGTCCTGTACCTTTCCTTATCTTTGGTTTTATTACAGGTACTATCAGCCTGTGAAGATACCTCCCAACCTTGTACCAATCCTCATCTTTTTCCAGTGCCAAAGCTGACTTCAGCTTTGCAGGGTATTGTGAGATATAAATATATCTTGACATAAGTGAACTGAATTATGGGAAATGCATAATACCATTCAATTAGTATAACTTTCTTACACCTATGTATATAATTTATATCATATGAATACTGTGCACATAATACCTATTAATGTAGTGTATATAATACCTAACATATACGTATTGGCTAACAGCGTATTTGTTGTATAAAACGTGTACTCCACTCATTAGATTTTAACCTGGACTCCTCCCCTTCCCACGGACATTCTGTGGCATTATCGTAGCTTCATTCTATGTATGATAATTACACTGAAGGCAGTGCCTATGAAAATAACAGGCACAGGATGAGGAAACACAGACATTCAAATATTTAGCCAATTTTTTTTTTTTGCTTTAGGTCAGACCATACAGTGGTCTGATAATTGTCAATCTCCTTTCCAGTTATATCAGGAATATGCCAGGCTGAGGACAGACCTACTTTTCCTGCAAATTTTGCTTTGCTTTTAATTATAGCAATTATAGTGCCCAGATCACTGGCAAAGTCCCCAGGATGTTGACTCTTTCTTAATGTTACTGTTCTATAGATTACAGTTTCTTTGCCAGCATGATGCCCCCTAATTACCCAGCTGTTGACTATGTCACAGATATGTAGGAGGGCTTTGTTTGCTGGATCTCTGAAAATTTCTCAGGAGCCTGCCACTCAGCAATCATTACACAAAGATCCCTTAAGGAGACAAGGGATAAGATTACATGTTGTACTGAATTGGATCTTCTCCTCTGCCCTTTGGGAACGGCATTCCTGTACTATTTTGTACCTAGTTTGTCCCATCCAATATAATTACACACATGACTTTAGAAAAGGATACAGGTGACATGCTTTTTTTTGATTTTTCTTGTTTGCTTTAATATAATTTAGTTAGTTTGTTAGAAGAACAAATAGAAATTAAAATACTTTGTTCACTGTAACATTTATTTATAGTGAAAAGGACAATGATTAACTGGCAAAGCTGAGCAGCCTATGTTAAGGGAAGTTTCTATCACCCTTATTCACAATGAGTAGTACCTTATGCTACAGGCAGTCCCATTGAAATAAATGGGAATACTCAAGTAGTAAGTCACTACTCATCATCAATAACAGTATCAAACTCTGTCCTTAATTTTTTAAATATTCAAATTGGTTTTATTTTGCAATAATGCAAGATTATTTTTTAAACATTAATGTGACCTCCTTCAGAGCCTGTTTCTTCTCCCAAGCAAATACTTTAATGAGAATGTAGTGGCCTCTGAATACCATTTTAAAATTTGTTGGGAGTCATTACTATGGCTCAGTTCTGCAGCAGTGAAGTCAGTAGGAGTTTGGCCACAAACCTCATTTGGGATTGAATCAAACCTTCTGTCTATTGGAGCTTTTTTTGACAGGAGCAAAATACTATCAATCAGAGATCTCCGTTCAGTTTAGGAGTATGTCTCTTTCAGTAACAAAATGACTGAATTACTCATGAGTGAAGTCACAAGTGAATTACAAGGGTCATCCCAAATAAGTACCAATTAAAATCTTAACATTGCACCACAACATCATGTATTCTACACATGCCACAGTTTACAGGAAAACTGCCTTAGACTGTTAAAGTATTTTGACTGGTATTATGTTGTGTTCCTTCACCACAAGTCCAACTGTAGGGATCTCAGTAGTAAACCTAGCCAGTTGTTGTTGTTTTTTAAACATGCAAAAATGTCATCATTTATCAGCCTGCTCTAGTAGTACGTCTACACCTCTAAAAATGATGTAAAATGCTTCTCTACATGGACATCACAACTTTGAAGTCTGATCACCAAGGAACCTCTCAGAGCAAGTGGTTTCACACTGGAAAGATGGCAATCTGTTTTACAGTGGTATGAATATTCCATTTTTAACGTTGTAATGTCATAAAATGCATTACCTTAAATATGGTCAGTTTAGGACTGACCATTGCTTCATCCTGAACCTCATTCTGGTGGCATTTCTCTCCAAAAGTGCACATTCGGGGAACGGAGAAACAGGCCATGATTTTCCCTTGATGGCTCTTTTTCCCCATTGATTTATCTTTTTCCACAGATGTGTAAACTTATGAGCAAAGCTTGTGATGAACCCTATATTACAAGAAACCGTCATTAATTTTACTTAAACTAAAGACTATCAGTTTATTATCTGACAACTTGTTAGTAATGATAAAAGGAATGTGCTATATTTCTCCATACACAGAGGCAAACATGCACTTTCAATTTGGTGACTTACTGTAAATAATGGGGGTGAGGGGTGAACAAACTACACAAGAGAGAAAGGATAAAGTGGCCCTCAGCCTCTCCATTT
This sequence comes from Chelonoidis abingdonii, assembly GCF_003597395.2. Taxonomy (NCBI): domain Eukaryota; kingdom Metazoa; phylum Chordata; order Testudines; family Testudinidae; genus Chelonoidis; species Chelonoidis abingdonii. The sequence continues at coordinate 248,842,994 of NC_133769.1, read as the reverse complement.
TGAAACTCCTCATAGTCCTGGCCCATTAGCATATAGACTTATTATGTTTTAAAGGTACAGTACACAAAACATAAATTGATATGTACACAAAATAATGTCTTAAATACGTTTAGTTTTATTTAAATTATCTTGCATTTTCTTATAAACTAATTAACTCTGAAATGTTAAACTAAATCCATGGCATCATAAATACCCTCATACTGGGTCTAATCCAGTATCCTGCCTTCTGACAGTGGCCAAAGACTTCAAGTGGAATGAACAGCACAGGGCAATTATCAAGAGATCCATCCCCTGACATCCAGGCCCAGCCTCTGGCAATCAGAAGTTTAGGGACACCCAGAACATGGGAATGCATCCCTGCCCATCCTGGCTAAGAGCCACTGATGGACCTAACATCCATGAATGTATCTAGTTCTTTTTTTTAACCCAGTTATATTTTTGACCTTGACAACATCCCCTGGCAATGAGTTCCACAGGTTGACTATGCATTGTGTGAAGAAGTACTTGCTTTTGTTTGTTTTACATTTGTTGCATATTAATTTCATTGGATGACCCCTGGTTCTTATGTTATATGAAGGGGTAAATAACACTTCCCTACTCACTTTTTCTATGCCATTCATGATTTTATAGACTTCTATCACAATTATCTCTTTTCTAAGCTGAAAAGTACCAGTCTTTTTAATCTCTCCTCATATCATTTTTGTGGCCCTTATCTGTATCTTTGATATATTGAGATGGAGTGACCAGAGCTGCCTGCAGTATTGAAGGTGTGGGTGTACCCTTGATTTATATAGTGGTATCATTAGCCTACACGGCAGCAACCTGAAGCCCAGATGAAGTGGTCAGCAGGGTGAACCATATTGGGTGAGAGTCAAACAAAATACCTAACCTGAAGAAACTGTACCTATCTGGTAATGGTCAGTGGCCCGAAAACCTTATGGTTTGGAAAAAAGTTGGTAAAAGATTGGTAGCCAAAGACTAGGAAAAAATCCTGAATTTTTGGAGCACAAATACGGTACCAGAGATGTGGTAACTTGACTCGGGAACAGCAAACCATGGCCACTGGGAGCTGTGGGTGGATGTGCAAATGTAAACAAACTTTCTGGCAGCCTGCCAGCACATTACCCTGATGGGCTGCATATGGCCCACTGCCGATGTAGATGCTTTCATGCTGTCTGGAGTGGCTCATGACTATGAATGTCTGCCTCAGGACAGACTGCCAAACACAGGGCAGACATCCCAAATTGGTTCTATGTTCTATAAATAGACTTCATCCCTAGACATCAAATAGACTTCATCAGTAACAAATGTGAACCCCTGTGTCAGTGTAACAGTCGTACCATGGAGTCAGACAGTCCCTTTGGACATTCTTGCCTGTCTAGCCATCCTGGCAAGCTGGACATAGTGATAAATTGTAACTTACGCCAAAAATCACACCACATTCAGGTTGCTTCCAGTCTCAAGAGACCAGTCATTTACCCTAGATCAATTTGTACCTTAGATCTCACACCAAAGACAATGCCAGGAGCCAATCCTATAGTAAACTAATTAAGGATTTATTGACTTGGAAAAAGAAATGAGAGTTATCTACCGGTTAAAGCCAGCAACACAAACAAGTTTCAGTGTATGATTCAAAAGGTGACAGAGCTTTAGTAACCTAGCAATTCAGGGCTAACCCATGCAAAGTAGCAGAGGGATGATAATAATAGGGGATAGCCTATCTCCTAGAATGGAAAGGACTCTGAAAGGTCAAGTCCAGCCCCCTGCCTTCACCAGGCAGGACCAAGTACTGATTTTTGCCCCAGAGGGCCCCCTCAAGGATTGAGCTCACAACCCTGCGTTTATCAGGTTAATGCTCAAACCACTGAGCTATCCCTCCTTTACTCACATTTAGGAATCTTTGCCCCTCAGAGTCCAGACAGCATGAAAGCGATTCAGTTTCTCTTTGTCAGTAATTTTTATTCACTCCACTCCAGAGTCCAAAATTGATCGGATGAGTTTATCTGTAGGTCTCCCCTTCCTGGACGGAGTTAGGAATGCAAGCAACAGGGCCACCCTCCTTTAATGCTACACAAGGCCTTACTTGCCTTCAGTGGGCCATCTTGCACACTTTACCTTAGTGCTTCTTTTCCTCTTTGGTGAGTTATACAATTACAGAGGTTTCTAATGCAAACACTCAATATACCTTTATACCATGGGCTATAGAGGTTATAAATGAGATCAATACATGCAGCATCCTACAAACATTTTATAAAGTCTAAACACTGAACATATTCTTATCAATTTGACATCTAATATCTATATTGATAATGCTAACCCACAGGTAAGCATGACTGGTTTCACTTGTGCATCTGTAAGTATTCAGTGAGGCCTAGGACTTTGGCATGAGCTCAAAACCTGCTCTGCATTATGGCTTGGTGGGGAATTTAGACAGCTTGCTTCTGTAATATTGCATTTGTATATGTCATAAACAGATAGCTAAGGGTTAATGTCTCTTTCACCTGTAAAGGGTTAACAAACAGTGACCTGCAACACCTGACCAGAGGACCAATCAGGAAACAAGATACTTTCAAATCACGGTGGAGGGAAGCCTTTGTTTGTGGGTTTGTTTGTTTCTCTCTGAGTCCTGGAAGGGTCTAGAGGTGCACTGGTTTTTGCCAATCTCCTGCTACATCTCTTATATATTCAGAATAGTAAGTATTGAGTAGAAAGGTGGTTATACTTTTTGATTGTTTCTGTATTTGCAACTGTGGTATCTGGCTGGTAGAGTTTTAATGTGTATTTGGCTGAAAGTATTTTAAATTGTATTCTGCTGGAGAAAGCTTTTTCTCTATTGTCTATAAGCTGAAGACACCTGTAATATTTACCATCTATTACAGAGATTACTTTTTAATTTTTTTCTTTCTTTTTATTAAAAGTTTTGCTTTTAAGACCTGTTGTTTTTCTCCTGGTTAAGGCTCAAAGGAACTGAGTCTGTACTTACCAGGGAAGTGGTGGGAGATAGGGGAAAGAGGGAGAGGGGAAAGAGGGAATCCCTTTGTTTAGATTCATGGAGCTTGAATCTGTATTGCCTCTGGTGAGGTGGAAAGACTCTGTTTTAAGATTCAAGGTTGAATCCCAGTGATCTTCTAGGGTACCCAGGGAGGGAAAGCCTAGGAGATGGCACTAGTGAGGAAAGAGTTTACTTCCTTGTATTCAGATCCAGGGGGTCTGTGTCTTGGGGGTCCCAGAGAAGGTTTTGGGGAGACCAGAGTTTACCAGACACTCAAAGATCTGATTGGTGGCAGCGTATCAGATCTAAGCTGGTAATTAAGCTTAGAGGACTTCATGCTAGTACCTCATTTTTGGACTCTAAGGTTCAGATTGAGGAAGTATACTATGACAGTAGACAACACAAGTATCTCAGAGACAGTGAATCTGAGAATATAATCCCCATGTTGGTGGTGTCTAGTCATGCAGTTGCCCCTGCAATAGTTAGAATTCTTATGCATCACGAGGATTCCCTACATGTGTACATAACCATTCCACCCTGCCCCAACTACAGGACTAAACCCCCCCCGCCAGAGCTTGACCCCACCCCAGAGCACCCTCTACATTTCTGGAGAGTGTAGGCAGCATAGCTGGTTACTCCTTGGGCTCTACATCTGCTAACAGGAATCTTCAGCAGTTTCCTTAAGGGGGCTTTAAGTCCTCTTTGCATCACTGCAATGATACAAAGGGGCTTATGAAGGCACCAGGAGCTGGTCACTATCATCAGAAAAGAATAAAAAGGAAAATGGAGAAAATGTTGCTCCCTTAGAATTATCATCTCATTAAGCCATTTTTATGGTGTCTTCCCCTCCCCCCACCCCAGCTTCCTTCCATACATAAGACTTCTATTTCAACAAAGCCACAGAACAGCAAAACAAGTCCCTCAGTTTGTGAGCAGTGGTGTCACATAATAAGCATTCTAAGCCTATGAAAGTGACAGGAGCTTCCTCACAGTTATAACTATATTCCACAATCTGAAACATTCGTATTGTGTTGTGTCTGTGGGCAAAAGGGAATTGTTTATATTTTTTTAAGCTGGAAAGACAGTTTTGGTTGTTTTGCCCTTTTAAAAAAATGCAAAAGCTATATTCCTTGGGGCCATCAGAATGGCTGACCAGCCAGGCAGACACAAAGAGGGCTTTGGGGATTTAGCAGGAGTTTTCTGCAGAAAATCTTTTTAAACGCTACACAACATGCTAGTTAACTCCATAGGGAAGTTCAGGCACAATCTCATGCCATGATTTCATAATAAATGATAATAATTTACATTTACATTACAATCCTTCCCAAAGGATTGTAAAGTGCACAATGCTTTAGACCCTATGCCTGGAGAGCTACCGATATACATGCATTGATTTTAAACAAAGAAGCGTACTAAGGATGTAAGGGGTCATTTTCCATAGGGAGCTCATACTTAAAACTCATGTATTTAATACCTTGACTACACACAAATTTGCACTGTTTTAGTTAAGCTACTTCAAAGCCCCGTGTGGATACTTAGTTCATGTTAGCTATGGCTTGTTTTCATTTTATCTTAAGCCTGTCTAAACCTATTTAAGTTTAAATGAAATAAGTCACTCTCAAACTGTGGAACCTCCTTATTTCAGTTAATCAGTTGAAATTCACATCTTTCGTTAAACTAGTGCAACTCTCTGTCTAGGCAAACCCTAAGTGTTTGGAGACTCAGGGACTTCATGTCTGGATGTCACGTCATCCACCACTGAAGTGCAGTCTCTTTTGGACAGGAACTTAGTAGCCAGTAAAACATAATAATAATTCTTTTAAAAGAGAGGGAACTGCAGAGAATCTTATCTGATAAAAGCCACAACAAGAGTTCTCACAAGCTGTGGCTTGGAGTAGGTTGTGCTACCTTCACCCTTCTCTGGGTGAAACCAGGGCTGACACCTGGCATCAATCCCAGGGAAAATAATGGAGTTGCTGATACCAGACTCAATTAATAAAGAACTAAAAGATGGTAATGTAAATCACCATGGATTTGTGGAAAATAGATCCTTGATTTTTTTTTTTTAATGAGATTACAATTTTGGCTCATAAAGGTAAGGGTGTGATGTAATATACTTAGGCTTCTGTAAGGCATTTGACTTGGTACAACTCAACATTTTGATTAAAAAAATAGAGAAATATAAAATGAACATTGCACATATTTAATGATTAAAAGCTGGCTAACTGATGGGTCTTAAAAGGTAACTGTAAACGGGTAATCACCACTGAGTGGATCAGTTTCTAGTGGGTCTCAGAGGGATTGGTTCTTGGCCCTATGTTATTTAACATTTTTCATACAACGCACAGTCAACCTGTGGAACTCTTTTCCAGAGGATGTTGTGAAGGCCAAGACTATAACAGGGTTAAAAAAAGAACTAGATAAATTCATGGAGGATCAGTCCATCAATGGCTATTAGGCATGATGGGCAGGGATGGCCTCCCTAGCCTCTCCCAGAAGATGGGAATGGGAATGGGAAACGGGATGGATTACTTGATGATCACTGTTCTGTTCATTCTCTCTGGGGCACCTGGCATTGGCCACCATCAGAAGACAGGATACTGAGCTAGATGGGCCTTTGGTCTGACCCAGTATAGCCATTCTTATTTTCTTATGGTGATAAACTGGAGAGAATTCAGAGAAGAGCCATGAGAATTAGAGGATTAAAAAACATGCCTTACAGTGATAGACTCAAGGAGCTCAACCTATTTAGTTTAACAAAGATAAGGTTAAGGGGTGACTTGATTACAGTCTATAAAGTACCTGTGTGGGGAACAAATTTGATAATGCACTGTTCAAACTAGAAGAGAAAGGTATAATATGATCCAATGGCTGGAAGTTGAAGCGAGACAAATTCAGACTGGAAATAAGGTGTACATTTTTGAGAGCGAGAGTAATTAATCATTGGAACAATTTACCAAGATGCATGGTGGATTTGCCATCATTAACAAGTTTTAAATCAAGATTAGATGTTTTTCTAAAAGACGTGCTCTAGGAATTATTTTGGGGGAGTTTTATGGCCTGTGTTATACAGGAGGTCATTATAGATGATCACAATCATCCCTTCTGGCCTTAGAATCTATGAATATCTCCTCCCCTGTTTCTTTGAAGACCCTCGGTATTCTCTATGATGCTCCCATATCTTTGTCATTGTTTTATTCCATGTTTGTCCCATTTCCCTGCCCCCCAACAGCCTCTATTGATTTATGCATGAGGTAAATCTATGCAGATGGGAAAGCTAATATCAAGTAGGTAAACTGAGGAAGATATGGTATTAATAAAAATATAAATGTCTCCATCATTCTACACAAAAGTCCTGGCATGGAAAAAAACCACAGAGATTAGACTTAGAATTTAGCCCAAACCACGGAAGCTTACAATCCTACTATTCTTGCAATTGTTATTATGATAACTTTTAAGATCACAAATGATCAAGTCATCTCATTTGAAAGACAACACTGTGATCAACAAATCAGTATTGTTTCCCTATAGGCTGACAGAGAAAAGTAGTGCCTACTGAAACTTTTCTGATGGATCTCATCTCAAGAGCTGCACTAATCAAACTCTAAATTTATACCTGATAAGATGATAGCCAAAGATTGCAATTCTTTGTTTCTTGCAAAACCCTTGTTGCCCTTCAGTCATATCTTCTGTACCTGTTAATATCCTGATCAACCTAACTTGGATTTAAAACAGACTGGAGAAAAAAATTAAAGTACTTGGGTCAAAGGTCAATTTTCAAAATATTTTGGATATCACAAGCTAATCTATATTCTTCCAGATTTCATCACCACTATTACAGTAAGGCCTCTGTAGGCCATATTCTTCTCAGTTACTTTTTGGAGGGTTCCACCTTTCTAATGGCACAAACCCAACACTCTAGCCCCACCCTTTCTGAGGCCTCACCCCCCACTCACTACAGTCCTCTTCCCTCGGTGGCTTGCTCTCTCCTAGCCACACTCATTTTCACTGGGTTGGCCAGGCGTTTAGGGTACGGGAGGGAGTGAGGGCTCTAACTGGAGGTGTGGGCTCCAGGTGGGGCCAGAAATAAGAACATAAGAACATATGTTCTTATGAAATGAGGAGTTCAGGGTGTGGGAGGGGGCTTTGGGCTGGGGCAGGGAGTTGGAGTATGGGAGGGAGTGAAGGCTCCTGCTGTGATATGGGATCTGGGGTGGGGCTGGTGATGAGGTGTTTTGGGTACAAGAGGGGTCACCAGGCTGGGGCCAAAGGATTCGGAATGTAGGGGGGGGCTGCAGGTTGAGGTAGGCAGTTGGGGTGCAGGAGGAGGTATGGGCTGTGGGCTGGGGGTGGAGGCTCTGGGGTGGGGCCAGGGATGAGTGGTTTGGGATGCATGAGGGGCCTCGGGTTTGCAGAGGGCTCAGGGCTGTGGCAGGGGATTTTGGCTCAGTGTTGGGGTGCGGGTTTACCTTGGGTGGCTCATGGTCAGGGGTGCGGTGGGGCTAAGGCAGGATCCCTGCCTGTCCTGGCACTGCACTGTGCCCCAGAAGTGGCCAGCAGCTGATCCAATTCCTAAGTGGAGCGGGGCAGAGGCTCCGCACGCTGTTCTTGCCCACAGGCACCGCCCCCCCAGCTCCCATGGGATGTGGTTCCTGGCCTATGGGAGTGTGGAGCCAGTGCTCGGAGTGGAAGCAGTGCATGGAGCCCTGTGCCCCCTCCTGACCCCCTGCCTAGAAGCTGGACCTACTGGCCGCTTCCAGGGTGCAGCAAATTGCCAGGAGTGGTAGGGACTAGCCTACCTTAGACCTGCAGCACCACTGACCAGACTTTTAATGGTCAATGGTGCTGATTGGAGCTCCCAGGGTCCCTTTTCGACCAGGCATTCTGGTCAAAAACCAGACACCTGGAAACCCTAATTTTTTGGCAATCCCATATTCTTCAAATTCTTTGATTGACACCTGTGTAAAGCCGATGGGAGGTGTTGAAAGTCAGGATTCAGTCCTGCAAGTGGAATTGCTTCTGTGAATGCAGGAATAGAATCCAGATAACGCACCCATAACAGCACTGATTCTACAGCACTACAAGGTTTACAAGTTGCTTTTTTCACTAAAAGCTTTAGCTGACTCAATACACATAATAGGTCAGAGCTACTGGTGTGTTTTTGCTGCAGTTGTGCTGAATGAAGCAAAACCTCTGCAAATCGAGCTTAATTAGCCAATTAACCCCCATTTAAAATCTGGTGAATCTGGTTCATAGCTTGAGTCTCTATTACCATGTACCTTGTGTCATGATTTACACCTGTGCACAGTGGGGGTAAATCGCTCCTATTCTGATCTGTCAGCAAGTGACTACACAAAAAGTGCAAGGCAGCGGAGAATCAGGCCCATCCTTTGCAGAAGTAGTACAGGAAGGCTATTCTATCCCATATAATATCTAAAGTATTTATATGCAGCCCAGCACCATAGCATCTGAGTGCCACACAATCTTTAGTGTATTTATTAGATCTGGGCAGAGAAGGTATTCCATTTCCTGGAGGATTTTGATCTTTCAAAAATGGGTTTTGTTCCAATTTGGAATGAAAACCAAAAATGTAGAAATTCTCTGTGAAATGGGATGGATCCCCACTCCAGGGCAGTCCACTGGTAGGATGCCCTTCAGCCATGAACCCCAAAGCCCAGGCTGTTGATAAGTTGGGCAGGTGAGATAGCAGGTTCCTGACAGACACCTGATTGGCAGGCAGGGTTCTATCGGAATATCACTAAAAGTTGAATGTTTCATTTTCGATTAATTGGTAAATTCAGATGAAGATATGAAGAAGTCCAAAAGTAGGAAGTTACGGGGCTGCCTCATTGTGCTGTACTGACTTCTTCCAGACAGCAGCCAGTGGCAGTATATTGCCGTTTGGAACATAATTTTTAGAAGCTCATTTTTCTTAAGATCTCCATGTTGGCAGATGGTTTGAAGCAAAATAGATATAAATAAACTATAAATATTGGTGTAAGTTGCTATAAAAATGTATTTCAAATTTGGAAGGGTTGCACTACTCATAAGTAGTGACTTGTAGATACATAGAAATCATTTAACAGCACCTCACATCAGCACATATTTTATCTGGCTTTCATAGATTTTTTTTTTTAATTGTTAAAACCAAGTAAGGGCAGGTTTTGTCATTCTTTCAGCCTCTTTCTTCTTGGTAATACATTAATTGCCAAGGAAGCAATGGTGCAAATCCTCTACTAGCCAACTTTAGGGATATCCACAAGTGCAGCATACAGTAATTTTCAGTAACGGTGGGGGAAATTAACATGGTTTGGGAAATAAGGCATTTGAGATGCTTTGTGTGAGTGTAGATGCTTTCACGTAACTAGAACTTTACTGAAAACATTAGCTTCTCTTTCCCTTTATGCAAGAGCAGAGTTTGAAATAACTGTTGTACTGTTCCTTTGTATTTGTGACCTCCTTTCTTAAATGCAAAATTAACAGTAATTTTTTCTTGACATTGGTCAAAATTTGAAATTCCAGGAACATCCCAGTGACATATCACAGCAGCGGGAGGAAGAACATAGCTAGTTAGAGGTCACTTTAACAACTTAATCTAATGCGGGTTTGTAATGCAGACCTCCAAGAGGACACTTCTCTCTGGCACACCGATAAATAATTTGATTAGATTCAGAGGGCAGGTTCCTTTAGCCCATCACACAAGACTCAATTTGCTGAAATCACTGATTCAGTTTATAAATGAGGAAGTGACACACCCAGTATTAAGCTGTGTAGAAGTCAGTGCTCTGGGTCTGTGTGGTTACATAGTCCTTGATTTATAGCATTTGCTCTCATGACTGTTAAGGGGACCATGGCACACACATAGCAGCAGAGAGATTTGATTGTCAGGTTACACAAACTGGGTTTTACACTATCTTATCAACAATGGATTCCTCAGTAACTATTTAAATTCCCCATATATATCCCTGACTATGAGAAACAACACATTGAGTAGGAGTACTTGTGGCACCTTAGAGATGGACCACTGGTCTGATGTGATATGACAATTCCTATGTTTCCTACCTATTGGATACCCTTCCAATAGAAACAATTTGGAGTACCTCTAGATGCTAGCTCTATTTTGTTAATGAAAACGTTATGGGAATGCACATCCAAAAAAAATGTCCATGGCTAGTGTAACACCATATAGCCTTTTTGGAGCAGGTCCTTGCAAGTTCCTTAGCAACACACTAATAGCTCCCATTAGAGTACTGAGCAAATCTCATTGCAGTACAGTAATGTTCACATATCAACAGTTAATCTATCCTGTTAGATTAATAAGGAGCTTTCCAGTATCTAAAGAGTGTGCCATCCCTATGATCTAAATCATGGAATCCACAGTACTAACATGTTTACTTGAACTAAACACAAATTTAATTGATATCTTCTTTCTTGGATACAAGGTACGTGGGTAAAACATGCTCAAGTCGAGAAGCTCAATTTCAATATACTAGATCCTCCAAGAAGATCTTTTCAACGCTACTTAGAACAGAATAATTCACTGTGACACTATAACAGTCCCCAGACTAGAAAAGGTCACATTTTATTGTAGACATTTCATTGGCAACATCATTTGGCAGGTTACATCTTAACACACGAACCCTGAAGGGGGTAGTTTTGGCAGTAATATATTGCTGTGGATATTTTGTCACCACTACTATATTTTGCAGGGTTTTTATCTAAGACTTTTCACTTACACTGGTGTCACGTCATCGAAGTTAATGGTGTTACTCCTGTTTTCCCCTTATGTGAGACGAACATCAGGTCCATGTTTCCTAAGGTTAGAATTTTCATGTCATAATAGGTATGATGTATCAACAAGAGGGGCATGACAAAGTATCCTTGACAAAACATCACCCACAACACCTCACGGTGCTACACAGACTCCAAATGAGCTTTACTGAACAGAGGATGATACCTGTATTTTGGTAATACATTTGGAAGTAAGCCCCCTGGAAATCCCAGGATTGCTTTTGCAGCAGTTGTGTAGTAGTATGTGATTAGAAAAGAGCCAGTTTCCATTTCTTCAGCAATCCCTTTATAGCACAGGGCTTAATTACAGCAGGCGAGGGGTAGTGCTTATCTCACACTGGAGAGTAATTATTGTTTTAATTAGAAAAAACCTATTGTACCTTCCAAGAATAAAAGTTGAAAGTTTCATGTCACTGGATAAACTGTGTCATTTTCCTGAAGCCATCACTTTTGGTTTATGTTAGATGATGTTTATGGTTTTCCATATTTTATTGCCATAGGTCATTCTAAATTTTCAATTACATCCATTTATAGAGTACATGTAAACAGTGGATTTGTTTCCTGGATGGCAAAGATTAATTGAAGGATTTCATGCTCTCTAATTGATCATGAAATGGTAGGAATCATGACACACTGTGGGCTTTCAAAGGAGAACTGAAATTGGGCAAATTTAAATACTCTGGGAGGATACTTATTGTCTTTCTCGAGATAATTGATGCATTGAGTCTTATACTTGAGACATGAAATAGGCTTTGGGAAATGTAGACTTCTGTTGACAGAGTGGAGGCAAAGTATGCCCTTCATAGTCCATAATTATTTATTTACATAAGGATATCAAAGCCTGCTTAAAAAATGTGCTCATTCTCACAACTCTTACACTTTGCAAAGAAGAGCTATTATATAGTTATGGCACAAAACGCCTCTAGCTAGATTAACATGTAGTCTGAATAACCCTTGAATCCAGCAGAAGTTTTCTTTAGGCCACACAGATACCCAGGAAGTGATACCCACCACCATCAACCTTAAGGAGGCTTCATTCTTTGTTCTCGGCACGCTCTTGAATTTCATGACTCGAGAGTTCACAAGGGAAGTTGCATCTGAAAAAAAAATCTGTGTAAGTGCAGTGTGACAAACCCAGACCAGTGGGGTACAGGAGTCTGGCAGAGGGCAAATATACTGGTCACTGGATGAGTAGTTTTCTGTTCCCTGAGTGACCAGAGCAGGGCCTGCACTAGAATAATCAGGAACCTGCTAGAACCAATTAAGGCAGACAGGCTGATTAGAACATCTGCAGCCAATCAAGGCAGGCTAATCAAGGCACTTGGTGTTACAAAAGGATTTCGATCGAGTCGGGAGGAGAGCAGAGAGAGGAAGTGTGTTGAGAGCTGGAAGCAAGAGGCGCAAGGGCTAGAGTGCGAAGGGTTGCTGCGGAGACTAAGGGCGAGTACACGTGTTATCAGAACAGGGAGGAAAGGTCCTGTGGGTGAGGAAAAGAAGGTGTCTGAGGGGCCTGTGGGAAAGTCGCCCTAGGGATTGAGCTGTCTTATGCAGCTGTTACAGGAGGCATATGACAGCTGCAATCCCAGGGCCCTGGGCTGGAACCGGTCAATAGAGGTGGGCCGTTTCCTGCCAAAACTCCCATCGCTGATCAGACACAAGAGGCGTTGACCAGTACTGTGGGGAAATCACTGAGTGAGAAATCTGCCAATAAGTGAGGAGCCACCAAGTTAGTAGAGGAACTTTCATGTGATCAGGCAGATAAGATTTTAGAGGAGGGCAAACAGCAAGGAGGACTAAATTGTTTAGCGTGGTCATGGAATTGAAATGACTGTCAAGCAAACGAAAATGCTGTCTGAAAAGTGTCTAGCATAAAACTGTCGAAATCTAAAAAACATGGATTGTCATGCAGAGAGAGAGGAGAACACATTATTTGGTGACATTTACAAGCTTGTATATAAACCCTTGACAATGAATATAGTCCTATTATCTGCTTCAGAAATGAAGGATGAAGTCCTCCTTCCTAGTCCCGTTGGTTTAAGGCTCAATTCCTATTTCCCATCAGGTCATGGAAATCTGCCATTAGTTCTGAGTGCTAGATCACCTTATGCTGGAAGGAGAGAATGCATTCGATGAAAATACCCACATTTTAGATTAGCAATAAATACATCTTCAAACCAACTTAGCAAATATCAGTTCCTTTGTGTATTTCCTAGGGCTGACAAGTGTTTAAAAAGATGATTTGTGATTATCTGTTGTTATATATCCATTCGTTAACTTAATTTTATGGTGTTTTCTCATTTTCAACATTGATTTCAGTTACAACACAGAATACCAAGATACAGTGTCACTTTATATGTTATTTTTCATTAAAATATTTGCGACTGTAAAACAAAAGAATCGAGGTTTATTATTACAAATCCACCTATAGCAAGTACCTGTCAGTCTCTTTTCGATTTGAAAGTTGACTGTTACAATGTTCAATTACGTTAAAAAAACACCCAAGCCTGCATTCAAATAAAACACATAAAACAACGTTTGTTTCTTGAAGTGGGGACTGCACTGACCGGAAGGACGGAGACTGATGGACTTGAGATCTAAGTTTTACATTGTTCGTTTTGAGTGCAGTTATGTTAACAACACTCACATTGTGTGTTGCATTTGCATGCAGAGATTCCACAACAGTACTTGTATGAAGTGATTGAAGAATATTTCTATTTCTTTATCATACTTTCCAATCGCAAATATTTGTAATAAAAATATTATAAAGTGACACAGTAACTTATATTCTGTGGTTGATAACTGAAATTGATATATTTGAAAATGTAGAAAAAACAGTTCAAAAATATTTAATACCATATTCATTTGTGTTATTCTATTGTTTCGTGTGATTAATTCATGATATTTTTTAATGCCATTAGTTTTTTGAGCTTCACTGCATTATCTCAAGCCTAGTATTTCCTGCCAAGACCCAGTCCAGGGCTCTCCTTTTTCCTGTTCAAGAGTAAATTAAGCTAAATTAGCATTCATAACTGAAGTCCCTGGCTCCATTTTAGGAAGTGTTTTTCAACACGTGGGTCGTGACCCACTGCTTGGGTAGCAGCATGTAGGTCTGGTCACCTTGCTCTGTGAGCACGCTGACCTGGATGTTAAGTCTGTCGGTGGTGCTGCTCAGCTAAGGCGACTAGTGCCCACCTGTTCCGAACCGCGTTGTTACCAGGAAGCGGCCAGCAGCGGGTCCAGTCTAGGTGGGGGGCCACGGGATCCACATGCTGCCCTGCCTCAAGCACTGGCTCCGCACTCCCATTGGCCGAACCACGCAAGTGGAACTGGTGGCAGGGTGTGTGTGCCTGTGTAGCGAGAGTTGTGTGCCTCACCTGGGAGCCAGACCGATGCTGGCAGCTTCCGGGGTGCAGCACAGTCTGCACGTGCACCATTACAAGAGCCACCAGACGGTAAGTCTCCACCCATCGCTACCCAGCCCTGAGCCCCACAAACTGGAACCCTTCCTGCACCCCAACCCCTCTTCCCCCGCACCCCGAGAACTGCATCCCAGCCTAGAGCCAGACCCCTCCATACCCCAACCCCTGCCCAGCCCTGAGCCCCTCCCACACCCAGGCCCCCCCCCATCCCAGCTCCGTTGGGTCACGTGCATCAACAATTTTCTTCAACCAGGTCCCCAGAAAAAAAGTTTGAAAACCATTGATTTAAGGCAGTGGTGAGCTGGAGCCGGTTCCCACCGGTTCCCGAGAACCGGTTGCTAAAATTAGACCTCCGTGGAGAACCAGTTGTTAAAGGGCCAGGAGGTGGACAAAGAACTCCAGTCCATGGGCCGGACCATCCTGTTGCTCCCAGAATTCCCAGCTGGGGAGACTGAGGCTTCCCGGGCCCCTCCTCCGCTTCCCCCCAGCTGCAGCGTGGCCAGCCGCCGGCACCTGCTGGACAGCTCAGCTGAGCTCGGGAGTCATCCTGCTGCCGCTTTTTGAGTGGCCCGGCAACGTGTGTGTGTGTGTCGGGGGGCGGGTGCTGCAAGCTCCAGGGCTGGCCAGAGGGGAGGGGAAGGGGCAAGTGGGGCAATTGGCCCAGGCCCTGCAGGGGCCCCCGGCCCCATGAGTATGTCTCACCCCCCACCCCGGCCTCTCCCCCCTTAAATCAGAACTTTTTACAGGGAACCGGTTGTTAAGATTTTGCAGCTCATCACTGATTTAAGGTATTGTTGAGGTCATCTACTTTTGCAAGAGAAAAAGAGCAGTCTGAATGCAGGTCTTGACAAATGAAAAGCTTTTCAGGTCACCTTAAGAGAACAATTAGCAGAGGGAGATGAAACAAAGTGAACCATTACAGGTTCCTTGAAAATGTGGGAAGTGTTTACATTCACTTTCTATCATTCTACAGTATTTTGCTGTCCCCAAAGTGTACTTATGCTTTATTCAGTTATAGATGGTTCCAGTATTATCTTCTTGCTCTCCCAGTATGACAAAAAAATAGCCCCAAATGAGTAGAGTACTTAAGCATGTGTTTAATTCTTATTGATTTCAGTTGCCCCTAGGCCCATGATTAATGTCTTTGCTGAATAAAGACCATACTGAACAATTACTATACAGGTACATCCATAAATATTTAAGTCATTCTTGTGGAAATAAAAACAGTAGAAGAGACTGCTAATTGTGCTAATAAATAATCTAATTCAAATTACATTAATGTAAAGGGCTAGTTATCTACTTATCAGTCGGGTGCTATGTGCTAAATATAACCATCCAGAACTGAACTACAGTAAATCCTCACTTAACGTTGTAATTATATTCCTGAAAAATGCGAGTTTAAGTGAAACGATGTTAAACAAATCCAATTTTCCCTTTAGAATTAATGTAAATAGGTGGGGTTAGGTTCTAGGGAAATTTTTTTCACCAGACAAAAAACTATATATTATATAGATATACACTCAGTATAAGTTTTAAACAAACAATTTAATACTGTTCACAGCTATGATGATTGTGAAGCATGGTTGAGGTGGTGAAGTCAGAGGGTGAAAGAGGGAGGGATATTTCCCAGGGAATGCCTTGCTGCTAAATGATGAAGTAGTACTTGGCTGAGCCCTCAAGGGTTAACACATTGTTCTTAATGTAGCCTCTCACACAAGCCAGCATGAACACGAGGGAGGGGAGACAGCATAGCAGACAGAGACAGACACACACCTTGCGTGTGCGGGGGGAGAGAGAGATGCACGCTGCCCCTTTAAGTAAGCTGACCCACTCTTAAGTGCATTGTCTTTTTAAGTAGATCAGGAAGTTGAGACAGCAGCTGCTGCCCCAAGCTCTCTATGTCTCTCTCCATCCATGTCCCCTGCCTGCCCTATATGGAGAAGGGGTAAACGGGGTGCAGGAGCAGGGGGGAGAGCCTCCCCCTCTTCACCCTGCACAGAAGGCAGGAGTATCTGGGAGCAACTCCAAGGCAGAGTGCAGGAGCAGCACATGGCAGTGAGGGGAGGGACAGATGAACTGCTGGCAATTGATAAACTGCTGGGTGGTTGCAGCACAGGGAACTTAGGGGAGCAGGAGCTGATAGGGGGAGCTGATGGGGGGGCTGCTGGTCCACCCTGGTTACAAGCCCCCACCAGCTAGCTGCAATGGGGTACTCTTCCTGCAAGCAGTGGACAAAGCAGGCAGCTGCCAAACGATGTTAAAAGGGACCATTGCACAACTTTAAACAAGCATGTTCCCTAACTGATCAGCAACGCAACATTAAAACAAGGACAACTTTGAGTGAGGTGTTACTGTACTACACTGACACTTGTTTGCTTTGCTATGATGATTTAGGATCAGTACAAAAAAGAGAGAAGAAAATTGAAACCCACTGCCAAAAAACTGGACATCAGAAATGCAGTACATAGTTGACACAAAGCAGAATACAGTAGAACCTCAGAGTTATGAACACTTAGGGAATACAGTTTGCTCATAACTCGGAAATGTTCATAACTCTGAACAAAATGTTATGGTTGTTCTTTCAAAAGTTTACAATTGAACATTGACTTTGAAACTTTATTATGAAGAAATAGTGCTCAAGATAGTTAAACCCAAAGCAGACTGTGAAAAACTTCAAAAAGATCTCACAAAACTAAGTGATTGGGCAACAAAATGGCAAATGAAATTTAATAAATGTAAAGTAATGCACATTGGAAACAATAACCCCAACTATACATACAATACGATGGGGGCTAATTTAGCTACAACTAATCAAGAAAGATCTTGGAGTAATCATGGATAGGTCTCTGAAGACATCCACGCAGTGTGCAGAGGCAGTCAAAAAAGCAAACAGGATGTTACGAATCATTCAAAAAGGGATAGAGAATAAGACAAAGAATATCTTATTGCCCTTATATAAATTTATGGTATGCCCACAACTTGAATACTGCGTACAGATGTGGGCTCCTCATCTCAAAAAAAGATATACTGGCACTAGAAAAGGTTCAGAGAAGGGCAACCAAAACGATTAGGGGTTTGGAACGGGTCCCATATGAGGAGAGATTAAAGAGGCTAGGACTCTTCTGCTTGGAAAAGAGGAGACTAAGGGGATATGATAGAGGTCTATAAAATCATGAGTGGTGTAGAGAAAGTGAATAAGGAAAAGTTATTTACTTGCTCCCATAATATAAGAACTTAGGGCTCACCAAATGAATTAATTTGGCAGCAGGTTTAAAACAAATAAAGGAAGTTCTTCTTCACACAGTGCATAGTCACCTGTGGAACCCCTTTCCTGAGGAGGTTGTGAAGTCTAGGACTATAACAGAGTTTAAAAGAGAACTAGATAAATTCATGGAGGTAAGTCCATTAATGGCTATTAGCTATGGATGGGTAAGAAAGTGGTGTCCCTAGCCTGTTTGTCAGAGGGTGGAGATGGATGGCAGGAAAAGAGATCACTTGATCATTACCTGTTAGGTTCACTCCCTCTGGGGCACCTGGCATTGGCTACTGTCAGCAAACAGGGGCATGGATCAAGGAGAATACATCCTGGAACTACGTGTTGGATGCTGAACCTTTATGGTCTGACCCCTACTATGGTAATGGCCAAATCTTAATGTTCTGTAAAGATATAAATGCTGAAGAAATGCTGCTTTTTAAAACATCTTAATTATAAAATGAAAACAAGCTCAGAAAAACAGTTTGAATTTGACCTTTATCACGTGTAACATTTTTTTACGTTTAACACGGTTTACTGCTACTTGTATTTGGTTGTTTTTGTTTTGTTAATTGTCTCTGCTGCTTTTATTCCTGATTGCAATATCTTCAGTTGTCCTCCAAATGAGGTGTGCTGGTTAATCAGAGTACAGCTCATAACTCTGGTGTTAGTAACTCTCGCAGAGGTTTTGCTGGAGTTCTTGGATAACTGCTGACTGAGTACAAGATAATGCATTTTTAACTCTGAAAGGTGCCTTAGCTTTTTTCAAAAAAGCTTTTAGATGCCTACATATCTGCATATTGAATCGCGCCTGTGTTAAAAAAAATATCTTCTCGGTTGTGCTTTTCCCTCCTTTTACCAGGGGATCCTTTCAAAAAAATGAAACTGTAAGTCAGCAGAAAGTGTCACCAAGTGACATCAAAAAACTTGAGACATTTTTACAACTATCAGGAATAGTATAGTAAACTACTTTTAAGATTTCTAATGTTTTGTAACGGAGTGAAACATCTAAAATGTTTTATATGAAATACCAATGTTTAAAATATGATAATCGCGCAATAATTTTGATCTTCAGCTGATTTTTTTTAAAAAAGTTTTAAATGATAGAATCCAAAATGTCTAGAAAACTCATAGTAATATTCAAATGCTTTCTAACTTAGCAGTGCAGAAGAACACGTCAAATTTCATTTAAGATATATATAAAATGCAGTATCTAACCTACAGATGAAAACAGAAAGTTTGACATGAAAAAAAAGTATCTCTATATATATACAGTTTTGAAAAAACTGACTGAAAGTGAACTACTCCCCCCACAAAAGACTCCCTACGAATAATTTATGATCAATTTTATTAAACCGTTTTCACGTTGGTACTGCTACTCTAACACTTAATATCTGTTCCACCGAACTAACAAATCTTTCCATAATGGATGCCACTTAACAAGAGTGTTTCCAAATGCATAGTTTTGTAAATTCTATATCCTGATAAAGTTATCATAAAATCATAGAATATTAGGGTTGGAAAGGACCTCAGGAGGTCATCTAGTCCAATCCCCTGCTCAAAAAGCAGGACCAGTTCCCAACTAAATCATCCCAGCCAGGGCTTTGTCAAGCCGGGCCTTAAAAAACCTCTAAGGATGAAAGATTCCATCTACCTCCCTGGTAACCTATTCTAGTGCTTCACCGCCCTCCTAGTGAAATAGTGTTTTCTAATATCCAACCTAGACCTCCCCCACTGCAACTTGAGACCATTGCTTCTTGTTCTGTCATCCGCCAAGACTGAGAACAATCTAGCTCCATCCTCTTTGGAACCCCCCTTCAGGTAGTTGAAGGCTGCTATCAAATCCCCCCTCACTCTTCTCTTCTACAGACTAAATAATCCCAGTTGCCTCAGCCTCTCCTCATAAGTCATGTACCCCAGACCCTAATCATTTTCATAGCCCTCTGCTGGACCTTTCCAATTTGTCCACTTCCCTTCTGTAGTGGGGGGGCCCAAAACTGGACACAGTACTCCAGGTGTGGTCTCGCCAGTGCCAAATAGAGGGGAATAATCTCTTCCCTCGATCTGCTGACAGTGCTCCTACTAATACAGCCCAATATGCTGCTGGCCTTCTTGGCAACAAGCTAGTAGTTATGTCACTACTTAAAGAGGTAACAATTTGATTTAACATTTATTTTTCCTCCAGTGTTCATAGTTTTGCTGAAGAATAGCAACTATGACATTATATTAACAATGTTTGTTTTGTTGAATTAAATACATTGATTAATTTTATATTAACACTGTTATTTGGTTTTTCTGTGTAATTTCACCTCCCCCTTTTAATTTCTTCCTCCCACCAGTTCCCGTAAGCTAACATATATTCCTGTTTTCTCCCATTCTCCTTTGATTTTTACCAGTGTGATTTAATCATTCACTTTTCACTTTCATTGGCTTAAAAGACTTCTGATCAGCTGCAATATGCAGAAGGACCTCAGTTTCCATTGAAGATGCTTATACTTTTTAAGTATCTGTCCTTGTAGTGATCATTCCCTCGCGAGAGATCTTTCAGAAGGCTTTACATTCGGACATGTAAATGTTTAAATTATGGCTTACAGAGCAATGATAGGAAATAGGGCATCTATTTCTGGATACATTGCAGATTTATTGTTATGAGTCAAGACTAATGCAAGGTGAACTCCTCCCTTTATGATCATCACCACAAACACATTAGCTCATCCGTGAATTTAAAAATTGACCCCCAGACAGTTAGTTGGCAATTTGGCACCTTGCTTTGATTGTATACAATTTAACAAATGAACATTCAGCACTAATTCACAGTAATATCACTTCTGTCTTTCAGCAATGATTTATTCCTTTGGATATAGTGTCCAAGTCACAGTTTCTTGGGTTTAGATTTGTTGTTTGCAGTTTATTGTATTGTTTCTCAAGGGCATAAATAAAGGGAAGATGCATACATACATAACCTATCATACTGTGCATATAAACTCTAGACTGTTTTTCTACACAGAAAATCTCAGGAAGTTATACTGGGCTCCCTTACAGACTTTACACTACATTTCCTTTGGGGATTTGTCCCTCTGCCATCCCCCCTACAAAGAGGGCATGGGGCTTGCTCCCCATAACTCACAGGTCCTACGTGATCCACTGAGTCCCTGTGCCTCCTCAACCCTGCAGATCTCACCAAGCTGACACAGCTCGCGTAGCCAATGCCTGAACTCCTCCTTAATATAATCAGATGCACTATTAACTTTCTAGCACATTTCCTGTTGTAGCTCCCACCCTGGGCCACCAACACAGCCAAACAGCATGCAGGTCATACCCTGAATATCTGTGTTTAGCAGCCTTTGTCCAGCAACTCTGACCCCAGCAGCGGGTCAGCAACACACCAGCCAGGCTCTGGCTTCCAGCAGCCTCGTTTATTACTTGCATGGTGACCCCCAACACACTCCTAGTCCTGAATTTTCCCCAAAACATGTGCTCTGCACTAACTAACCTCTCCTGGGCAGGTCAGATATTATAGGTCCATTGCCTGTGTAAAGGCTCGAAAACTAAGAGTTTGTTGCTTTAACTGGACTAACCCAAACAGCGCAGTTTAAACACAGAAGTGGATTAATTTTGATTGAAGAATAAAAAGTTTATTTAACTACAAAGAGAGAGATTTTAAGTGACTACAAGTACAAGGTATTACAGTCAGAAACGGTTACGAGAGAAATAAAGAGAAAACACTTCCCAATAGCCATAACAAACTAGACTTCGTTCAAGGTAAAAATCCTTACCACACGTTCCCAGCAATATAGCTGACCAAATTCTCAAGTCAAGATCTACTCCCAAGCTTCCTTTGTCAGGTGAAAGAATGAAAGGTGAAAGAGAGAGACTGGTGGTTTTTTCCCCTCACTTTTATTCCCCACCTTGAAGTGGATTCTTCTGAGGATTACCCCTCAAAGCAAAGTTTATTCAAGCAGTAAAGGCGGCAATGTGGAAAGTGGTGAAAGTGGCCCCATGTTCTCTCATCTCCTGGGCATGCTGATTTGCCTTGTCTCCTTTTGCTGTCATAAGGACCCGGTTTACTGCTTTTATATAAATTAAGGTAAACACATGTTCCCTTGTTTAGGATAGACCAGTTTAACCACTCTTGCCTGGGTTTGAACATGTGGTACCAACATCAAACGGGGAATTCATAACTTTACATAGGCTGTGGCTACACACATTTTGCCATGATATCATTGACCAGTAAGTGATTAATTTTCAAATTATACCCCACAAAGTACATTTTGTACAAAGATTGCTACAATATCGTATAGGATGTGAATACAGGGTGTATTCAGTCACACCTGGACCCTGTGCAGAACCATCCTTAGCCCAACAATTCAGTAAAATTCCAGCTTGGCAAGCTCCATGCTACTGCCCATAGCCTCTGTTCCAACCAGTAGCAGGGCATGCTTCCAGCTCAGGGTGACAACTTCTTCCAGCTGTTGGCATTAATGCAACTCATGTATGCAACAGCATGAGAACACAGGGCATGAGACACAGTGGAAGACATTTCATCAGCGGCTTATTAGCCTGCAAAGGTGACACAATGTCTTACTATGGAGATCATGGAGGCATGGATCCCTGTAGACAGCCAATACAATCTTTAATAACTGTGGATTCCCCCTATCCTGACAGATGGTTCTTATGCAAGACCACAAGAACAGAGTGGTTGGACTACATTGTCACCCAGACCTGACATGACCAGCACTGGACCCAGAAATTCCACATGACGAAAGCTCCATAAAGGTGGCCATGTGAGCTCTGGCCCTTCAGCACCAGGACCAACAGAAGAGAGAGACCCTACTAGTCAAGAAGCAGGATTGCTAGTGCCAACTGGAAGCTGGCTGCCCCAGACTGCCCTAGGTCTGCGACTACTGAGTTTGGTGTTGTCAAGTCAACTGTCAGTGCTGTGGTGATGGAGGGCTGCCAGGCAATTATTGGTGTGGTTTTCCAATGGGTGGTTAAATTTGGAATTGGACTCAAAATTACTGCTAGCTTTGAGCAAATGGGATTTTTTTAAAAGTGTGCTGGGGCTACTTATGGCACACAGAGTGCCTAATATCTCTCTCCCATAACCCCCCTCCCAGGTGCACATGAATGCTTTAACAGAAATCATACACTTGCTTATCATGTAGGCCTTGGAGGACCATAGAGGAAGGTTCAAGGACACCAGTGGGGGATGCATGTAGTCTATAGGTATTTGGTAGGTAAGGCATAGGTATAAGTTAAGGTGGTAATGCAATGAACCTACAATACTCAAGGCCTGTAAGACAATAGCTTAGTTAAACTAATGAAGGCATTAGGCCCCAAAAGCCTGAGCATAATCAGCTAACCAAGAGTAACCCTAGATCATAAGATATCACAAGATAGATGGTTGTAATGACTAAGCTGCTGAGAGAGAACCACAAGAAGCCAGCTTATACCATCTTGAGATTTTTAAGGGAGGAACATCAGCAGATGTCTGTTCACAAGAATGCCATGGTACCTAGTTGACCTGTATGCTAATAAACTCCAGATAAAAGGCCTACTGATCTATGGTAGGTAGGATGAGTAAATACAAATAAGGAATAGGGGATAAAACCAAATATGCTTTAAGCCTAGTGGCATCAGATTAACACACTGTAAGAGCTGTATCCAGCCCTGTGTGCCTTGGGTGACACCAGGGTGACAACTACTGGTGATGGTGACGAGGAAGATGATGACCATCACATCAAGTTGTTCTGCAAAGGATGGTGTGAATAGGTGGATGCTCATTCTGTGTTATCTCTACCTACCTTACTGGACTAGAGTGTTTGCAGCTTTGCTAACTGTTGTTAGAACTATTACAAATACAGAAGGTTTTTTCCCTAAGCATGAGTATTGCAACCATGCACATCAGGGTGCCCAAATGAATAGTAATTTTAATGCTATTGGGTCTGATCTTGGGATGAGAACCTACTAAACCTCAGAATGTTAATTGGGAATCTCAAGTGATTGCTATAACTAATACACATGCAACAGATCCAGCAACATGTACCAGGAGGGTGCATAATGCCAGGGATTTTCAAATGTGGATAATAAAGGACTTTATTCCCTCCCACTAATGTGGATCTAGGCAGTGTCTGTGCCCATTGTTACTGTGGGAGATCCAGTCTATCTTCTACTGGCCTGGCTTTTGAAGCCCTACCCTGATGTGAGTGTCTGGCAAAAGAAAGTTGAATTACAGGCTGAGCAGTTGTAGGATAGCAGTGGAATGTGTGGTCGGCTAGCTGAAGGGAGATGGCACCATCTATAAAACTATTTGGATGCCAAGTGTGCCCAATTCTATTCATTGCACAACAAGAAGTTAGGGAGAGAATGGTTAGGAGCAGTGGGTCAGAGACAGTGCTGATTTACAGGCAACCAGAGAGCACCTCTGGTAACTGGGACTGGGTCTAGCAGAGCAAGGGACTTAAAAGATGCGAGCCTTGTGTGTCCACATCATTGCTTTGCTCAGGGAAGTGAGATAATGCAACTCATCTGCAGTAAAATTTATAGATAGACAAATGGATGGAGAGTATCGTTCATCTGTGACTTTATTAAAAGCTTTGGTTTGAACTTCCTGTCTATTTCCTTCAAACACTCACACACAAATGGATTGTACAACCAAACAGTCTATTAAAAATCACAGGCAGCACAGCTGCTGTTATGTGAAGAATGAACATTTCAAGAAAAGTGCAAAGTACAAAACCCACCAACAATCAAGCCAGTCAGTGCCATGTCACACATAATGGAAACGCACATAGTCAATGTACCTGTTCTTCTTCCCCTAAGGCTGCCTAGGCGTAGAGTGAGCAAAGGACTTCTGCCCATGCATATGTCCATGCTAGGAATACACTCATCCCTTACCGAGAACTGTATGGAGCCTGCAGGATATGGTATTGTGTAGAGAAGTCCACTGAAGCAGGCTGGATTGGGGCAGGTGCTGGAGTCTGGTCCGCTAAGTACCTGCTGCCTATCATAGAAGTCAGCCTCTTGAAGAGTACTCTGCTGCTGGTGGTCCTGCTCACTCATTGTACTCGGCCACCATCTTCTCCAGCATCCACCCTCAGCTGCAGTCTTGTTCTGTATCTCTTTCTTGAGCATCTCCCTCTGTATTTCTAGGAGTTGGTCCAACTTGCTAGCAGAGTCCTACTGCAGATCCTGCAGCAGGTCATCCCTGACTCTCTTTCCCTTTGCTGGTTCAGGGGCCTCACTGACAGAGGCCTGGATGGGTGTCTCACAACAACTAAGGTAGAAAGCCCTGCAAAAAACAAACAATGCAATCTCCTCTTTAACTTTCCTGCATCATACCAAGATTCCATGAGTTGCAACTTCATTTCCTCAGTATGCCTTTTTTTCCAGATGTCTGCACTTCTCTTCTCAAAGGCCGCGGTATCCCCGATTACCACCACATCAAGATAATGGTAAATATTTTAATGACAAAGGTTTTTCAGCCCTCAGTTGAAGCAGAACCCACCCCACAGCACATAACACTGCCCACTTCAGTAATGAGATTGATCATAAACTGGAAAAACCTGCCCCCATATGATGGAATCACTGCCATTATAGCAGCTGCCATCTCTACATCTTACCCACTTGCTGCAATACTGCTTCCTCCCTGGTCCATTCCCTGTCTTCTTCTCAAACAGGTCTTGGGACTCTGGGCTGGGGGCATACTGGCCATCCCCTGAAGCAATTAGAGTCTGTTCAAGCTCCTCCAGTCCCTCTGCACCCCCAATCGAACAACATCTGGCCTCAAAAAGCCTTTCCAGCATGAGTGTGAGGTCTGTACTCTGTATGGGTGACCAGATAGCTAGTGTGAAAAAGTCAGGACATCTGGTCACCCTAGTATTCTGAGCAGTGTTGAGCACCTGGCCAAACTCCTCATGGTTTGCTAAGTGGGAAACTTTGGCAAATGATTCCAATGGCAAGTCTGGCAACTTGCCTTGCAGTACGTGCTCTTCAGGTTTTTTATTCTTTCCCTGCACTGTAATGCTGTCCATGAAAAATCTCCTCCTTTGGCAGCTTCTTGGAGAGGTTATTCCTCCCCGAATCATGGTACTTCTTGGAATCATGACAGAGGTCCACCAGCAAGCTAGCAGGATGGTTTCCTAATTGGCATCCCAGTCCAAGTAAGCATGGGAACCTAGTAGGCTGTGTGAAATGTGGGGTTGAAATGCTGAACTAGCATATACAAACTGGTATGTGACTTCCAATACAGAACAAGGGACTAGGTAGAAAGGCAGCCCCAACGGAATTGTGGGAAGGCACTGAAGGACTATCAGTACCCACATTAAGTAGCCTGCAAGTATGCTATGAAGTGAGTGGGTTAGAATTTGAGTTAAAGAAGAACCTGGGATCTAACTTACATCTCCAGCTGGGTCAGCCAGCCCAGTTATAAAGTGCCTCCAAATCTGGGTTGGAGGCATTTGGGGGGGTAAAGAAGTGTGTAGGTGGGTGGTAGAGGTAAAGCCCAAGTAAAAGGCCAGGTTAACTCTGCGGTGAGGACATGGTCTATGTGCTATATTTAAATTTGCTAATGTGTTCAGATTTCCTAAAGACTCTTTAGTTAAGAATGTATGAGCCTCAAGCCATCTCTTCCCCACAGGATCAAGTCCAATTAGAACTTCACGACATGTAGACCAGCTCTCCAGTTTCCACACTGCAGCATTTACTCAGCAGTCATCGGGCTACTTTAACCTGAAAGCACTAGACAGGGAATTTAAGGCTTCTGAGAAAATGTGCACTGTTTCTTTAAAACTGAAGCAGGAAGCCAGACAGGTGGGAGCCTGGGAAGCTTTTGGGCAGAAAGCCAGATCATTATCTTTTGTAAATTGTGGTGTTCCATTAACTTCAGTGGAAGTACACCGATTGACACTAGAATCTCAGCAATAAAGCAGAGACAGATATGGGGCACCCTTATAGCTACCTCTGTTTTCCTTATTCTATTAGTTCCTTTCAATGCTAGAGGAAAGAAATATTCTATTTTTTTTATTATAATCACACGAGTTTCAGAAGAGGACTCATTTGAAGCATCATAAAGTTGAGGAAGAGAAAGTATCAAAGTTCCAAGATCTTTCAGTTTGATAAACCTAGGTAATGGCTTTAGTGGAGGGAGTACTTCAGGAGAGCCCCTTAGTACAAGTCAGCCCAGGCATTTATTTATCTTCACTGAGGAAAGAATAACCAGGGCCGCCCAGAGGATTCAGGGGGCCTGGGGCAAAGCAATTTCAGGGGCCCCTTGCATAAAAAAAAATTGCAACACTATATTCTCATGGGGGCCCCTGCGGGGCCAGGGCAAATTGCCCTACTTGCTCCCCCCACGGGCCGCCCTGGGAAAAATAAACCTTCTGCATCTCAGTACAAACCCAGTTTTGAGAAAACTTCTTTACAAGGTATCACTGGTTCTCAGAATCAGCTAGTGCTAAAAGGCACTAAAGTTCATTAAAAGGGTTGGACAAATATTTTCCATCAAAACTTTTTCTGGATCGAAAACTAGAGTTTTTAAAAGCAGAAAAAAATCATAGATCAATGTCTGCTTTCTTTCAAATTTGTTGTGTTTTTATTAATTGAAAAGCTGAATTTAGTCTGCCAAACCTGAATATGGTTTGGGGTCAGAAGTGTTGGGTCAAATATTTGCTGCTTGTGTTTTTGACTTGTTTAAAGAAAACAAAATTTCTGCTTTTAAAAAAATTCAAAACTTTTAAACTACTCACTTTGTGACTAATTGCCTGAGTCCATCCAGTCAGATATTTCCAGTGTTTCTACACTCTGCTGGTTCCTTGATCATCTGTCTCATAACTTTGGGTTCTTTAGGTTAGAACACTACCACGCCTTTACTGGGTCAAACAAAGGGTCATCCAGCCCATATCCTGTCTATGACATGCGCCAATGCCAAGTTCCCAGGATGGCTAAAGGTAATGATCAGTTATCTCTCCCCTGCCATTCCATCCACCATCTAAACAAAGAGGAGGACACCATTTCATTACCTCCTGGTTAATAGCATTAATGGATTAACCTCCATGATTTATCTGTCCTAGAGAACTGGCTCCATGGGGCTCCCAACAACTGGAGATGGTTACTGTGGGCTTGTCTTTAGTATAGCTTATGTACATACTCCACGAACTGAGCATTTGAGCTTGTTCCAGAATCTGGGATAAGCCTATGTTGTGAAAACTGACATGCTCAAAATAGCACATGCATGTGAATGGAGAGAGGGTGCTAAAATTAAATAAACCCAGGGGTTCTCAAACTGGGGGTTGGGCCCCTCAGGGGTCTCAAGGTTATTACTGGGGGCTGTGAGCTGTCAGCCTCCACCTCAGACCTCGCTTTGCCTCCAGCATTTATAATAATGTATAAAAAAGTGTTTTCAATTTGTAAAGGGGGGGTTGCACTGAGAGGTTTGCTATGTGAAAGGGGTCACCAGGACACAAGTTTGAGAACCACTGAATTAACCCCTTTGAAGCCTCAGGAAATGCAGAGTCTCCCTTGGTAGAGTTGGGAAGGATATTGCTCTTCTCATGTGATCCTTCCCCCAGCGGCTAATTTTAAATGAAGCTACCCTCCCCTGACATGAATCTCCCTTTGGCACTGAAATTAAATATAGACTATAATTTTGGCATATGAGAAGTGAAAGGGATGGTAGCCTTAATGGAAAAGCTAACAACTTGGCTCTTCTGCAAGCCTCAAACTGCTGAGTGAGCTTTAGGGTAGGGAAGGCTGTGCCTCCCAAACAGCCTGGCCCTGCCCCCTATCCTACCCTGCCCCACCCACTTCCTGCCCCCCGACTGACCCCCCCCTCAGAATCCCTGGCCCATCCTGTTCCTTGCCCCTTCACCGTCTCCCAGATACCCTACCCCCAACCACCACCCTGGGACCCCACCCTTGCTCCCTGTCCCCTGACTGCCCTGACCCCTATCCACCCCTGAGTCCTGACAGACCCTGGAACATCCACAATCCAACCCCCCCATTCCCTGTCCCCTGACCACCCCCCCAACCTCTGCCCCTCCCTGTGCCCTGACTGTCCCCGGGACTCCCTGCCCCTTAGCCAACCTCCTCGCCCCAGTCCCAGCCTCAGCCTCGGCCTCTTACTCCCAGCTCCTCCCTCAGCTGGAGCCTCAGCGCGTTGTATCCAGGAGCGTCCCTGAACAGCGGTGCAGCCTGGCTCCGGCGGGGCCTGAGCCCTGCCCCGCTCAGAGCCGTAGGGGGCGGGGCTGCGAGCTCCAGGCTGAGCTCAGCTACCTCCGCTCAGCCTAGAGCTCGGAGCGCCACCCCCCTACCACGCGGCTCTGAGCGGGGCGGGGCTCAGGCCCTGCCGAAGCCACACTGCAGCGCTGTCCAGGGATGCTCCTGGATGCGCTGAGACTCCAGGAGAGGGCTGGGAGCCTCACCCGTTCTCTTGGGGGGCCCCTGAGGAGCCCAGGGCCTGGGACCAGGACTGGCGCTAGGGTTTTGAGCGCCCTAGGCGGACGGCAATTTCGCCGCCCCCCACGCTGGTCCTGTGGCTCCAGTGGAGCTGCTGCAGTGGTGCCTGCGGAGGGTCCGGTGTGCCTGCGCGTGGTCCACCGGAGCCGCGCGAGCAGCCGACCGTCCGCAGGAACGACTGCGGCAGCTCCATCCGAGCCGCGGACCAGCGGACCGCCTGCAGCACCATGCGGCAGCTCCATGGGGCTGCCTGCCGCCCCCTCCGGCGGCGCCCTGACCCAGGGGACCCCTTGGGCTGCCGGCTGCCGCGGCAGCACCTTGACCCAGGGGACACCCTGGGCTGCCAGCTGCCGCGGCGGTGCCCTGACCCAGGGGACACCCTGGGCTGCCAGCTCCTGCCGGCAGCTCAGACTCCCTCTCTGTCCTAGCAGCAGGGCTGCTCAACCATTAAAAGGATTCTTTATACAAAGAATATGATGTGAGGGTGAAATAAGCCCAAATGCATAAACAATACCTGCAGTACTGTAACACACTGATTAAGTGAGTCATTAGTTGATGCAGTTCAGAAGATATGTGTAGCTGTGAGCCACTGAATTGAGAGAATAATGCTCAGAAAGAAGGGCATAATGGCATTGGAAACAAACAAGAAATGGCTGTTATACACAGGCTTTGTTAAAGCCAGGAATCAGGAGGCAGGTTTTAATAATCTTTCGGCATTGATTAGTCAGTTACCATGTTCATTTAAAATAAAACCCATGGCTTGTTCAGGAAATGGCATCACTACAGCTCAGTAGTGTCCAAAATGGGATATCACCATCAAGGTTAATTTAACACTGATGAGATCAATAGGGTTCCCTGGGCTAGTAATAGGTGTGAGACATGGCTCATTACATGCTGCTTTAGTTCTCTGTAGTAAAAGGGGAGGGGGGAAGAATGCAGTAGAGTAAAGAATAGAGAGAGACTTGCAGATCAGGCAGATATTTTCTACTTGGTTGAGTGAATCACCCATCCTTTGTTCTAAAAAATCTGGTACAGTTGTCAGTTTTTCAAATATATCCAGGCAAAATTGCCATGAGACTCCCCCCACCCCTCCAGGTTTTATTTTTACATGCCACTAGATTTGAGTTTGCCTTTCAGGCTATTCAGTTAGCACACTTTTAATTTGACACCCCCCCTCCCCTTCTAAAGGGAGTTAGAAGATGTTTGCTTTTTTAAAATACCCCAAAATGACCAAATCTGAATTTTCCCCACAAGGGCTGGTGGTCTTATGAGATTCCATATTTTCTCCAGTGGTCCAACACAAGCAACATTGTATGTCCAGCTGCTTCTGGTTATTCTCCATTAACCCTTCCATCCCAGTACAGAATCCTAGTATGGAACACTGTGGTTTCCAGACTTGGGTCCCATAAAGATAGTATTCCAAATCCAAACATATTATACGTCAATTGTAAGAACATCAGGGGATTGGAAGTCTCACTCAGTGGATTGGCAAATAGATACAGACTTCCCTTCTATGTTACTGGTGTCTATCCAGCCCATCACTGCAGTAACGAAGAAATAACTGATGGCTGCACAGTGGCTCATGTGGAATGTGCTTATTTATACATTCCTATTTAATACATATATCATAGACAGATCTAGGAATGAAGAGGTGGAAGGCTAGGTATTTAATTACTGAGCCTTTGAGCCAGCCACTCAATTCCTCCTTTTAAAGAGGATGTACTTTTGGACATTATAAAGACAGACAGATTTGAAGTCAGGAGCATAGTAGCATCTCATGTCCCATATAGCATCACCCCTTTTGTGCTATGAAACATGGTAACATAATAGTTCAGACCATTCTTAATTTTACATGAGAAATTTCAGCAATATTTTGCCTGAAGATGCTAAATGTATAGTGCACTGGTACTGTTAGTGGTTCTCACAGTCAAATTCTCACATACTGTGCAGCCCTTGCAAACAGTATAATGGGATGATGTGGTTATTGATTTAGATGTTATTTTTGCACCCTCTGACCAGTGCTGTGTTCTTTCTAACCATGCCCTAGTTAACTTCTCAGCAACATGAGAACAACACTGTTTTATTTATTTATTAAGGGTCAGATTCTGCCACTCTTACTCACACCAAGTAGTACCTTCCTCTGCAAGTTGCTGCATTAGTCCCAGGGTGTGCAGGAGAAGAGGAAGAACTACAGGTTACAAAACAAGCTGTTCGTAGAGCCCCACCCCCCAAGTATTTTTATTTTCTTAAATGGAAATGCCTCTGTGTTCTAATCAAAACATCATAATCTTAGGTTGCTCCTCTGTAAGAGCTTTGGATACTGCTCTCTAATGTGCACTAGTGAGCTGTTTAGGTAAAAACAAGTGGCCTAAATTGTAATTGCTGTATAAAAATAATCATGTTGAGTTATAATGTACATAAGTTAGAGCATAAAAACAAGGACCACAGAGCTGCATAGACTGTTTAATGATTTCACTACCTATTGAACGACAGCATAAGTCTGCCAAGCCTGCCCTGAGAAAGTAATCAGGGTCCCATTTTCCAGGGGCAAAGATCAAGCCTGTTGTTGTTGCATATGGTTTATTGATAGTACTTCCTGGAATAAAGATAAAACTTTGGGCTTCAAAGGAAAATGCACAGAGCTATCGAAGGGCTAGATAGTTTTAATATTACAACAAGATTTTATTAAGAGAATTAGTTCTTTCTTGGTAGCCCTTTCTATGTGAATTAAAGAGAACTACACATTCACTCAACTACCTATAGGAGGATTTTATAACATACCAGGCACTATGGTATCTCTGTGGTCCCCACATAAACTGGGCTAGCATGTAGAGTCTTCTCCCTACTCTTTTTATGAGAGACGCTGTTTAGCATACTTTTGAACATGTTTGTTACTATTCCACATTATAGTGGCAAAGATTTACCACAGAGATGGTTCCTGAAGCACATCTTAGAGGTGGACTAACTCTGGATTGCTGTGGTTGCACATGAACCCTATATAAGTGAGGAAACAGATCCAACTCTAGCTTTCATATACTTTATCCCAGAACTTGCAAATGTCAATCTTACAGATTTCTTGGCAGTTGCCTATGTTAATGCAGAGATAACTCTGACTACTCCTCCACTCCTCTCCTGAGTTGAGCAGTTTGGGCCTTGGAGAGACACTGGCCATAGATAGTATCTATGATTTGAAAAAGAAAGAAAACCTTGCTGCTGCACAGTTACGGTAGATGTAGTTGGATAAGGTATAACAATTAAGTCTATGTGACAAATAGATTCTGAAAAGAGGCAATATCCTATTTTATGATTTTCTTACATATTTGACAGGAGTTGCTTGGAAGAAGTTTATGCAGGAGGGAAAGAAAGATTAGGAAAAAGGGAAATGGAGGACTTCTACACCAGAGTAGCACTTTATTATGCTTTACTTAATAAAAAAAAGTGGAGCAGAAGGAGACAGTGAAGAGCAGAGACAATATTTTGATAGGTTTACTCACATGATTAAGGAGAGTGGGATTTGGCCTTTCATGAGGCAAATTCTTCTGTCAGTTCCTCACATTCCACAGCCTTGTTATGTTGTTTGAAATTGACTTAGCACTTGTCTATGTATAGAAGTTGTACTCTAACTACACCTCAGTAGGCAGAGCAGTATAAACCTCCTACTGTGGACACACTTATAGTGGTATAAAAGGCATCTTTCCAGTAGAGCTTATTCCTGTTTTGGAAAGGGGATAAGTTATACCAATATATCTGCATCCATGTGATGAGTTATAGTCTATGTCAAGAGAAAAAAGAAAGAAAACTAAAACCAAACCAGATACACCTCATCCCCCTCATCTAAGCACTTTTAGTACTACAAAAGCTCTATCTAGACCATGGCCATGTGTTATCCAGCTCTTTAATTTTCCCTTAAATGACAACCAACTAAAGGCTTTGGAACTTGGCTTTTCAACACATTATCTTCATGACCACAGCAAGTATGGATTAGGACAATAGAGACTTTGTTACCTCTTTCATACTGCAGGAGGCTGTCAACATGATTTTAGCAGCAGACTACAGTCCCACCGGCATCCTAGACTTCCTTCTCAAGAAAGACACCAAGGAATTGAAAGTCTCCTTACTTTATTAGCAACTTGCAATGCAACAGACTAGCAGAGTTAAGGGCAACAGCATTATTAAATGTGCTGAAAGACCATTATTACATGGTTAAACTCTGCTGTTTACATCCCAGAGGCCATCCCTAAGCCTGCATTTCTATGCTGGTTTCAGGAGGAAACAACGTCTACGCTATAGCCTATGTCAGCAAAATTTATGTTTCTCAGGGGTGTGAATATACCCCCCTCCCGAGCGACATAGTTACACCGACAAGCACTCGTGCTCAGCGCTATGTCAGTGGGAGAGCTGCTCCCACAGACTTAGGGTATGTCTACACTACCCACCGGATCGGTGGGTAGCGATAGGTTTATTGGGGATTGATATATTGTGTCTCATCTAGATGCAATATATTGAACCCTGAATGCACTCCCGTCGACTCCGGAACTCCACCAGGGCGAGAGGTGGTAGCGGAGTCGACAGGGAGAGCCGTGGCCATCGATCCCGTGCCGTGAGGATGGGAGGTAAGTTGAAATAAGATACATCGACTTCAGCTACGCTATTCCCGTAGCTGAAGTTTTGTATCTTACATCGACCCCAGCCCCCTAATGTAGACCCAGCCTTAGCTTCTGCCACTTGTGGAGCAGGGCTTTTATGCTGACAGGGGAAGCTCTCACCTGTTGGCATAGAGCGTCTTCACCAGACAAGCTGCAGCGGCTGCAGTGCTGCACGTATAGACATAACCTTATTCTCCAAGATGCAGAGGATTTAGGCCCTGCAAAGACTTGCACACATTTTTAACTTTATTATTTAAGCACAGGTGGACTTGCAGAACTGGGGCTCTAGAAATGTCCCAGGCAGAGCTGTGCCCTTTTCAACACTGAAGGCATCTTGCAGCTATCCTAAAAGGGAAAAATACTCTGCAAAATTTGAAGTCAAACTGAATTCAGGGAAGTAGTCAAGAGAATAAGACCATTATAAACTCAGTAAGATCTGTGGGAGCCAGTTCTCAGTAATACAATAGAGTCAAGGTTCATATCCAGTGAAAGTGAGCTCAGATCACAAACTACAGCTCAGTTAAAACTAAGGCTGTCAAGTGATTTAAAAAATTAATCATGATTAATCACACTGTTAAACAATAGAATACTATTCAAATATTTTTGGATGTTTTCTACATTTTCAAATATATTGATTTCAATTACAATACAGAATACAAAGTGCACAGTGCTCACTTTATTTGTAAAAAATAATAATAATGTATTTTCACTGTATATGCATTTGCATATATTTAAAAAGGTAGAAAAACATCCAAAAATATTTAATAAATTTCAGTTGGTATTCTATTGTTTAACAGTGTGATTAACTGTAATTAATATTTTTAATCGTGATTAATTTGAGTTAATCGTGTAAGTTAACTGCAATTAATCAACAGCCCTAGTTAAAACTAAAAATCAGTAGACTAGCAACCTGAAAGGGCTGGTCAACTCAGTAGCATAAAACTGTGCTTGAGCCATATCAAATTTCAATAGCAAGGCAAATGAAGCTTTCCCTTAAATGCATCATGTGTATTAGTTATCATTAGTAGGTTCCCATTTCTACATTATTCTGAGCAAAACAAACCTATAAATTTATTATATTCCAGCCACGTAAACAAATACAGGTTAAATATTTAATGGAAAAGTGTATGTAATAGAAGTAGAGATGTAAAAACAAAAAGCATGAGAGAACTCAGTTCAGGAATAACGTGGTTGAGATTTCCAAACCTCAGTGTAGGAAAGATTGGTAAAGAATAGCACAGCAGTAACATATCTACTCACCACGGCAACTAGCTTAAATTACTCTTGAGTCCTTGATTGTCACTAGCCTCATAAATAGTACAACAGATTGTGCCCCCCCACCCCCAACATAGGGACCATCTTTTTGTTCTGGGTTTATGCAGTGTTGTCATAGGGTGGCTTTAAGGGGAGTTGTGCCTAACCACCTGTGACTAATCAACTGCCTCTCAGCTGATGCTGGGAGGCCAGAGATCAGGTGATAGCTTGACGATCACCTGGGTCAGATCCACAAAGAGACTCAGACATTGCCATGCCTAACTTGTAGGCATTTTGGGGTAAAAAGTCGCCGGGATCCATACATCCTGTGTTATGCATCTAGGCTCCCTACATAATACATATGGAGAGACAAGTGCTTCAGAATGGGATTCACAAAAGCCAGACAGCTCAATAGACCGGAAGCTGCCTAAGCTACCCAACAGAAGATGCTGATGCTGCATACTAAGCCCTGCCCTTCTCAGTGAGTTAGACACCTTTGTGTGGGCTGGAGGAAGGTGTCGATCTCTGATTGGGA
Source organism: Chelonoidis abingdonii (assembly GCF_003597395.2). Taxonomy (NCBI): domain Eukaryota; kingdom Metazoa; phylum Chordata; order Testudines; family Testudinidae; genus Chelonoidis; species Chelonoidis abingdonii. Next base: position 248,807,650 of record NC_133769.1, on the reverse strand, counting down.
TCCACAGCCAAGAACCCTGTACTGGAGTCAGGCTCCTAAGCCATTCTTACAAGACCAGTTTATGCACCTGCCTAATTCCACAAAATGGCATGTTGGCTGGTTTTTGAATGACACGCAGACTGATAGTCCAGTCAAGGGCCCATTTGGGGATGCACTTCAGTTTATTTTCCCTCTGTTTACTATAATGTCATGTCCCAGCTGCAGCTTCCTCACTCTCTGACCCACCTGTGTGTGTGTCCTCCACACCACCAGCTTGCCCCAGGCTCCCAGCAGCTCTGGCCCCTGTGGAGGTGGGTTGGCAGGTAGGTCAGTGGGGGGAATGCTGCAGCTGGGAAATGCAGGGCAAGCTGACGCCAGGTAATGGGACTGTCAAAGCAAGCCCCCGCTGGTGCGTTTACCTACTGGATTACACAAGGGTGGGAAAGCAGAGGTAGAAAGAGCATTTGGAGAGGCCTGCTCCAAATACCTAGCACAATAGGTGCTTGATCCATGAGGGCTCCTAGGTACTACTGCAACACAAATTAGTAATAATTCTTGAAGGAGGCTGGTTGTTATTCTTAAAGATATAGTTTGTATGTAAAATCCATGACTATTCCAAGAGCAGGCTTCTGGGTTTACTGGGGGGATAGCCCAGAAATAAGACATGGGTTAAACTCTCCCACTTCTCTTGGATCAGTCCCAAATAACGAGTCATTTAGAAGAAAGATAAAAGCCCCATGCCCATTCGTTTATAAACCTTGCCTGATCTGCTTATTACTGTTCTCCCCCAATACTCTAACTTGAATCCCATTGATTTCTTGTTTAGGTTTTTTAAATTCTTTACTAGTTGTGTAATTGTTCAGTACGGACAACACTGTGACCTCCATTTTACTTGCTAAGCTCCCACTGAAGTCAATAGGAGTGGCTTTTTAAGGCAGAACTTGGCCTTACTGTTTTTGTCTCTATTAATGTTGAGAATAACAAGCTCATTCTTGCTCACATTTTTAAAATAAAAAATTCTTTACAGGAAGTGTATGAGGTGTTAATTTCCTCTACAAATCTTTTCACAAGCTAGTAGGCTAGTGTTGCTCTTTGAAACTTACTGAGCCACTTGTATCTTCCGCCATTTAAAATTGGAGAGAAAAAGTGGTAGAGTCAATATGGCAACTTAGGGCTTGTCTACATTACCACCTGGGGACAATCTAAGATATGCAATTTCAGCTATGTGAATAGAGTAGCTGTAGTCAATGTACTTAGATCTACTTACCGCAGTGTAAATTGACAGCTGATGATCTCCCATCGACTCCGCTTGCCCTTCTTGTTCTGATGGAGAGCACTCAGTGGTCAATTTATTGTGTCTACACTAGATGCGATATATCGACCCCCGCTGGATCGATCGTTGCCCACTTATCCTGTGGGTAGTGTAGACAAGCCCTTAGTCAGGACCGGCGCCAGGGTTTCTGGCACCCTAGGCGCCGGACCATTTCGCCGCCCCACGCGCGGGTCTCGCGGCTCCAGTGGAGCTGCCGCAGGCGGAGCCGCGGGACCAGCGGACCGTCCACAGAAATGCCTGCGGCAGGTCCACCAGAGCAGCGGGACCAGCGGACCGTCCGCAGGTACAACTGTGGCAGCTCCACCGGAGCCGCCTGCCACCCCCCCGGCAAAATGCCGCCCCCCCCCCCATAATGCTGGCGCCCTAGGCGACTGCCTAAGTTGCCTAAATGAAAGCGCCGGCCCTGCCCTTAGTGATTTCACCTTTTCAAGTGCAGCTCCATTTCCCCCATGTATCTCTGAAAGGTGCTGTGACCTCCAAAATCTCTCCTGAGGGAGCAATGATTGGATCTCAGACAGCTCACTCCTTTCTCCACTTTCCTTTAGTGGGCGCAGTCAGGGCCAATCCAGGCATTTGTGAAGTGTCAAACTGCAAAAGGTTCCATGCTTTCGGGGACCCCACATGCAGATCCTTGACAATTAATTGTATCAACATGTTGATTTCAAATGGTGCTGGAAACATTTTGTTTCACCCAAATGATTTTTTTTTAATTTTGTGTGTCAGCAGCAAAAACCAAAAATTCAGTTTTGGTTTGAAACAAATACATTTTCTCCAGATTTTCTGGTTTGGCCGCTGAACTGAAAAAATCAATTATTCATTCAGCTCTAATCTTGACATCATTCAGACTTGCAATACAGAAACAGAGGGGCCTCTCTTTCATTTAATCTGACTTCTCGTGGTGAAAGGTACCTTCTTGAACTTTCAGAATTGTGAGCCCCAGAATAATTCTCACACTGAGCCAAAGAAGCTAAGATCTGGATTCACTGCTATATCTTCCAGTCATTATTTACCTTGCCTGAAAATGTTTTAAATACTGAGACAAAATATTTAGCAGAAGAGATGCTCAATGTGGGTATGATCTAAAGTCCTTTGAAGTCAATGGGAGTTGATTGGCTTCAGTTGATTTTGTATCAGATCTGTTACAGTACAAATAACCGTGTTATTAACACACAAATATATGTAATTACCATGCAATCATATGCCCTGCAAATATATTAGTACATGTAATACTTAGTAATTGTGCAGGTTAAATCAAATCATTTGTATTTATAATTCTGCTAATATTTTAGTACATGGTGTTTAAAGAACTTCGTATGCCATTATTATAATGGTTAGCAAAACAAAATACTATGTTGTAGAAAGATCTGAATCAAGTATTCTACCTACAAACAAGGATTTTCTTTGTTTAGTTAACAATCAGCAATGAAGTTAACTAAGGAATAATATATGGTGTACATATGACTAAGTAGAGAATAAAGAAAAGCAAGAATGAGAATTCAGCTGAATTCTCAAGCAAACTTACAGGACTGTTTATGATTCTATTTTTACTGATAAAATCTTAAGTTTCTCTTTTGTTCCTCTCCTCCTTTGCCAGGAAGGTAACATTGGAGCATGGCAGGAGGTGAAGGGTTAAACAAATTACTCCTTTGCAAATGCCCTTTATTGCAATTTTATTCTCTTAAAGCTTAAGCCAAAACCCACTGAAGTCAATAAAAGTCTTCCCTATGATTCTGAAAGGCTCTCTGCCCTCAGTTTCCTTGTTTTGTTTAGCTCAAACCCTTCCACTTTGTGTTCTCAGTATTCTGTTTTAGTCATCCCATTTGAAAACTGAAAAATTAACTTTATATTAAAACTAGGTTTTGTGGCTGAAATCCTTATAGTTGGTCTTCCTGGCCCCTTTTGGAAGAGTAACCCAAAGATTTACAGGGGTCATAATATTTTCATTGCAGCTTTAAACTCTGTAGTCACTCAGCATATACACAGCACTGTTTCTCTCTTATTCAGTCTTTCAAGACTTATTTCTCTGCTTGTCATATAAATTAAATACAATTCAGAGTTAATGCAGCAGAAACCTGATAACTCAGGCTGCTTAAAATTGCTATTCTATTAACAACTGTACTCTTGTGCTTCTGCTATGTGTTGTGAAATATAATGTATTGAAGGTTGATTTGCACAAAACTTATTTACCAGGTGTATTCCTATCAATGCAGCTTTCTATTACATTTTACCTTTTGCTGTAGTGGAATTTTATACTTGAAGGATTTATGGCTTCATTGGGTATTCATTTTAGAAGACTTTATTGTATTTCTGTGTCTATTCTGATTTGAGGCATTTCATATTTAAACCATTTCCCTGGATTGGCTGATTCTACAATATTTATTTTAATATCACAGATTTTCAAAGGTTACCTAGTGTGGACTATATCTTAGAGAGAGAGTTTCCCAGTCCAGCTCTCAAGTGTGATCCCAGTCAGCATTACATGTCTGCAGCATTTGGAAAAGTAACATTAAGAAGGGATTATTGTATTATAATAGCCTTTAATATGATAAGTGAGGTGTCCTTTTTGAAAAAAAAAAATGTCTTTTTTTCTCTTTGTTTCATTTCTTTCATCTGCTTGCTCCTGGGTTCCCCACTCTCTTTAGTTCTCCTGAACATTCATCTTCTACTGGCAGTGCTTGCCAGATTATGAACCCTGAACTTGCACTGATGAGCGGTTCCTCACATGAACAGTCCCACTGACTTCAGTTAAACTACTTGCAGAATCAGTTGCAGCTCACCGTAAATAAGGGCATCACAGTCAGGCATTCTAGGTGAAGGTGAAATCAGGATTTCTCTCTCTATTTACAGTACACTAAGTGGCATGGGAAGAGTGCCTGACAAATTTTGTTTTAGGGATTTTGTAAATAGAATAAATAGAACCTCTCCAGGGCCCACTTGCTCTCTCTCTGCTGACTCCTGATGGTCTCTGGATGCTTTCCTAGCACAGGTCCCTGAGGGAAGTTTCTCTTCCTTCTCCTCTTCAGTAGCTGCTAATCTGACTACTTGTTTCTAGGGGTGGACAAAATCCAAGGATTCCATTTTGTTAAAGATTTTGAGGTTGCAGAATTTCTTTTCATTCTGCATTGGAACAAAAATGAGAGCTTTCAAATTGTTTCTTTAAAAAGAATGATACCCACCCTTACAATAATCAAAAGCCTGATAATTAGGGTATCTACCTGGGATGGGAGACCCAGGTTTAAGTCCCTGCTCTCACTGGCTATCTGGTGTGAGATCCAGGTTTAAGTCCCTGCTCTCCCTGATTCACAGTAGGGACTTAAACATGACTCATTTACATGGAAGACAAGTGTCAGCACCACCAGGCTACAAAGTCAGACTCTCTCTCACCCAGTGAACTAGTTCCATTTGTGTCAATACTCATGGAGCCAGAGAGAGAGTAGCGACATAGGCCTGGTCTAGTCCTGAGAAACCTTCCTGATGAATGTTTCATTGAAACAGATACATTTCTGTGAAGAGTTTTGATTTCTAAAGACTCATTTTCTGATTGAAAAAACATTTAGCCAAAAAGTCCCATCCAGCTTTTCTACAAGGTACCTCTGACACCTGCAGAAGCAGCTGGAAATGAGCAAGTGCCAACAAGCACTTTGTGATTTGCCATCTTTCCACTGATGGCTGTGTAACTGAGCTAGCTATTTATGTCAGACTCATCTATGTAGCACTCAAGCACTTCACCACTGGCATGTGCTCCATGGACCACACAGTCTGAAAAACATATGGTTTGCAAAACACTGGTTTAGATAAATGGAGATAATTTGCAGCCTCTAACATCCTGTCAGAGCCTAAAATCTATAATCGCTGTATTAAAATCAGCAATTGTGTTGGCTTGGCAGACTAAAGACATCCATAACAGATGCCAGCAATATCAATATTTCACAATAATGTTATCGGGTTTGTGCCAAGGTTTAATATATTAAAATGAGATTTTTGATAGAGAAAAAAGTACTGTATTGCTAAACTGCCAAAGTCCATCAACTACCTGTCTCACTAGGAGGGGTCAACAGCAAACTGCCTAAGTCAATCTAAAAAGACTGACTTCAGGAAAGACTCTGTCCACTAGTCCATTAGGCTTTTGAGGCATCCTTTCTGATCTCTGCAAGTTTGTCTGGAGAAGATGAGGTAGATTAAACATCTGCCTAGATAGGGACCTTCTTCCAGGCACTGAAGATATGCACCTGACATGAAATCCTGTCCCCTTTGAAGTTAAGGGTGTGAGGTTAAGACTATTGTCTGGGATTTAGAGGATTCAAGTTCATGTCCTTGCTCTGCTTGATTTAGAGCAGGGACTTTGATGTGAGCCTCTCGTATCCTAAGTGAATGCCCTCACCACAGGGATTTTGGCTATTATGTGTGGGGGTAAGGGGGAGTCTCTCCCTTCCCATCAAAAACACAATTCTGCAAAAAGTTTAGGCTTTGAGTAAGCATTTTCCTACCCCCACCCCCTGCCAAACAACCAACAACAACCATTGAAAAAGTCCCAGCCATCCAACACAGTGGTTTTCAACCTTTTTTTAATTTGTGGTCCCTTAAAATGTTTTGAATGGAGGTATGGACCCATAGGCAGAAAACCACTAATTTAAACCCACAAAACCACAGGCACAGGAAAAAAAGTTTGGAATGAAAAATTGGCTATGTACAAAAATAGCCCCAAATGATCAAGGAAAACATTCACAATGGGGGGAAAAAAAGCACTGAGGATGCAGAGGCCCTGATTCAGCAGTCTATCCCTGTTCAGAGAGTCACTTAAACATGTGTAATTTTAGGCATGGGCTCATGCAATGAGACTCACAAACATGTTTAAATGCTTTCTGAATTGGGCCTGAGTGAGCTTCAAGCTGATATGTAAATTGAATTTGAAAGAAATGTTTTAAAATCTTGCATGTAGCTGCCAATCCTGCCTTGGATCTGTGTGGGCACAAGATTCCATCCACATGGCTTCAATTACAGAAATATTCTTTCATTCCTGTGCTTCAGTTGCTTCTTTTGTAAAAATGTGAAATGCTTCTCATCTACCGAAATTTCAGGGCCAATGCTCATTTACACCGCTTTCTTTACACCGCCAGAGTGGGTAGTGGGGCTTACTGTAAATGAGATTCAAGCTCTAAGGCTCTTGTCCTGAGCAAAAGGGGTGGAATTCTTCTTTAAACTTGCAATTTCTTTGACCTCTATCAAAACAAACAGGGAAAGCATTATGTAGATTCACAAACCACGATATAAGCTCCCGGGGGCAGGTGCTGTCTTTTTTGTGCTGCAATTGTACAGCACCGAACACAATCAGGTTCTGGTCCATGACTACTAGATGCTGCAACAACAAAATAAACAAGATGGAAAGCAATCTAAAACCAGGGCTAAGTTTAAAAACTTGTGCATATGGGCAAATACAAGCAAATATTTTTATACAGATCACTTACCATAGGCATAACGTAATATCTGGCACTCGTCAGCAAGAGAAAACAGATTTTCATGAAGCACTTTGATGTATTTGTTAACTGACCCTGTTTCCCCCTTTCTTTAATTAGAAATTCAGTTTTGGTAAAGTGCATCATTTGTTTCTGTTTATTACTTATGAAAAGAGGGAAAATAGGATTTTTAAGCAGGCTGTCACACACAATTTGTTCACAGATAAATACTGCACATTAATTTCATAGCTACCTTGGAGCACTAATTTAAAGACACCATGATAAATTGCTGCAGCCCCTTAGACTTTCAAAACAGCGCAAATATGTTTCAATGGTCAGTTAGAGCCGGAGCAGGGTGGGGGGAAATGTGGGTCCCATTTGTTTCTCTTTATGTTTTCCCTCACACCTTGTTACACTGAAGACTTCTTGTCATCTTCCTGCCATTAAGAAAATAATCAGTGAGTCAGGATGCAGCTGTATTTCTTCATCAAGACACAATTATATAAAGGGAGTGAATAATGACAAGAATGGAATGGACTTTACAGTGCTGTTGTCAATGTTACTGTTGAAACTGGGGCTAGAATGGTGCCCAGTGATAGGATTTGCTCTCTAGCTATGCCATGGCATGGTGTTAACTTAGAACTACATTATCCAGATGCATAAAGCTTATGGTGTGGCCAGTGTTAAGCTGCTTTTCCCTCATGGAGCATCAGGGAGATGTGGCTGAGGCCAGCCCACCCCTGGATTTGCTCAGCACACTAAGCCATTCAGAACCCTGGGCCACTTGTTGCTGTCTGTACTCATGAGTAGAGCAGGCAAAATCTTTTCAATTACTTGTGTTCCTTTAAAATGCATTTTTGGGACCCTAAACTAATTCAGCATGTAGTTTTGGTTGAATTTTTTTAAATGTCCAAATGTTTCATTTTATTTCAATTTTGATTCAAAATAGCAATTGAATTTCAAATTTGTCCAATAAAAAACCACACCACAAAGGAATGCAGAACACTTGAACGGCCACATCTAAATAAAAATTAGGGGGAAAAATTGTTTCAAATTGACCAAATCATTCAGTCAATTTGAAACAAACTTTGAGTATTTTAAATTTGATGGCAAAAAAATTTTTAAAACAAAATTTTAATTCTAGTCAAACTGGATTTTGTTTTTACATTTTGCTGTTCAACCCTTAAAACCAAAAAATCTGTTATTTGCTCAGGTCTACTCATGGGCTATTTCCAAATGCAATTATTAACATACTCTGCTATTCTTAATCAATGAATTCTGCTTCATTCTCCCATTATTCACCTGTCACTGGTTGCCAGTGGTGACAGCTGAAGCCAAGCCCTCATGGAAGAGGCAGAGAGATGCCTCAGGATGCTTCATTAGAATACACATAGAGCCCTAATCTCAACGCTATCTGTCATGCTGAAAGAGCTAGCAGAGCAATGTTTCTGGGTGCTACTGGGAGCCCAGTGCAAATGGGACAGCTGTGCAACCTATTCCTACACACAGAGGTGGATGAATGAGTTTCAGGAACAGAATTGAGAGAGCTGGAACCAAGCACTAAGGGGCAAAGCAGAGACACATGCTCTAGGCTCCTTCAGCCAGAGAGTGACAGTGAAACTAGAAACAAAGAATTCACCAGACTGCCTGCTGCATGGAATAGGATTTGCTACTTGGGACTTCGCAGAAGCTCTGAGGGAAGTAAGAAACCTTTTTGGGTCCTGCACAGCTACCATGAGGTGTGTGTGTGTTTTATTTAAACTCTTTATAGTTCAATTGTCACCATTCCCCAAGACATTTACCCTGCTGTGACAGGGTAAATCAGCCATCAAAGGGTTATGGGCTACCTGCATATCACCTAAACTAGCAGGAGAAAGGAGAATGTCTTTCCAGGAGCTGAGAAGGGTCAGGGGATAGGCCTCTGCAGATGGAAATCTGTGCTGTTCAGGGGAATTACTGTGTTTTAAACAATAAATTATGCCCCGAGGCAAGGGCCTGAAATAGACATGGGCATGGTGCTGTTTCTCTCCTGGGCTGGTGAGTAGCCCACCAGCTTACTCCTCTCTATCTGTCATAGGCCAGCTGTATAACATGGAAGATAAAGGCCAGGAACAGGGTGCTTGGGAGTATGTTTGATGACAGTTGTGAACAGAAGAATCAATGCAGTGTTCTAGCTGGCCAGAAAAAGGGAGTTCTATTGCCTGCAGTTCTCTTTAGAAGACTCCCCTGGGCCTATCTTATTAGTGTACTTAGCTTTCTGGCACCAACTCTCTCACATCAGTTAGTGGGTTGGCACTTAGGTGCTGGAGGGAATTCTTGGAGATGCCTGTGTTAAAATTGTGCTACCACACTGAAGGGAAGTGATTTCCTTGCCCCTCCCTGGATACTGCTAAAATCACCCTCCCAGACACCTAGGGCTCCTAAAAATACTTCTAAAGTGAGAAATATTTACCTTTTGGAATAAACCAAGCTGCATATTTCACATATTTCCATATTTTTTTCTAGGAAAGATAGTTCAGAACCCTACAGGGCTTTTCCTCACCCACTTAGCTTCAAAGAAGACAGGCTGAACACTGTATAACAACATACACAAGTGCAGCTTCTGATAAGTTACCCTAGTGTTGCCTCCTTTTTTGGTTAGGAAGAAGCATCTATGTAAGCAAAAGAAACCTGCAATCCTTTACTTAGCTTTGAGCACAAGGGCCGCTGGGATATGGGCTTTATTACAAGTTGATTGTGGGAACGGGTGGGGAAAATTGTGTAAGGCTCTTATTGAAATTTATGCAGCCCATCACTGTGTTTGTGGAATGGAAATTTTAGAGTGCAGAGAGAGAGTCCACCTTGGAAGAATTAGAATTCTTCAAAGACGAGACATGGTGGGTGAGGTAATATTTTTTATTGAACCAATTCTGCAAATGGGAGTAGGCTATTACTCAAATTTGGCACTTCTGCATTGAGCTGGGCAACATTTTTGGGACACAATTTTTTCATCCAAAAGTGTAGATTTAGGTTGCCGTGCTGTTTGCAAATTCATGTTGATTTTGGCTAATTGTTTTGGCCAAAGTGAAAGCAAAAATGTTTTGGAAGTGTCCAAATGAACATTCTGACATTCTCAAAATGAAACATTTTCATTTTTCAGGCACCATTTACAGAGAAGATTGTGGAGGAGATCTGGGTTCAAATTCCTGATCCCACCACTTTCCCTCACTATCAGACTAAAGAGTCATTCTCACTCTCTCTAGCCAATGAATATTTAAGTATTTTATACAAGGCGCACAGCTTCAGGAGGAGAAATTAAGAGAGCCTGCCCCCAGAGTACCATACAGGCCAGGACTGAGGGCATTTACCTGGGAGAAGAGAGCACTACATTCAAGACCTGTCCCATGGAAGGAGTTGAACCTGCTCTCTGCCCCCACCTGCAGGTGAGTGGCCTTACCACAGGACTAAGGGTGATAACTGGGCACCACTACTTTTGTCTCCTCCATTGTTGTGAAGATAACCCTTCATTCTCTTTGTTCTGACTAAAAGATACCCAGAACATTTCATTTAACCCCCCTGCCTGCAATTTATGTTTATTTTATTTTTCAGACATTCCAGAGAAAAAAGTCAATTTACACGGCTCTACTACCCCCCTACCACTTTCATTCCTCTCTCCCCCACACATAAATGTATAGGCCGTAAGTGAAATACACAATTTTCATAAAGCATGATTCTACAGATTCTGGTTAGGTTTCCTGATCCTAGGATTCAGCACACCCCTAATTGAAAGGTTTATGATTTCGTAGTTTTGACTGCTCATTTTCTGAACATCTACAGTTATAAAACATTTAGAGGGAGAATCCACTGATGTTAATAATAAATGATTGATTTGGATATTTTTCTAAATTGACTCCAAAGAAATGTAGATAGCTGCAGTCTGAAAATAATCTTTTCTGGACCTATAGTTCTGCAAGCACATATTGAACATTTTGCATGACAGACCTCTATAATAGAGCAATATTATGGACATACATTCTCAAAGATAGTCCTTTCATTGTTTTTTTTTTTGTTTCCATTTATAAAACAGTTGTACAAAGTATTTTCTTTTCTCACAAATGTTCTGTACTTTTTTTAAAATTTCAGTTTGACAAAAGTTCTTGCTGCATATTCATAACCACTTGTGTCATGATGCCAACTGCTGAATCAATTATTCAGTGAATACTTAGCATGACACTTCAAGGGATGTGATGAAAGTGCTGGAACTAGACCCTATTTTAAGATCTTTCACTAATGATTGCTAGAAGTACAACAAGGAACATTGCACCTCAAGAGAATGTATTGTACAGCAAAATGAGCTTCAGTAGGAAAAAACAGAATTCCTTTATTTCTTCATAAGTAACAAAAAAAACCAAACTAATTTAGAAGTCCTTTGCTCTCCTGCAAAGATAACTGATTTTAATCGGTGTCAATAAATGTATGGAAAATTCATCTGAGAGCAGATACCCTGGTATCATCAGTATAAAAATAGCATATTAGGGTTCCTCTATTTGACCAGAAGCCCCTTCCTAATATACCTTTATTCGATCTCACTCAACATCCATGTTATTTCATAAGAGTAAAGAAATTAGACATTGAAAAGACCATCTGGTCCAAACTCCTGCTCATGCAATGTTCCCTGCAATATAACATATCCAGTACCATATTCAAGTGCTTTGTCCATTCAAGCTTAAAATGCCCTGAAACTGATCTTTCAACATTTTCCATTGGAAGCTATGGCACATTCTAATAGACCTCATTGTCAGGAAATGTTTCTGATGTGCAGCTGAAATTTTCTTTTTAATTCCACCCCTTTGTATAATTCCTCTGCCTCCATGATGCCTACATCTTTCAAGTACTTAAAGGCTTATGTCCCTATTTGCCGCTTAACTAGACTATACATACTTAGGCCAAAATGGATGCCTGAAGTTAGGCTTCTAAATAAAGGTGTGACATTCAAAAGGTCTGAGTACCCACTAGGACTTCGGTAGGATCAGCCTAGTTCAGCTTTATGTTATAAGGCCTGAATCAACAGCCATTGATGTCAATGGCAAAACTCCCATTGAGTTGAATGGTGCTGGATCAGGCCTGCAGTCATTGTTGCTTTTCTCAGAGTCTCCCCTTTGGTTTGGTCTGTTGTACATTTCCTGCTGCATACAGTGTCAGAGGAGAGCCAGCAACACAGTACTAATAAAAACAAATCACCAAAAAAGAGTTGCTAGATAAGGTTTTGGTTAAGGGTTGGTCCTAGATCTTCTCTTGACCTAGTTGGTCATCTCTCTCCATAATGGATTCCCTGCCTGTCTCATGTCATCCACCCTTTTTGAAAACCAGCCCACATAAAAACCTAGTTAGCTGCTGTTGACATTCAGCAAACCTTCATAATGGTTTGTGTTTTAGTCCCCACAATGCCTCCTCCATATGTGAAGTTTCCTTGCCACCACCCACAAGTGGCAGTGCCCAAGGCAACAACATACAGAAGCACTAAAAGAGTCTATAAGTAGATGTGTTAAAAGTAGAACTGGTGGAGTTTTTCCAATTTTGGGGGGGAAAACACATAAAAGAGGAACAATTTTCACAATTTTTTTCACCAAACGTCCTATTTATTCAAACAGCTCTAATTAAAACTAGGGAAAGATTTTTGCGCAAGAAAGCCAGTTTGGATTTGGGCTCGGGGAGTAGGGGAGGATGCAGAGAGTTTTCTTGAAGAAGAGAATCTGCAGCACCAATATTGGTAATGGAAAGGTGCTGAAGAACAGGAGAGGGAGCTGTTTAAGACAGCTGTCTTTGGGAAAAAGAAGAGTCTTGAGACAAGTAGCCAAAGCTGAGTGCAAAGTCTTAATTAAAACATCTGGTTTGGACATCTGTGAATGCTATGGTCTGGACTGCTTTTAATGGGAATCGGATATCCAGATCCTTCAGGCAGCTTTGAAATTCTCAGCCTTGAATATTTTCCAGTCACTGACAACCTATATCAGTCCTGCTGCCTTTAGTGGTAACAAAGGAAAGGTATAAACCATGTGAAGAAGGTAAGTTTAAAGGTTCCACTATCCCTAGAAGTTATTAAGAACATTGACTAGAGGCATCATCAATAGTTTAGGTTAAAATCCCCCATCTCCAGTCAGAGGGAGTGGGTATGAACTCAGTTAATCAGAAATCTGAAACTTCCAGTAAAAATATTCATCAGTTTCAGAGTGCTAACAACAACTGTGAACGAAGATGCAGAAATTAAATCAAATCTGCAGTCCCTATTGCTATTCTTTTAGAAATGCTAGCATGTCAAGAGCAGTGACTGTTTTTCTCCAAAACTGGAGGTGAGTTTTGAACACTTTGAAAATTTTTACTGATCAAACTACCAAACAGTCTACCTATCAAATGATGGCCTGCTGATATTTTAACAAGAGATTCTCATAATTCCCCCTCCTAATCTCAATCCCCCAGCCTTAGACTCTTGTTGGCCCAAAATAGGAAACAGTCAGAGGCCTTTTGCTAAGAAAGTTTCATATTCCATCATGTTTTACTGTGTATTTACATTCAAGATTAAAAATACTATTAGTGAATGAGCCTGGTCGTCTAACAGTTGCGTTCCCCACTGTCCTTTGTCATGAGGTTAAACACCTGGGGTGAAATCCTAGCCCCACTGACATCAATGGCAACAAAACTCCATTGACTTCAGTGGAGCAAGGAATTCACTCTGATCCTTGGCTTTTGCTCCCATGTTTGTGTGAATTGGAAGTGCAATGGAGAGAGAACATGCATTCCTGGGGGAAGGATCTCAGTGTACGTCCAGACTACCCACCATATCGATGGGTAGCGATCGATTTATTGGGGATCGATATATTGCGCACTCCCCGTTGACTCCGGAACTCCACCGGAGCGAGCGGCAGTAGTGGAGCCGGCGGGGGAGCCGCGGACATCGATCCCACATGGTGAGGATGGGAGGTAAGTTGGAATAAGATACGCAACTTCAGCTACAGGAATACCGTAGCTAAAGTCGAAGTATCTTGCATCGACACCTCCCCCCCTGCCACTGTAGATCAGGCCTCAAAGGCCATTACAGACAGTTAAATAGTAGTGCTGGTGGGTCCTGAAGAGAATTTGGTACAAACCTCTTTGTGGTCCTGATCCAAAGCCTGTCAGTGGAAAGCCTCCCATTGATTTTAATGGGCTTTAGATCAGGCATGTACGCAGAGCATCATGGTAGGGAAGTGTGAGAGCTGCGCTAACTAGAGTACGCATACGTGGAGGTAATTAAAGAAAATATAAGTAAAAATTCCATCTCTGGGTAAAGAGCAAGCTTTTCATCAGCACTGCGTGTGGTTGCATATTAGTCCCTTTATCATCCTCCAGTTCACAGATTATGCCCCATCATGGAATACTGGCTACTCATTTCTGATACAACCTTTACTTCTAAGTGTAATTCCCGCTGGGCCTTTTTGATTCCATGACTTGTCAAAATGATGGATATATTAAATAGCAGGTTAGCTACCTCACTGATATTATCCAAATAAAGAAAGGGAACTGGGGAAAAAATAATTTCCCAGAAAGTTTGACGAGGATGGTGTTATTAGCACCACATAATTATACACGATCATTCCTTAATCTTTTGTGACTGCAGTACTTGATATTTAATGAAGCAGGGACAAATATTAGCATCTGCAGTGAGGGGAGTGTGCTACTTTTCTTGCTTGCAATAAGGAGCAACAGGCCACTGATGGGCTATGTAATGGAATTACACACCAGCAGAGAAGAACGAGCACTAGCTGTAACAGGTTAGCACAGACAAAGATGAGATAATTACTACCAAATGAGTACCAGACTAATAAATATTCACCAGGGAGGCCACTCTGAGAGCATGACAGGCTGCAATGCAGAACTAACGAGCAAATCCCGGCTAAAATTCAGCACTATTTAGCTGCAAAATGGAGATTAATTTGCTTTTTTGTAGGGCAGCAGCTATTATAAACCTCAGAGAAGATATATAGTGAGACAGAGTTTGTAGAAAGGGAACTGTTTATCACACTGTATATCATTACAATAATGGCTAAGACCTTTATTCAGCAATTGAAAGAGGATATTAATGATTAAAAATCATTTATAAAGCACTTACATTAACACTGTGCTTTACAAAAAGATTAAGATGTACTCTCTCTCCCCTGAAGAGCTGACAATCAATGGAACAGAAAACCTGCTCATTTTACTCTCAGGAGCAACTCAGGAGCTTTTGGTTACTTGTCTGAAGCACATCAAATTGAAACTGCCAACGATCGGAGGTCCATCCTATCACACGACCAGTTTTCCTACCTGCTGTTACCAGGAATTAGGAAGCCTTCCCAAAATCTTGAACATTCCTTGTGGTAGATGGTTCAAACACCCGGGATCCCCAACATTAAAAATAAATACATCTTAAAATCAAAAATTCTTCCATTCCCCAGTTTTTACTTTGTGTGCAGTTCCATCTTTTCTAGCTGGCATCAGTAGCAGGCCAGGAGTTAGTTACAAGATGGATCAGAAAAGGCTTTAGATAAGTTGCAGTTGAAGACAGCCTTAGTGGCTGCTTCAGAACTGTAGTAAAACCTCTTTGACCAGACTTTGGCCAATGCAGAAAGATGGGCATAAGGTACAAAATTCTATGGCACCTTAAATATCACTATTTAACATGACTCATTTTGGACTTCTGGGAGACACTAGCGGATGGTGGCTGCATAGCTTTACAGCTCCCTTCCCCATCTCCTAAAATCCACAACCATCAGCAACTGAATCATTTTTCTCCATCCATTTTTCATCAGATCTTCCTGTACAATGCTTTTCTTTCAGTTTAGTACCATTATGGATGCTCTCCATCTCCAGACATTCTAGAAAATCCTAAAAAAGCAGATGGCTGCTTAGGGAGAGGCTGCCCCTCTGAGACTTAATGAAATCAACTGGCTAAAACTAACCTCAAGTGAACAGACTGTCTTGAGAAAAATAGCTGAGGCTATAACTGAGATTGAAAATATCCCTAGTACACATCAAGCTAATTTGCAAGGCGTGGCATTAAGACCAGAGGAAGTGGAGAACAGAATCTCCTTCCTAGAAGACACAGGTGAGTACTATGAATATAACTGAAGAGCAACAGGAAAGGACTATTAAAGCACTGTAGGTTAATGATTTTGAGGGAAGATTAAGAAGAAGCAATCTGAGTATTTTGGGTCTCCCACAGGATCTGGAAAAAGGGAGGCCAGTGGAATTTTTATCCATCATGCTGTTTTTGTCTCTGCTTCTGATCAGAACTTAGATATTGAGAGAGCCATCATTCACTTGCACCAAAACCCCCTTGGAAAGCAAAGCCCCAGGCCATAATTATAAGATTTTTAAAAATACAATTTTAAGGAACTCATTCTTAAGAAAGCTTGTGAACATAAAACCCTAATATGGAAAGGAGTCAGGCTGATGTTTTCCCCAGATTACACCAAGGATGTGGTGGAAAAGAAGGCTACGTTCAATAGATCAACAGCCCTAGCCAAAGGACTTCATTTCCTTCCCTGCTACTTTCAAAGATGCTTAGTTTTAGGATAGCAGAAGGGGCTGAAAGATGTCTGATTTCAGTACAGCAGCTGAACCCCTGCAGAAGATACAAGCAGGATGCATTAAACAACTTTACCAAATCAATCACTGCAGTGTAGGAATTTGGAATACAAGCCCACCATTTTGTCTCCTCCCTTCTGTAGTTTTATTTCTTTGAACTTTGCTGCTTTCACCGGCATAGGAGCGGGTGGGGAGAAGGATCTCCTTTCTGATGGAATTTTGACCTTCCATCCAGACTCAAGAAGCAGCTCTAGATGCTGCTGTTAGCAGGTTGGAGTGTTACAATACGGACACATCTGCTTTGCCTAAACCTACCCTCCCCCACCCCCCCGCCATGATTCCAGTGCACCCAGAGCATGTACCCACCCCATTCCCCATGATTCCAGTGCACTAGAAGCACATCCAACCTCGAAATCCTGACTCCAAGCAAATAGTTTCAACAGACCTGGGGACTTTTTACTCCTGTGGATTGGCGAGGCTCAGAGAAGTGTGATTTTTGTTTTCTGTTTGAGGCACTCTCCCTCCTGGCACCTTTTCCATCCCTGCTACCCCTCCCTCTTTTAAAAAAGAATCTTTCCCTTTCCTACCTCCAATTTTACTTTGATTCATCCCAATCTAATTTCTTAGATTCTATATTTACAGTAAATCTGGAAATATTCAATCCATTTGACATAAATGCCTACTTATAAGAGATACTAGATGTCATGAAGATTTCAATGTAATGATTAATCTTTTCAATTCCCCAATTGTAAAGATTCACACTATAATCAAGCAAGGACAAAGCTCTAGTGGGCAAAGTTTAGGCAGCACTGTTCTGCCAACGAACCCTTATCTGCAAATGAACTGTGCTGTTGCAAAAAAAGGAAATGCAATTTTAGGTTACATTAACAGAGGCATAGCTGCAAACGATCCAGTTATGCTAAAATAAAGATATTTAAACCATTTGTATAACTTTCTTATATATCTACTATAAACTTGTTCTTAAGTTTACAGAATCATAGAACCATAGGGTTTAGAAGGGACCACAAGGGCCATCTAGTCCAGGGATCTCAGACTCAAATCACCATGAGGGCCACATGAGGACTAATACATTGGCCCGAGGGCCACATCGCTGAAGCCTTAACTATGTTATAATAGGCCTGCAGAATAGAAATGCTGCAGCAGATGCTCAGCTGGTGTAAACTGCCATAGCGCCCCTGACCTCTGACAATTTACACCAGCCGATGATGTGCCCAGCTGTATGCAGTGTTCATGTTTAGCCCTAAGGTCTAAAATTGCCTCTCTCTCTCACTTAAGGCCTTGCTGGAAATGGCCCCAAGAATCAGACCACAGGATTTGAAAAGTAAGTGACTGGAAGAGTAACCAAAAAGCAGAATGGAAGTGACTGGAAGAATGGGAAGAGACAGAATGAGGCAAACTCACTGACATGGGGGAAGAAAAGAATTGAGTCATACAGAAAGAAGAAACCTCCTGTCCTGTTCCACAGAACAGACTGATTTAAAGTAACTAACATCATTCACAAGATGAGTCCATTTACCTCCTTCATACCACTGCCCCAAGAATCTCCTCTCCCAATCAGTAGCTCAAAGACATCAGTGCAAATTATATTCTTTACATTCCCCGCTAAATTACTGCTGAAGAAATGCTAAAGGATCCATTAGTTTATATTTTACCTCTCTTCCTCTTACCCACCCCCATTCCAACCCCTTCCCCAAAGTCCCCACCCCCACTCCGTCCCTCTCTGCTCCTATTCCAACCCCTTCCTCAAATCCCCCCAGCCCTGCCTCTTCTCCACCTCCTCCCCTGAGTGTGCCATGTCCCCGCTCCTCCCCCCCTGGAAAGTTCTAAGTGCTGCCAAACAGCTGTTTGGTGGTGGGAAGCCCTAGTAGGTAGGCAGAGGAGCAGGGATATGGCATTCTCGGGGTGGGGAGGAAGAGAAGTGGGGGGAAGGAGTGCTTGGCTGCCAGTGGGTGCAAAGCACCCACTAATTTTTCCCTGTGGGTGCTCCAGCCCCAGAGCACCCATGGAGTCGGCACCTATGGCAGGCTGCAGGAAATAACTCCACGGGCTGCATGTTTGAGATCTGTGATTTAGTCCATTCCCTGCCAACATGCAGAATTTGTTGTGTCTAAACCATCCAACCTCCTTCTGAAAACCTTCAGTGAAGTAGCTTCCATGATATCCCGAGGTAGTCTGTTCCTTTGCCCTACTATTCTTACAGTTATGAAGTTTTTCCTGAGATTTAATCTAAATCTGCTGTGGTGTAGTTTGAATCTATTGCCTTTTGTCCTGCCCTCTGTAATGAGAGGACAACTTTTCTCCATTTTTTTTTTATGGCAGCCTTTCAAATATTTGAAAACTGTTATCATGTCCCCACTTAATCTCCTCTTTTCCAAACTAAACATACCCAGTTCCTTCAGCCTTTGCTTGTATGGCTTGCATTCCATCCTTTTGATCATCTTTGTCACATGCCTCTCGATCCTTTCCAGTTTTTCTACATTCTCTCTATACATCGGTGACCAAAACTGAACCCAGTACTCCAGCTGAGGCCTAACCAATGCTGAGTAGAGTGGTACTATCACCTCCTGTGATTTGCATGCTATGCCTCTGTTAATGTAACCTAAAATTGCATTTCCTTTTTTTGCAACAGCACAGTTCAGATGCTAGCCTTCTTTCCCCTTTTTGTTGTTGCTGTGAATAGTGCAGAAACCATTCCCTCCCTTGATATTAGACTAGTTAAATCTACACTGTCGCACTACATCGGCTGCTGTAGTGTGTCTGGTGAAGACGCACTATTCAGATGGGAGAGTGCTCTCCCATCATCATAATTATTCCACCTCAACAAGAGGCGGAAGCTATGTTGGCAAGAGAGTGTCTCCCGCCAACTTAGCGCTGGTGTGGACAGTACATAGGTCGACCTAACTTGCATTGCTCGGGGGGAGGGGGGTGGCTTTTTCACACCCCTGAGCAATGTAAGTTACATCGACTTAAGTGGTAGTGTAGACAAGCCCAAAGTTAGAGGGAATCTATTGAGAAAAGTGAGTGACAAGGCCACCCCCTTGTAACCCTCCTAGACTGAGGTTCTATTTCCATTTGGATAAGAGTTATGTACTTTTAAGTGATCCTTGGTTAGTTTTGACCAGTGCATTCCTTTTCCCCAGTTTTTCTGTTTTGCACATTATCCTTATCTTTTACCTTTTGTCATCTACTTAACCTCTCCCCCTCAAGCCACCAGGTAGTGAGGAAGAACCCAGATATATCATTCCTAGATCTCAAATGGACAATGACCCAAGCAATGATGCTATTTGGGCACCTGATAAAGAGACATTTGACCTAAAAACTCTTTATGCCAAATAAACTGTATTTCCTGGAACATCAAAGGGGTGAATCACCTGATAAAAAGAAAAAGTATTATAACCCATCTAAAAATAATGAAAGAAGAGATCTTCCTACAAGAAACCCACTTTAACCATTTTGAGGCAGAAAAATTTAGGAGGGGGTGGATGAGGGA
Organism: Chelonoidis abingdonii; assembly: GCF_003597395.2. Taxonomy (NCBI): domain Eukaryota; kingdom Metazoa; phylum Chordata; order Testudines; family Testudinidae; genus Chelonoidis; species Chelonoidis abingdonii. The sequence continues at coordinate 248,787,792 of NC_133769.1, read as the reverse complement.
AGGGGTGTTTAACAATCTCTCCTCTACAGCCAAAGATGTAGCACTATGGTTTCACAAAAGACTCAATTTACAAATTCTAGATATAAATAAATAAAGATGGCAAAGGCAAATTTTTGCTGGTGAAGGCTAAGATGTCTGACTCTCTTTATATCCTGATTAATAGATATGGACCCAATAAAGATTATCCAATGTTTTTTTAAATAAAGTTTTTCCAAATTAATTAATATCCTACTAGAATCAGTCATCATAGCATGAGATTTTAAATGAAGTGTTGGACCCTTTGTTAGACAAGTCAGGCCAGCCCCAGCATGCACAATCACATGCTAGAAACATTCGAAGGAATTATATGGAAGAATTAGAATTTTTTCCTCCCCATATTCACAAATAGTTCACCAGATCTGTAGAAATCAGGAAAAAAATCTAATTGCTTAATAATGAAATCAAGTGTATTATGATTTCTGATCATGCACCAATGATACTACAATTTCCCCCTCCTGAGATTAATTGGAGTTGTAAAAGATGGAGACTGAACTCCTCTCCTTTGGCAGATAAACATTTTCAGAACTATATCACAGAAGAAATTCTTTTTAACAAATGATACACCAGAGAGATCCCAATCCACCCAATAGGATACATTACAAACTTTTATTAGGGGAAGGCTCATTTCCTACTCAGGGATAGAAAGACGATGGGGCAGACTCGGCTCCTGGAATTAACCAGACAACTTAAATCTATTTGGAATTTAGATTTCGATTTAGCCTGTGCAAACTACCCCTTCCAAGGAAATCATAAATATTTAGTAATCTTCAATATGAAATAAATAGTTTGACTTCAGCACAAGTCAGGTTTTATCTTTTTAGACTCAGACAAACATACAGGGAGCCACAGGAGACAGCAAGGAACATTTGTGCATACAGATTAAAAGAGAGAGGTCAAAGGTCCCAAACAACTTTACTTGAATCAGAAGGGCAGGTTATTACTGAGCAAAAAGAGAGCAATGATCATTTTTTGAAATCCTACCAGGCTCTTTACAGTAATGATACACCACTTGGCCCAGAAGAACTGAATAATTTTGTTAAAACTCTTACTGTTCCATAAATCTCAGAAAAGCAGCAGGCCACATTGGCTTCTCCTTTGCAATCAAAGAAAATAAGGCAGTGGAGGAAATGAGTTGAGGCAAGACCCTCTGCCATGATGGCCTGACAATAAAATTCTATCAAAGTCTCAGAGAAAGTCTGGCTCCTAAGCTGTTATACATTTACAAAGATGACTTAAAGGAAGGTGCATTACCTTCTACTATGAGGGAGGTCCTAATTACTGTACTACTTAAGCCAGATAAGGATGTGCAGAAGTGTCATAGCTATACAGCCATCTCTTTAATCAATACTTATATAAAATAATTTAAAAAATGTTGGCTAAGAGGCTTGAAAAAGTAATGAATGATATGGTTCACCCCAATCAAGTGGGATTCATTTTTAAAAAAGCATGGTTCAGATAACACAAGTCAGTTGATTAATGTTATGGCATTCTACCAACATTCTTGAAATTCCTATGCAATCATTTCACTAGATGAGGAGAGAGCCTTTGACAGAGTGAACTGGCAATATCTGTTTCTTACCCTGGATAAATCTGGGTTAGGGAAAGCCTTTATTTCATGGATAAAGCAGTTATATTCCAATCCCAACTCTTGCATCCTAAGAAAACAGTCAGTTAGCCCAGCCCCTTGCTCAGGGAGGGGCAGTAGGGAGTCTGGGGGCTCAGGCCTGCACTCAGGCTGAACAGCAAGACAGTTGGGCCTCCTAGCTCTAGTGGTGGGCTGACAAGCACAGGCTTCTTGCTAAAGAGAGGGAGAGACTGCCACCCATCAACTGGGGTGGCAGGAGGGACACAGGCCCACCCACTCCACTGCATCCCAGCCCAGGGCCCTAGCAGTGGCAGAGCAGTCTGATACTGGGTCAGCAGGGATCCTGACCTCAACGCGCTGACTCACTCACTGGCAGTGTTGACCTAGGTCACTTCCTAACTCCCTCTCAGGGTGTACCTGGCTCTGTAGAGGGTCATCCTGGTTGTCAGGGAAGGGGGCCTCCGTCAGGGCTTTCAGCTCCTCCATGTTTGGGTCTGTAAATTGTCCTGTCTAGTTCTCAGCTTCCTCAGGGTCTGCAGCAGCCTTTCAGCTCAGGAGCTCACAGGAGACATCTGGCTCCTCCAGTAGTTGGACCACAAATGAGTTCTCTGGCCCGCCTTTTATGCTTCTGGTCCCGCCCACTCACTTCCGGCGGGAGGGTTGAGCATGGTGTGGCTCCACCCACCAGGGTTCAGTGAAGAGCCACTCCCCCTCTGGGTCTGTGGGTGGCCTATCTTCCCCACTACAATATTATATATAATTAAATGTTTCAAATATAGCTAAAACTAGGTAGAAATGGTTAATATATTATGATAAGATTACATATTATGATAAGTTTATGTATAGTTTGTTATGTTCGTTTCTTGTGTTTATGTATATATATATTTTTATGTTATATACTTAAAAGTTAATAATAGGACTCATTTCTATTTGTTTCAACTCTTGGTCCTCCATTCTTTATTTTTTGTGTTAAATTCAGGTTCTATTTTGGTCCAATATAGAGATTAAATTCTTTAAAGACACAGTCACTGCCACAAAATCTCCATAAAATATTCAACATTATGGGTTATATATATATGTATATAATCAGGGGTCAGCAACCTTTCAGAAGTGGTGTGCCAAGTTTTCATTTATTGACTCTAATTTAAGGTTTTGTGTGCCAGTAATATATTTTAATGTTTTTAGAAGGTCTCTTTCTATAAGTCTATAACATATAACTAAACTATTGTTGTATGTAAAGTAAATAAGGTTTTTAAAACGTTTAAGAAGAGTCATTTAAAATTAAATTAAAACGCAGAGCCCCTTGGACCTGCGGTCAGCACCCGGGCAGTGTGAATGCCACTGAAAATCAGCTCACGTGCCTCCTTTGGCACGTATACCATAGGTTGCCTACCCCTGTAATATAATGTCAGTTAACAAATAGTATTAATGACGATAATACCCTGCTTTGCACCTGTGAATCTTAATTTTTCAATAACTCCACTTTAGAAGATACACATAGTGGAGTGTGTCTGTTTCAACTTATTTCTAAAAGCATGCCATTTCAAGATGATGAGGCTCTTTCATAGGTGCTGGAACTACGGGTACTGGGGGTGTGGCAGGACCCCTTGGCTTGAAGTGGTTTCCATCATATGCAGGATTTACAGTTTGGTTCAATGGCTCTCAGCATCCCCACAATATTTTGTATTTTCACGAATGTATACACTCCTACAATACTGGCTTACACTACTTCTACTACAACTTATAGACAGCAGTGTCTTGCTAATGTCTGAATGTAACTTAACAACAACTGTCTGCTGTTTCAGTGTTTTTCCATTTTGTCTAGGACAGTTTTTTAATTTTACCATTATTTACCAACATTTTTGGAATTTTGTGGAAAACAATAGCTTCAGTGTCATCCAGGAAGCCAATTAATTACATGTGCATATATTGCATCAAGTGACTCATCTGGTATTTTTTTAGTTAAGTCAGTTCTCTGAAGCTTATAAAATAAATACTCTTTTAATATATGAGTAGAGCTGGTTGGAAATTGTCAAAAATGGCAGTTCATCAAACCTGACATTTCTTGTGAGGGTGAGTTGGGTGTGATGAAGTTGCACTGAATTATAAGCTGGGATCTGGTGAAACTCTGTCTGTCAGAACCCTGCCTGGTTCCCTCATGGCTAGCCTGGTGAGCTGCAGGGGAGCTCTTCCATGTGGACTGCCCCAGGTCCAGAGACACTGGGCTTCCAGGATCTGTGGCTCTTTGACAGTCCAGCCACCCCAGGGCATCCAGGCTCCCTACCACGGAGCCTAGAAGAGTCCCAGAAGCCCCAGGAGACCCAGTTCTAGCTGGGGGTCTCTGAGTCTAGGCTTCTGGCACCACAGTGGGGAGCCTGGAATCCTTGGGTGCTTTCCGGGGCTCTAGACTCATTGCTGTGGAGTTGATAGCCTGGACGTCCTGGGATGAATTTCCAAGGTCTGGATCCCAGGCAGCCTTGCTGTGTGGACAGCCCTGGAATTAGGGACCCAGGGCTTCCATGCTCCCAGGCCAGCTTATTCCCCAGGCTGCTCAACTACCAAGATGGTAGCCTCTCATGAAGTGGAGGTCCTGAGTTTTGGCCAGCTTTACATATGAATATATTTAGAGGAAATGTCTCTCTAGTTTCACTGGTGCAACTTCACTGAAGTCCGTAGCCTTGCACCTGTATATTTGAAAGGAAACTTTAGTTCATACTGTACATACACAGCAAGGTTCATTATTTCCCACCTGTCAGCTGACAGTCTTCAAACCAGCATAAACCTTGATACCAAAAAATGCATATAGCTATGACTGCAAACTTTTTTAGTACAAAATCATTTTAAAAGGCAAAGTGAAATGCTGTTTACAACATGTGCCTAATAATTAAGCATTCATGATTGTACAAAATACAGTGAAAGTACTTCAAAAACATATGAGTAACAGCTACTCTAGTGGATGAAAGCAGCTTTTGCTGTACTCACATTTCTGATCAAGCACAAAGCATCTTACATAATACAGATACATTTCAGTCTTTTTTCTGTGATGAGAGACAGGATCATCTCATTACACAGCTGAATGAAGTCAGACGAGGCTCTTCATTTCTGTTAGACAACTCACAGTATGAACATATTTTTCTTGTTTGAAAATCTGTATGTATACACATTATCAGGGAGGTCTCTCGCAAACAGCAATGCTCACCTAGCTACACATAATAACAATTAGAGCTGGGTTTGCAATTTATAGTGAACCATTTACTCAACAATTTTGGAAGTATCCTCAATTAGTGAATTGCTCATGAATAGTGTTTGGATTAGTACACATTTGCTCAACAAATGTTGCATGTGAATGTGTTTCAGGAGGCCAGATTAGATGATCTAGTGATCCCTTCTGGACTTAAACTCTGTGAATACATTTTGGCCTCTACCTTGCTCAAGAGCTGTTTTCACTCTGCTGTACTTTATTAATTCTATTGTGTGACTGGCTACCTTAACGACATGGGGCCTAATCCTGAGGTGCTGAACATTCTCAATGCAAGTGTGAAGTCAGTAGGAATGGAGGGCACTCATTGTGGCAGATGGGTCCTCAACAACTTAGAATGTTATAGGTCTATGGGCATGAGATAAAATTTAATGTGAACTTTGCAATCAATGGAGCTGTATAGATTCAGTTTCCTTTCTGGCAGTACCAGCCTCCTTGAACAAGAATTTTTGCCCAACCTATAGAATTTGGTTAAGGGGCATACCTTGATATTAATAACATTGGTTTTTAAGTTGGTCCCCCAGATTTTTTAAAGCAAAACCTATTTCACGTATTTTGAGATGCCAGACCATCTAAGCATTTTCTAAGGTAGAAGAAAAATGTAAATTTGGGTTTCAGCCAAAACCTTCTGTCTGCTGGGAGCCAGAGATCACAAAGGTATCTCTCTCTCTCTCTCTCTCTCTCTCTCTCATATGTAACTGATCACAAACTAGTGTATATTATTAGTGACAAACAGGATGACTTCTAAATGAGATTACCTAACTCTTTGAATCTTGAAATAATACTGCAATGAGACTTGTCCAATGGCATATTGTTACAATCTAGGATGCAATCTAGAAAGGTGAAGATTGTATCACCTCTTACCCTGTAACCCTTAAGTACCTTCAAGCCCTGGATATGAACTCGGGGCCTGTGTTAAATTTGATTATACATGTGTGCAATACATGCACTCTATGTCTACATATTGGGCAGGCATGGTCCAGCCTGCCTGCAATACCACAGACTTCCACTAGTCTCCACCTGACTTGATTAACAACGGTGAGGTGACTCCACATTCTCCCCAGTGCTGAATTTCCCCAAAAACGTGTTCTGAAATGCCAAATCCAGTCCTGGAACAATCAGAGGAATGTTAAGGCTTGTTCCTTCTTTAAAGAGCATTCAACAGTGTGTTACTTTAAATAGTTACCAAAAAGTTCAGTTCAAACACAGCACTGGATTGTAGATTAAAAATAAATCAAACTTATTTAATTTCAAAGAGAGAGGTTTTAAATGAGTACAAGGATAAGGATTAAAGTCAGAAATGGTTACAAGAGAAATATAGATATAACACTTTCTAGTAACTAAAACTTAACAAGCTAGACTTGGTTCAAGGTAAAATCCTCATCATGTATTTCCATCAAGATGGCTGACTGAACTCCTGGGTCAGGATCTATCCCCCAAAGTCAAAGGGCTAGTACCTTTGTATTCTTAGGTGAAAGAGAGTTAATTTGGGATTCTGTACCCTTCTCTTTTTGTAGCCCATTGAATCTTTGTAATGGATTCTTCTGAGGGATACCTCCAGATAACAGTCTGTTTACAGCTGTGAGGTAGGGAACATGAAGTCTCTCTTGGAGAAAGTGTCCTGCTGCTTCTCCTCCCACTGGGTTGTCTGCTAAAATGTAAATTATTTCTTTGCTGCCCCCTCTGGGGCATTTGAACGAACATTGAATGAACATGTCCTTATCAATCTCCTCCCTCACGGTGATAGTGTGAGGTGTGCCTCCACCCCTTGTTAGTTTGATGGGTCCATTTACTTGATATGTAAATACATTCATATAGTCTTTCAAAGTACTTTGGAAGTAACTCCCAGGTGATCCACATTCCTTTCTCTAGGGAGGCTTAGTTCCTGCTTGGCTGGCAAACATATTTTAAGAATTACAATTTCAGTTCATGTCCATAACTTTGCATCAGTTGCATGCACCTACTTTATACAATGAGACTAATAACCAGTGAGATAGGTGCTTTTGGTCGATACCCTTCCATAACAGTTATCAGCTACATTTCATGACATTAAAGAATTGGGGTACACTTGAACTAGTTTCACCAGCTGAAATTCATTACCAGATATCAGGGTGCTCCTTCCCTGTCACACACATCCATTTGTGAACTTGACAGTGTAACCTTATGTGAATTTTGATATGGCAGAAGAGTTCTGCTCACTCTCTGTCCCCAGTAGTAGTAACATTCCGGAGGGAGGGCAATGTAGGAGCCACTACAGTAACTCTCTGCCACCTGAAGATCTACCTGCACAAGGGAGATAGTCTGGGGCTGAATCTTCTGGGTCTAGGATTGCTTTATGTCAGTAGAGTGGCACAAAGCAATCAGGATCAGAACCAGTGGCCCAGGATCAAATCCAGTGTCCTAGTTTAACACTGTTGTCTAAAAATGGCAAGTGACTTAAGGCCAGACTGTGAACCCCTTATTAATCCTAGTGAGGAGCAATTATTCCCAAGAATAGTCCTGTAACAGCTCAGAAATGGTAATAAGCAGTACATCATCTGGCCCTTTCAGAGAGTATAACTTTAGTCATTGCTACCCAGTGCTATGTTATACGGAAATTACTAGTTTTTACTACATATGATTTTTTTAAAGATAAAATTTAGCACTTTTGTATATTTCCCCTAAGATAAACTGGCATCCCAATCAAAGGAAATAATAATCCTCCAAGTTAACTCCACTTATTCATGCTCACAGGTCAAAATTAACAATTCTACCTGGAAACTAAACTGTAAGCTAGTTAAAGCATAGCAACAACAAAAACCCAAACAAATCCAAAGCCAGATTGTGTTTTGTCTGTTTGTGCCCTTTCTGAAATATTCTATTAAATGAGTTACTTGATGTAGAAACTAGAATTTTAAGCCAAGAGAGTATGTAGGGAAAGAGAGTTTTGAACCTGTAAATTTGAATATTCCCTGCTGAAAACTGATCCTATGTATTACACACCTCCAGTGAGGGAATAAAAAACGCCAACTATTGTCCAGATTCTAAGGTCCCTTAGGGTATCCTCTCTCTCATTTCTCATTGTTCTGGCAACATCATCTCTCCCAACTCTGAATCCCTCTGACTTACTCCTCTTTTTCTATTGCATCATATTCCAGATTTGTCTTCATCTTCAAGGCCCTTCACAGCCCTGGCTGCTATTGTTTATTTGTGCATCAGAAGGGGCTATAGTGAATGATGAAAGATTCTATACCAGTGGGGAACTTGCTGGTTCTCTTAACTGATCATTTCCAAAACATTTACCATTTAGGTTTCTTAAAAGGAAAATTGTTGTAAATGAAGTGCAATATTGGGTGGGATGTTAGCTGGACTTCCCTGAATTACACTTTCAACCTCAATTCTAGCAAAGTTTTTGTTTGTGAACAATTATTGCCCCAATCCTGTAACAATGTGAGCAAGTGTGTAATTTTGCACCCATGAGTAGTCTCAATAATGGGACTATACAGATGCTTAAATCATCACAGGATCTCAGAGGGGCTAGATCTATCATACTTGACATACTCAATGAACTCAATGTATTTAACTTAAGACAGAGAAGGCTAATGGGTAACACAATTTATAAGTGTCTACGTGGGGAACAAATATTTGATAATGGGATGTTCAATCTAGCAGACAAAAGTAGAACAAGATCCTATGGCTTGGTTCTCATTTACATAAGATCACTTTATGATGCTCTGGCAGTATAAAGTAGCCTTAAAATGTGGGTGTATATTATATTGTAAGGGCCTGTTCACACTGACAGAAGGGTCTTACTGTCAATAAGGATCTGGCTCTTAGAGTCAAGGAATATTGCTCTCTCTTTGGGAGTAGATAAATAATAATAAAGAAGACTCCAGCTATTATACTTTTTTGGGGGGAGGGGTAAATTAACAAGCTCCTTCGTGCCCACACTTTTAAATTATTGTCTCATTAAGGGTATCTTAATACCACCGATTCATTTGTAGAGCATTTTTAGAGCTGCTTTGTCAGCCATCTCATAGCCCACTTCCTTTATGCTCACCACATAGCTTCTCCCCTAGCCGGACTTCATCTTCAACCAGATGCACTAACTGAGCTTGCCGACTCCAATGTGGGCTATGTGCCCCATCACAGAAGACTACTGCTGTATGGCTAATTTCAAGTAGACAGTCTCAAAGAGACAAGAAACCCACAGCCTTTAGAGGTACTGAAGGGGGAGGAGTTTCTGGAACCTAACCTCACCCATTCATGAACTCTGTCAAATGGGGGCATGGATAGATGTGACCTCTTCCACTGAGGTGCAATGTGAAGAGCTGAAGAAGGTGAATGCAGAGAAGCTTTAAGACAAAACAGAATTAGTCAATTGGAGGAGGTACAGGTGACAGGACTGCCACAGATTTATTGTACAGTTCTGCTTTTGCTCTGGCTTCCTAAAATTAATGAAACTATAGCACTACTACTCTTATAGTCAATACTAGAATATTTTACAGGAAGGGTCCTAAACACTAACACTTACAAGAAGCTTGCTGCAGTATTTTACGTTACTAGCATAGAATATTATAGTAATTTTATGAGGCGAGTCAAGGAACATATATTTTAAAAAATGAATCAATTTCAGTAGTCTGGCATAACAAAAGCATTAAAATAGGTTTCACTAACTTTTGTTTTGATACAATATTAAGTAAACTAGGGTTTAATTCCCTGCTGTAAAAGATTGCCATATGAAAAGGATGGATATTATTGCATATAAGCTCCAAAGGGTCTGATTTCTGCCTTCCACTTTTACTTCTACTCTGTAGGACCATACCTGACAGGAAGTCCCATTAAAGTCAATGTGCTAGCAGCAGAACAATCTGTAAAGGACCCTCAGTTGTGGAACAGTTTTCCACACTTAGTCTAGTACATGTCAACTTTAAGGCAAATTGCAAAGCTTATCTTTCTGCCTGGCCTTTGGAAGAGAGGGTGGGACCTGATGAGAGCTATGCTTTATGGAAGACAGGAGGTTTAGGAGAGCCTCTTAGTTGGTTTTGTTGGAGCTGGAGTTTCTAAATGGGGGGGTTGCATTATTTTTAATAGTACTGTTTCTTTAGGATGCCCATAGCAATATATGAGGGGGTTGGGTTTTTTGGGGGGGATTAATCTGGTTTATAAATCTAATAAATAAGAGGTAATATAGCACCTTAAGAGGGAGGAAAATGGAAACCTAGTTTTAATTTGGCGTCAATATGTTGTGGGAACGACCCTTGTCCAGACACTTGGAGTTGCAACTGCACTATGGTACATTCCACAGATAATATGCTAAGTTTAATTCAAACCTTGAATCTTCTTTTAACTAAATATAAATCATATGTGTGATGGTTGACAACCAAATAAAGTCCGTACATCTCAGTCCTCCACTGCACTGCAAGAAGCTCTCATTCATGGGGATGTGGGGTAGGCGTGGGGTGAACAAAGATTGAGCAGCTGGTAAGAGGAAATGGCATGATCCATCAATTTCAACCCATTCTCCTTACTGGGCACAACCTGCTGCCCCACTTCTGTTCTTTGTACGATAGAGATACACTTAATGGTAAACAGCGCCTTTGTGACCCTTTATGCTCAGACCAGATACACCCTACCCCATCTTCAAGATGAAAATAATATTAATGCTGTCATAAACAGATAAGAAAAGTTAATAGCACAGAAGTACTTTATCTCTCTTTGACTATAAAGGGTTAACAAGTTCAGTAAGCCTGGCTGTCACCTGACCAGAGGACCAATCAGGAGACAGGATACTTTCTATCTGAGGGGGGAGTTTCTGTGTGTGCTGTAGTTTTTGTTGTTGTTCACTCTGGGGGCTCAGAGGGACCAGACGTGCAACCAGGTTTCTCTCCAATCTCCCTGATACAGGTTCTTACAGATTCCAAATGTAAAGTACTAGATAAATAAGCGAGTTAGGCTTATGTTTGTTTTCTTTATTTGCAAATGTGCATTTGGCTGGAAGGAGTTTAATTGTGTATTTGGCTGAAAGGAGTTCAATTTTGTATTTTTGCTGAAAGGATTTTATTTGTACTTGAATCCTTAGGCTGGGAGAGTATCCCAGTGCCTATAGCTAAAAAACCCTGTACCTATTCCATTTTAATTTACAAAGATATTTTTACTGTTTTTCTCTCTTTAATTAAAAGTTTCTTGTTTAAGAACCTGATTGTTTTTTTATTCTGGTGAGACCCCAGGGACTGGTCTGGATTCACCAGGAATTGGTGGGGAGAAGGAGGGAAGGGGAGAGAGAGGCTAATTTCTCTCTGTGTCAGGATTACTTTCTCTCTCAGGAAGAGTCTGGGAGGGGGAGAGAGAGGAGGGAAGGAAGGTGAATTTCCTCTCTGTTTTGTGTTTCAAGGAGTTTGAATCACAGTGATCTTCCAGGTACCCAGGGGGGAAGCCTGGAGAGGCAACGGTGGGGAAGGGTTTACTTTCCTTGTGTTAAGATCCAGAGGGTCTGGGTCTTGGGGTCCTGCAAGGTTTTGGGGGGACCAGAGTGTACCAGGCACTGGAATTCCTGGTTGGTGGCAGCGCTACAGGTTCTAAGCTGGTAATTGAGCTTAGAGGAATTCATGCTGGTACCCCATCTTTTGAATGCTAAGGTTCAGAGTGGGGAATTGTCCCATGACACATGCTGACACTTTATTCTTAAGGTATTAGAATATGCAAATAGACTAAAGCTAATGAGAGATGGCGGGAACCACTGCAAGAAAGAGGGGATTAAAGAGAGGAAGTGAAGTGAATCTGTCCATACTGCAAAAAGCCGCATGAAATGTGAAGAAGCAGGGGCTAAAGTCAGAAGACACTAAAAAGCTAATTAATGGATCCAGCTTCTGAAGAAAGATATGTTACTTTCAACAGATAGAGACAAGACTATAACAGGGAAAAGACATCCTGCAGTTGGAAATAGAAAGGGGGGACTATTTAAAAAAAAGAGTGTAAAATACAATAGAACTGTAGTTGCACTGAGTCCTAGAACAGGGAAAAATGAAAGGAGACTCAAAAAAGTGGTCTTAGTCTGACTTTTCAATAACCAGGAGAAGAACTCAGAGGGGATGCGTACAAACTGCACTTCAAATAAAACCTCTGATCAATCAGGGAAAAGGCTGAAAAACAATTGTAGACCAAACTCTCTCTGTTCTATTTTAGAATTTGAGTTAGAGATTGCTCTGTCTACATTTTTGGTCTATTTCCAGAGGCTATTTTTATTAGTAGGGCATTCATACAGATCTTTGCTTTATAAGAGTTCAACCCTTCCTACTGTTTCCCCTACGCCTGAAAGGGTAACTCCCAGATCAATCCAATGTGATACAGCCAGGTTCTGCCCATTTCCAAACATTACCCCTACATATTCCACATGCTCTTCTTATTTATGGTGGCAGGTTTACAGGAGGGGGCCCAGGAGTCTGCTATCCTTTAAGTCCTGGTATCTTCCCTCAAAGGGCTGACCACCAGATGACTGCCCTCTTCTGTCATGACTAGCCTCATTCTATGAGATGTGATTTTTAAAGGCATCGAACACTACCCACCGATCCGCTGAACTCTGGTTCAGCATCAAGAGTCCCATGAAGCATGTGCACTGGGTACATTTTGCACAGGAGTCCCATCTCAGATTTGAGTGAGTGGTGTTGTGACCCTGGGCAGCTGGACCAAATTTGAGTGAGAAGTGGTGTGACTGTGGGCAGCCGGGCAAATTTGACATGGCATATGGGGTCACAGACTCATTCAGTATTTGAGCTCACCATCAATAGGGTGGGGAGCATTTTGCCCAACCCCAGCTGGGCCCAGATCTCACCGTCTCCACTGCTAGCATCATTGCACTGGGCCTGAGGCCACCCACCAGGCCAGAGCCTGGCGGTAGGAGTGGGGTTGGGGGTATCATTCCCAACTGGCAATGGAACCAGAGCTCAGGGAGAGGTAGGACCAGGTGTGTTCCCCAGCACATGCAGGTCAGAGGTCCCCACCATCCCTGTGACCCCCTAGGCCCAGGCCTTCTTTGACCCTTGAAGACCCTCCCTGTCCCCCTATCTCTGTAAATGCGTTGAATCAGGAAGCTACCTCAGCCTCCGTTCATAATTCAAACCACAGCAGCATGTGAGAACCCATTTGCAAAATGATGGACCTGAAGGAGAGATTCATTTTGGCAATACACTATTCTTTATAATTTGTATAGCAACAGCTTTAGTTTGATAAAGCTACAGACACACCTATGTGTATTCATTTATTTCAGTATGCAATTTTTTTTACACTTTGATGGCAAGCCATCCGTTTAATCTTTTTCAGATATCCTTGTGTTTGATGTACAACTTCTGCAGTTTGAGTCACTTTGACTGGTATTAATGAGGAGATTAAGCATCAGCAACCTTAGATCTTGAAAAAATCATTCGGGTATCATCTGGATGAGTAATGAGTGCATCAGATACAGAATTGTATGTGACCAAACCACATATCATATCATCAAAGAATGTAACCAGCATGAAGTGACTGAAAATTTGCATAAATCTTCCAAGACTGGGGCTTCCATCACTAAGCCAATCATTTCTTTTCTGCCTAGTGTATGTGAGACTCTTCAAAAATTTCTAACAGGCAGCTTTAGTTACTCTTCCTCAGATCTTCTTAGTCATGGACTCCATATTTAAAGGTTGTTACCACATCTAATAAATGCCTTTCTATTGTGTTTTAAAGGGTATTTAAGAAAATAACTCAGATAAATATGAAACTAGTAAATAATCTGGTATCATGAACATATCTGTAATGGTTTGCTCAAGCACCATTGTGATGTGATGCCACTGGAAATACAGAACAAAGACAAAAATGTACCACCCTGGAGGGAATCTGTTTGCAAGTGGTTAGCTTGGAATGCTCTATTGTTATTCATTATTTCTGTTACCAAAGTGCCCAGAGGCTCCAGTCAGGACCAGGACCTCACTGTGCTGGGCACTTTACAGACTTAACATGCAAGGTACTCTCTGCCCCAGAGGTCATGCAATCTAAATGTTGGGAGGAATTTTGACGGTCATTACGCCAAATGCGGACACGGACACTGTACAGATTATGAACCGTAGCAAAAGGCAGCAAGTACATCCACACTAGGGTGCTATAGAACCTTTGGGCTAGATCTAGAGTAAGATGATAGCTAACACAAGTTTAAATAGGAGATTACATAATTTTAAACATGAGTTGGCATATAGTATAAGTACCTTTAAAACCATGTTGGCTGGTCATGATCACTGGGAAGCAATTCAAGCAAAGCAAATCATGGCTGATGAGTAGAGTGTGTCCCATCTCACCCCACCTCTCTGCTGCTGAGAAGCCTCTCATTCCACTGCCTTCCTTCCTGACTTGACATGTCGTCCTGAGTTCCACTTTGACTCAAGTGCAGGGCAGTGAACCAGCATGGGAAATGCAGATCTTTAAAGAAGTTTTTAAGAGCAAAGCAAAGAAGTGGTATTAAGCGCAAGGCAGGCCAGCAACTGAAGAGGCTGGTCTGCTTAGCAGGGGTCAGGGTGTAATTTATCTTTGACTGACTCAAGAGACTTCTAGTTTAATTTCTACATTCTGTGTTAGTAACAGATCATGTAAAATTCCACAGGTACTCTGTATCTCAGAAGGGCTATTTCCTCAAGCAGAGGCTATAATGGTGGCAGCAAATGCCTTTGATGGAAAGAATGCCCTGATTACTTTTTTTTTTGGTAAGAGAAAGAACACCTACACATAGGACAGCATTTAGTTTTCACATCCAGGTATTCCCCATTACACTTACAAGCATTTTAAGCAAGAGGTAAGTCTGTACCAACCTCCATGATACTTGGAGGAGCACAAGTTGGCTGCAGGAGAGAAGAGTTTGGAGGAGACAGCAGGAAGTTAGTCTGCATGCACATGGCTTGAACGCTAGGTGCAGTTGCAGCACCTCTGCAAATAGTTCTCTTATTAAAGAGTCAGTTCATTTTGACAAGCATGGAGTCCTTTCATGGTATTACCCAGCATGCATTTCATGAAACAGACAGAATGCTATTTCACTGCTTTAAAGGGAAATTGGTAAGTCAAGTTTGCAATTTTAAAAGATATGTTTAGCATCTTTTTCTTATACACACAATTTCCTCCAGTAAACAGCCCCGGGCTGCTGTTTGTAACTGACCAGCCTGGGAATGTTCCGGATGGGAGTACTGCTCCGAGGCTTCAAGTCTGTGCAGGAAAGAGAGGCGCTGCTGTTGCAGCTCCTCCTACCACAAGCTACTGATCTTCCCTGGGAGCATCAGAAGACTTCCTTCTGGGAAAGCCACAGAGGGTTAAGAAGAATCTGGCCAGGAGTACCTATCATAGGAGAATGCAGAGGAAACATGCCATGTAACATACACATAGTAATGTGTGGAGTGGCCTTGGTTTGGAAATAGGGAGACCACTCTGTCTATGGCTTCAAGTTGAGGGTGTCACCAACAGTGTGTGGCATTTGTGTGTGGCCAAAAATCATGTGTGTCTTGTGAGCAGATGTATGTCATTGTGCAATGGGGTCCCCAAATCACTTGAGTATGTGGGGGGACATTAGTGTTTGGTTTGGGGGTGAGCTTGGTCAGAATGTGGTGGGGGTCTAACTGGTGTCCTGTTTACAAAAGGAGGTGGTAAGGGCTTGCTGGTGACTTGAAGTTGGGTTTGACTGTAACACAGTGCAAATTGTAAAAAAGGCCCAGTGGTTCGGAGACTAGTCTTAGACTCAAGCCACCTAGGTTAAGTCAGTGTACTTCTTCAGGCTTCCTTTGTGATCTTTGTAATATACTGCCTCTAGGTTTGTCTACATTGCGCTGGGAGTGAGCTTCTCAACCCAGATAAACAGACTCGCATTAGCAGGGCTTCAGCTAGTATGCTACAGATAGCAGCATGGCTGTTGCAGCTTCAGTCCTCAAGCCTACCCGACCCCCCTAGGTCTGAGGTTGGGTGATTAACCTGAGTCTCTGCTGGAGACACCACATCCACACTGCTCTTCTTAGAGCATTAGCTGAGGCATGTTAGATGAATCTCTTTCTCTGATATCTTTAAGCACCTATCATCCAGGCATCTCAGCACCAATGGGAGGCTAATGGGTCAGGTGTGTATCAGAAATTCTAATGAACTCATGCTCCCCTTCAAAATCCAGAGGGTTTTTGTTTTGTTTTTTTGTGGTTTTTTTCCTGTTAGTTGTATTTTTATTCAGTAACATGCCATTTATCTCCAGTATAGACTGGCCCAATTTGTACTGGTGTCCCTACAGCAGTACAAACTATCCCTGCAGCTACGTTGCACCAGTGTAATATGGTGCTTACATTCTTTCCTGATTGGAGCCTCAGATTTCAGTTTCCTTCTCCCCTCTTTCCTTACTATTGTAACCCTTCTGCCCATCTGAGTTGGCAGCAACAAGGGCTGGGTTCAGTATCTAGGGGTTTCAATAATGCAGTGCAAAACTGGCTCAAGCCCCCACCCAGTGACCTGGGACAATTACATACCACCCCCCAGGGGCCTCTAGGAAGCAATACTTGCCCTCTTGCAAGCACAGAGTCTGAGTGTAGCAAAATCCTTTTAATAAAGGAGGGAAACCATGTGGCATTATGTTGGGGAAATAACACAAACAGGATTCATAACAAACCATGAGCAAAAGACCCATCCCCAAGTAAGTGTGGCAGTATCCTTTTCCCCTCAGGGTCTTAAGTCCAGCAACCCAAAAGATCACCCCAAAGTCCCAAAAATCCAACACCCCAAAAGTCTCTGTCCCGGGTCAGTGCAGCCCCAGAATTCAAAAGGTTATCTGCAGAGTTTTACCTCCTAGCCCTGGAGGGGGCGGCACAGCGGTGTTAAGGGGCACATTACATGGTCCAAGGCTGACTGCCCCACTTCTCCATGGGGTTCTGCTGCAGCCTTCATCATGAGCCGCTCCACCAGCCGCTCCTCTCCCCCAGTCTTCCCATGAGTCACTCCAGCTGTTCCACGAACTGCTCCATTCCACTCCGCCAGCCGCTCCACTCCACTAGCTGTCCCACAAGCCACTCCAGCCATTCCACGAACTGCTCTGCTCCACCAGCCGCTCCACCAGCCGCTCCGTTCCACCAGCCATCCCGTGAGCCACTCCAGCCATTCCATGAACTGCTCTGCTCCACCAGCTGCTCCACGCCACCAGCCATCCCGTGAGCTGCTCCAGCGATTCTGTGAACTGATCTGCTCCACCAGCTGCACCACTCCACCAGCTGTCCCATGAGTTGCTCCAGCTGTTCCATGAACTGCTCCACTCTGCCAGCCACTCTGCTCCTCCAGCTGTCCCACAAGCTGCTCCAGTCATCCCACAGACTGCTCCACTCTGCCAGCCACTCAGCAACATAGCTGCAGCCCTGCCCCCCAGTACTCAGTGATTTCAGCTTGTAGTAGAGAGCTCAGTGCTAGTGCACTATTGGCCCAACATGAATTCAGCTCAGCAGCCTGTAACTAGACTCCTAATGAAATTAAAATTAGCTCTGATATTCTACAGTAGAGACAGTGTAATTACTATTTCAGGCCCTCCAAAGGGACCCATACCATCAGGCACAAATACCTACCCCTGACCTTTCTCAATTCACTAGGTTTTGGAACCCATGTCCCTTGTCTAGCGAGTGCTACTTAATTGATGGCGAATCTCTCTGTCATAAAACAGTTTCATTGTCCTTGATTCACATAATCAGAGTAACAACACTTTATTCTTCCTGGCCCAATAAGCTGGAAACTGGGGATCCCACAGCAGCCCAAATGGTCACTTTGGGCTGCTGTGGGTTCATGTTAGGCGAGGTGGGTGTGCCTATGCAAACAAGATCAGCCCCTGAAGTTCTTTTCCACAATTCACCACCAGATGTCAGGGTAGAGCTCATCCTGACTCTGCTTACACTATTAAACCAAAGGTTTGTTTGCTTTGCTACCCTGAAGTACTAATGTGGGAATCTAATTTCACTCATATAAATGTAACAAAATTTGGAATGAAAGTTGTGTGTGTTACATCAAAACCAATAACACAATCTCAAGTGTGGTTTAGACTTTTATCTTTAAACAGGCATTTTTCAAAGGAAGTTTTCACAAAGGTTTCTAGATTTGCTAACCTGTTAACTAATAGCTGTTATGACTGACTGATGCACTCTGATATTTAAAATGAGCAAGCCTGTATTTCGTAACAGTGACCTTTTTCAAGCTTGAAGTTGCTATTTAGAAACTCCTAGAGCTTAATGGGAATTCCACATATGGTGTGGCTAGAGAAACAGGTCCCTAATCACAGGTCAAATCATCAAGTCCTCAGTAAAGGTCAGCCTTGCTTTGCTTTGTGACAGTTTTGCAATTACTTTCAATGGAATCAAGATCAGGATCCATTCCTATTCAGTCAAACTCCCACTGGGGAAAGGTTCCCCACAACTGTATGATGACCGCTTTGTCAATCAAAAGAAAAATAGACCTCTACAGAAAGACTTAAATTTGCAACTTCAAAGCCTGATACAAACCAGAACCAATTAACTTTGATGTTTTCACTTGTTGCATTGACAAATCATGACAACTACAATATATAACTCAAGTTATGATTCTTGGCAACCAGGTCTCTATGCCTTAGGATTAAGCCTATACATAGTTTTTAACAGAATCAAAGTGCTAGTGATCTGGTCAATAAATGAACAAGAATCATTCATACAAAGAAATAATGAAAGGCTTATGCTTGGATTGATATTTGTGCTATTCTGTCAAACTATCAACTGGATCTTAGAACATACTACTCCACACATGTGAAGCAAGGTTTGTCAAGAATGGTTTGCTGACCAAGACTATGCTGATGCTGCTTCCTTGCTTGTTGAGAAGTCAGGGAATTTCAGCCCCACCCTCCAAAGTCCCCAAGACACTGCCTGCAGTATGAGGTTGGATATCTCATGGCAGAAGAGCAAGGACCAGAACCTCTGAGTTGGGCCATCAGAACCCCCAGTGCAGGGGTGGTCAAGTACCATGGAGAGCATTGATGAGTTCATCTACCTAGGCTGCAAGCAGAGTTCTAATACTTTCAGCAAACCAGATGTTCATAGATGAATATCTCTCTCCAGCTCCTGCATAAAGTCCATGTCTTGCTTATGGATGCAAAAATGTCTTTGCTGTGAGACAAAGTTTAGGATCAAACCTGCATACTACTTGTATTGCTATACATGTCAGAAACCTGGACACTCTTATAGGCAGACTTATTGCTGCTAGAAGTAGTCTACATGTGCTGTCAGGACCAAAGTCTGAGCATAAAGTGGCTTGTCTTTTTGCAACGTTCACAATCTCTCAAAGATCTGGCCTTCCTTCTATCACTCATTTTATTCAAAAGCAGCATTGCCTGCTCTTTGGCCATGTTGCCAGGATGGGCAAAAACACCCCAGCACATCATGCTCTCAACCCCCCCATCAATGTGCAAAGGGGTGCCCTCCCTTGTGCCTCCCATGGAGTTGTCCCAGAAATTTGTGGGTTGGCAGGATTGAGACAGATCTGGGAACTTCACTACTCAGTGCCTGGTGCAAAGCCAGTAACCATGGTCACTCTGGTTTTCCATGCACGTTTGACTGATATTTGCAAAAATGTTTGTATGTGTCTTGGTGCTTAAGAATCAGACAATGAGCATGTGACCAAGGAAAGGCAAAGAAAATAGCTTCTTTCCTCAGAAACAATTCTATTTCGTATTCTTTTTTTAGATTGCTTGCCGGAAACTTTGTCTGAAATGGAACAGAACCTACTCTTTCCCCAAAACTTCCCTCCTAAAAGGAATATGCACCCACACTCTCTGCTTTTTAAGGCTAGATCTTAACAGATGAGTCAAATGTATCAATACAAAAGGTGGAATGAAGGCTCATGTTGCCACTGCACCCTACCCCCATTCAGATGCATTCCTAAGACTTTTGGAAATGAGAGATTAGCAAGAATCATTTCCATTAAAGAAAGAAAGTGTAAAACGCTAGAAAAAACAGAGGAACTTGGAACCAAGATTTTCAAAGGCAGGTGCCTAAAATTAGGCTTCTAAATTCATGTTTAGGCATCTATTTCAGAGGCCTCATTTTCAGAAGTGCTGAGGATCCAGCACATCTCTGTTGTGATTAAAGTCTCTGAGTTCAGCCCTGAAATCAGAAGGCAAAGCTAAGAAAACTTTTGTATTACCAAGGCGTTTGCTGGTACATGACATTTCTGATATTATTAAACAGACAGAACATTTTGTAAGATATCCCTAGCAGCTGTGATACAAACAGGAGATGGAACACACACTGAGAACACTTGGCTTCAGTTCATCGGGCAGAATTCCTAGGTTTCTGAATAGCACGTTCCAAAAAACATATGAATTGTATATGTAGTGAAATCAGAGAGCTGTTCATAGTCGGAACAGTCATTGCCGGCTATGGATATAAAGATGTCAATAGCTGAAGGGCAATGAACTGAAGACAAAATGCATAACATCGCAAGAAGTGAGCTGCTCCATCTTTGTTCCCCTGTAGTAGGCAGAATGCAGTACTGATAGCAGTCACACCTGACCGAGACTTTAAAAAGACTATACCTCTGAAACACTTCCTCAGTATGATGCTTTTCCTGAAAAATCTATTGGTTTCTGTTATCTGCTGGAAACCCAGTTTGATTTAAGATTGAGGACTTTTTCTGCCTCATGTGACAAATTCAGCTTTTCCTCATGTGTCTCTATTTTTATGAAAGTAGAAACAAAGGAGAGGTGTTTGTAAATGCCGAAAGTGGGTTGGAATGCTCCCGCACCTCCAGAACTAGTTTTGGCTCCGTACAAAATGGACTTTTAGTGCTGTTAATTTCACTGCATACATTTACTTTTGCATTTAAATGGAAATTAATCCAATTCCCCAAGATGCAGCAATTCAATTTTAACAACCCCCACCCCTCCCCACCTTACCCCAAATCAGTTGCAAGGTGAGTAATGGACCTGACACGGTCTTACAAGTAATGGGATAATGCAAATAACAAGAAGTGCTGCTATTGTTATATGACAGGTTCTGAGTGGCACCTGGTGATGTTAGCTGACAACCGCTGAGGGTTCTTTCCCCCCCAAAAAAGAATGATAATTTTGTACTGAAGAGCAGAACACTCTGAAAAACCCAGGCTTCTTTAACTTTTTATTTCAATAATATTAAAAAAAAAGTCTCACAAAACCCATAGCCTTTTTTGTTCCTTAAATTATAGCTTGTTCAGTCATAACTATGAATATATTAATCTATCTAGATAATCATTGTCTTCTTAATATTCACTTGCATAATACCCCATAAAGAGTCAAATTCAAGAGCAATTTTTTAGTTCTGAGCCGCTTTCCTGCTGTGAGCCATGATCTATCCTCTGTCATAGTCCCTGAGTAGGCTACTGCTTCTGAGGCCTTTTCTATCCCTGTGAGCGCATCCTTTGCAAGTGGCAGGCCCAGGCCTCCCCTTCTCTTTGGGGTGGTATCCTATGATCCAACCGCTCACTGAGTTTCTGGATTACACCCCTCCTTGTTGCCAACTGTTACTTAGCAGGTCCAACTGGGCTTTGGACCTTGCCAGAGCTCTCCTTATGGGGCCTGTGGAGAGTAACAGTGATACAGAAGCAGTGTGATTTGTTTTGCCCTACTGGTATGCAAAGCTTAGAGAAATAGGTTTAAATATAACCAGGAGCAATATAAGTGCATGATATCTGACCTATGTTTGGCATTCCCCTCAAGCCCTAGGTAGCCCTGCCGCCATTCTCTCTTGTCACCAAGTTACAGCTTGCTTCCTACAGGCTCTGACTCTTAAGGGTTCTATCCATTACCACTTTTGTCTGTACAACTTATGTCACCACTCCCCTGAATGACATAAATTACACCGACCTAAGCGCCAGTATGGGCAGTGCTATGTCGG
Organism: Chelonoidis abingdonii; assembly: GCF_003597395.2. NCBI lineage: Eukaryota > Metazoa > Chordata > Testudines > Testudinidae > Chelonoidis > Chelonoidis abingdonii. Next base: position 248,766,017 of record NC_133769.1, on the reverse strand, counting down.
CAGGAGAGCTTCTCCTAACAACAGAGCTACTGCCTCTCACAGAGGTGGTTTTACTAGGCAGATGGGAGGGCTCTCTCCTGCTGGCATAGAGCATCTTGACCAGCACAGCTGCATCAGTGTAGAAGCTTCTAGTGTAGACTAGCCCTTAGTCTCTGTGGGTCACATGTTGACACTTTTCCACCTTTCCTCTCTGCCACTGGCACCTTTCAACAACTCAGTGATTTTTAGTCTCTCTCTTCTCAGTTTATGCCAAACAACCTCATTACCATAATTGAGGCTGAGGGACCCTCTTCGTAGCTAAAAACCTGACTACTGTGTTTGAGCAAATGTTCTTAATCTGTGACATGGTTTTATCCTTCCTGTCTCCCTTTTACGGCTTCATATATTATAATAAATAATACAGACATTCTCCAGATTTTTTACACGTACTGCACACACAATTTTTCTTGCCTCCTTTTCTCTTCAGTTGTGTAGCAATGTTGTACCAGTTTTCACTATGCAAATAGTGAGGTTTTTCTACTTGCAAAAACTACCTTGCTTTTTATTTTCCACAGTAGTTTCCAGATGAAACTGACATTTTTTTATTTGTCAACCTAAAAAAATCTAATTGTTCATGGTTTTATTCTACCTCTATGGAAAAAGGGTGATTCATAGCACTTAAGGTCAGACAGGACCAGTAGAATAGATCACTTAGTCTGCATATCATAGCCCATTATATTTCATTCAGTTACCCCTTTACGGAGCCCAAGAACTTGCGTGTGACTAAAAGATAACTTACAAAAAGGCATCCAATCTCCATTTGAAGACATCAAGATTCAATAATCTAAGACCAAGAATCTCTGAATCTTGATGTCTTCAAACTAAGATAGAGATGGAGATTCCACCACTTCCCTTGGTGGTTTGTTCCACTGTTTAATCACCATCACTATTTAAAAATTGATGCCTTATCTCTCATTTGAATTTGTCTGGCTTCAGTTTCCAGCCATTGCTATGTTATGCATTTCTCTGCTAGATTAGAGAGCACTTAGTACCTGCTATTTTCACCCCTTGAATGCACTTATATGTAATCAAGTCGCCTCTCAATCTTCTTTTTGATAAAATAAACAGATTGAGCTCTTTAAGGTATTTTCTCCACCCCATCAAGTATTTCCCCTGTGTCTTTCTTCTCCATTCTTCCAGATATAGATTCCTTGGTAGTTGACTTGCTGAGATTCTAGTAACATGTTGACACTTCTAGCCATGTTGAATGCCTCCTGTCCCTTGGTCACAATTTGACACTCCACTAATTTGGTTTCCTATTCTCTTCAGTTCATCACAAGTGGTTCAAAAGGAATTTACATTCAGTGTTGTAGTAAATTAGGTCCATTAAAAAATGGGGAACAATCAAATACATTAACCCTATAATAAATATTTGGGGTCCTTCATTTTCAGTTTTTATTTTATTTAATTTTTCCCAGGAATTTATCAGTGTTTATTACTACAACAAAAACAGGTGAAAATCAATGCAAAAAACAATTAATTTTTCTGAGTAAATATTGGGGTTTATTTTGGTGGATGGAAAGACAGGGGAAAAAAGTATTCAGTAGATTAATGCTTTGAATTCCGTTGATCAACGTGGTTTGCTGCAGAAGTAAAATAGAACTCAAAACACAATGCCACTTCTGAGTTTAAGAAAACAATATATTTCTAATCCCCAAATAAAACTCTTCATGTGAATAAACAGTTACTGTTATAGACTTACAATGACTAACCTATAAATATTTACATTTAGTAGTTGGGCCACACCATTTGTAGTGCATACACTCAACTTCATCCTTTTCTCCTATTTTTGTTTTTTTAAAACTTTTGACTACCTCTTTGTGTTCTGAAATGTTGTCTGATACAGATTTTCATTTTCTTTGCGTTTTAGTGTGTCAGATCTTTAAACTGTTATCTGTTGACAGCTTGAAATGTGTACGTGCTGAGTGTGAGTTTCATCAATATGTTCAGATGCGCACACACTTCAGAGCTTGAGTACGTACCTGTTTATTGTGTGTATCTTCTACAGCAGTGTTTTCCAAATTTGGGATGCCACTTGTGTAGGAGCCGGTTTGTTTACCTGCCCCATCCGCAGATCCGGCCGACTGCGGTTCCCACTGGCCGCTGTTCACTGCTCCAAGCCAATGAGAGCTTCTGGAAGTGGAGTGAGTCATGGGACATACTGGCTGCCAATTCCAGCAGCTCCCATTGGCCTGGAGCAGCAAATAGCAGCCAGTGAGAGCCATGATCGGCCGGACCTGCGGATGGGATAGGTAAACAAACTGGCCTGGCCTGCCAGGGGCTTTCCCTGCACAAGCGGCATCCCAAGCTTGGGAAACACTGTTCTAGAGTCTAGGCTAATACATAGCCTTACTTCAACAAACAGCTTTGCATATACACACAGACTAATGTATTATCATAATATATGTATCTCATGATAGGCATTGTATTTTCCTAATAAAACAAGTTATTTTTATATATTTAAAGTAGGGTGAAAATCATAAAAAAATGAATACTTTCTGTAAAACCTGGGAATTTTTTGGTAAAAATCTGTTTAAACAGAAAACCAAGGGTCTTGTAAATATTATACACACAGAATGAGACTGGAGGCACGAGAGTAAGGAAGAGGCAAAAAAGGCAAAAGTGGCTTTAAGCTGCCCTTGTACCCTTGTGCTTCTCAGGTGGCTGGGGGCCAATGCTGCCAACAGTGTAACTTAGTGCAGCTCAGAATCCCTATGGCCTCGGCCCTGCCTTTTTCCACCCACATCCCTGTCTACGGCAAATCTCCTACACCAAAGCTTGTGAAGGTGATCTTCATTATGCCACTTACAATAACACTATACAATGCCTGTGCTGGGGAAATTCTCCCTGGGCCATTCATGGAGCATTTCCAGCCCCTTGATGGTGATGCAGCCTTATACAGGGGAAGGTGCAAGGTGAGGGAGAAATCCTCCCTTGTTTAGTAGATGAGCTTCAATAGTTAGCTGCTGATTCAAGGCACTTTGTATATTTTTTCTTCATTTGCATCCTGCACTTGTTATGTATTTTAGACTGAATGTAACAGTGAAAGCACCCAGTCTGGCCTCCTGGTGACTGAATTAATCTAACTATGCACACAAACAGCACAGCATGGAGAGTATCATCTAATGTATCCCAACTAAAAATCCTCAGTTTTCCTGGGTAAGAAAGATCCACTGATATTCTATCAATAATCATTCTGGCTGATCAATAGAATTACTTGTCTCCGTGTAGGAATTATGGACAACCCTTAAATGCTATTTTGTTTTCAGTGCTGGATCCAAGTATTGTATGCTAAAAAGAGTTTCTCTTCAGGAGTACTGGGGGGAAATGCTTTGTTTCCATTTCCTTTCTTTGAAACATACTATCCACAATGAACTTCTTGCCTGAAATCAGTTCTGAATTTTATAGCACTTTTATAAAAAAGGGAAACTGGCATAGCAGCTATATGTAAACACCACATATTATACAATTAACAGATGTTTGGTAATCAAGTCCTGCACCCAGAGAGCCAGTGGCTCAATTCATTATTCAAAGGATGGGAGGATCTCTGTGTTAAGCCATATCATATCTGCTTCCTCTTTGTAGGCATTTTCCTGGAGAATGTGTAATCTGCTCTAATGCACCAAAAGTGCTTCTCCAGTTTTTCCATAAAACCTGTGGTGGGAACAAGGCAATTTATATCGCTTTCCATATACCAAGCGCATCACCTTCACAATATCCCCATTCCTGGGAATTCACAAGATTGTTTTGCAACCATTTGTACAATGGATTATTGTTGTTGCCTTTACACAATAACTATTTTGATCAGTTACTCTGGAAAATATTAATTGGCTTGATTATAGTTATTCTTCTTATTGAAAGAGTAAGTATATAATGTATTTGCTGTGCAAGGTAGAGCACATGTGAAGAGTGTACACTTAATGAAATACCAAGGAATAGAAACTGCATAAATACAATGAACCAATTCCTGAACTGGTGTCCATCAGCATAACTCCACCAAAGTCAATGGTGTTGATGTAAATTGACTTTAGCAGAGCTGCAGGGATTTACACCAGTACAGGAATTGGTCCAGTAATATTTGGCTCAAGGGTATATTTTGATCGGTTGAAGATTTATCTCCTGTTTTAGGAAGACTTTAGGGAAGGACAAATTCTGATTCTCAACTCACCTGTGTAAACAGAGAACCTCAGTGAAACTAATAGAATTACAGCTTTACAAAAGTGTGAGTGTGGAATCAGAGCCAGAAAGTATTAACATAAACTGGACTCCAGCTGCAGCTGATTAACATATAGCCCACTGTTGCTGTTTATGAGGTACAATTTAGTATGCAGGCTCTGCTCTTCTAAGATGCCAGGCTCATCAGGAGAGATTAAGATGTCAAAAACTGACAATCTAGACAATTAAAAACTTACAGGAGCAGCGTTTGTCTAGCAGGAAAAAAGTAAGTGATTTAATGGCTGCTTTAGGGAACTGAATTTCAATAATCTCCATTTGTATTGTTGCCAGTTTCTGGTTGACAAATTTATGTAGAAAAAGCAGGAATTTTAATAAAGTATTTATGATCAATATTTCTGGATAATGCTAGCGGTACTAAGCTCTCCTGCTCTCCCATAAATGCAGTCCATTAACAACATGCATGCCTGCAAAGTAAAATAGCAGGGTTTAGAGCAGGGGTTCTCAAACTGGGCATCGGGACCCCTCAGGGGGTCGCAAGGTCATTACATGGGGGGGTCATGAGCTGTCAACCTCCACCCCAAACTCCGCTTGCCTCCAGCATTTATAATAGTGTTAAATATATTAAAGAGTGTGTTTATATATATATAGTGTTAAATATATTAAAGAGGCTTGCGCTGTGAAAGGGGTCACCAGTACAAAAGTTTGAGAGCCACTGGTTTAGAGACTGTGAGAAGTGATGCCCAGTGTGCATCAGACTAACTAGTACTGCTGAGAACTGGGGCTTTTACAGAAGGTCTCTTACAAAACCATAGCATAGGAGCTCTATTTCAGCCATGTATCTGCTACAATCACCAGACAGACCTGGATGCTTGATACATTGAGCTCTGTGAAGGTGAGGTTCTTGCTGATGCTCCTTCATCCTATGAGTCACCTACCAGACTCATGGCCTATTAAAGGTCCCAGTGCTTATTTAAATGGAGGAGGCATATTACCGAGATACCTCTACACATCAGACCTTGCCACCCTGCAACACTCCAGGAACACGACACAACCAAGCTGAGGCTGTATCAAAAATGTCACCAGATGGGCAATAGTGCCTTGCTGTGATGCAGCACTAAACCTGTACCCTCGGCTAGATTAACTTTCTATGCCCAAAGTGAAGGGGGGGTTGTGCTTGTGCATTTTCATTTTAACCCAGCTATCCCATCCCTGCCATTATGAACACTTCAAATAAAAATGTCAAAGGACTCAGAGAGCACCTATGTTTCTGTGCCAAGCTTTGCCCCATGGCCGCTATTAAATTTAGAGATGTCTCCATGCAGATGATATCCAGGTCATTAATATTTTGCAGAAAAAATAAGTTGTGTGGGTGCAAGTAGGCTCAGATAAAAGAATGCACAGAATTCTGGTTTTGGGGGGCCACTTTTGCATGTCACCAGTCTAGAACAATATCTGACAAAAAGGGTGTCTAGATCTCCAAAAAGGTGGTGCAATCAAGGTTAAGGGATTTATTACCGTCAATTATTTGACTTGCAGCAGTGCCTAAAGGTTGGGGGCCCCCCCTGCACCAGGCACTACACAAATATATAGCAAGGAAGGAGTCTCTGCTACAAAGAGCATACAATTTGAAAGACAAGACGTAGCAGCTCGGTGGGACAAACTGGTGAGCAGCGGAGATCACAGTCACAGGATATCTTAGTGCAGATCAGCTGTGTGCACAGCACATGGTTGTAGTAAGGGAGAGGGCAGCAGGAAACAGGGTTTTAATCTGGATTTCTGCTACTGAATGTGAATGATATTTATGAATGCAACTATTTTTAAAATATTAGAAGTTCAAGCTCAAGTCAGCATCCCCTAGTATATATACGTTTTAAAATAAAGTGTGCTATCAAAAGTTAAATCCTGAAATTCAAAGGAAAATTGTTTACATCATTTTTGTATACTGCTTCTTTCCCCAAAACATTAGCACATTGTATCATGTAGGAATAAGAATTAGCTTTTACTTTAAAGTCACAACCCTGTAATGGGTCTGTGCATACTGGAGTCTTTCAATGTCAAAACTGTATATGTTACATGTTTCAAGTTTCACAATCTGTATTGAGGTCCAAATGCAAAATAAGAACTCTCAATGCTTCAGCTAGCAAAAAGCAGGGAATCAGATGGCAGGATGTAACTGGAAATGTTGTTGGATCAGTTGCCAGCACCAGCAGACAGGTCAGAGCCCTTAAGTAGTTCCCAAGGCTGTTGGGTAGTAGTTGAGAGAGGGAAATATGGATTCCAGAAAAGATCTGTTGTTAAAAAAACTTCTCAGTGGAATGACAGAATGAAGAGCTGTCTTCTAAAACCAGCAGTTACACACTGCTACCAAATCAGAATAATTAGCCTTGATGTAGAAGAGACATTGTACTGCCTCATTTCTAAAGAAATAGATATTGCCATAGAAGCAAGACAGAGAGAACATAGAGAATAAGAATGGTGTTCTTCTAGAGCTGGTCTAACAAATCTGATTTGCAAGTATTTTGATGGCTACAGGTGCAAAGTTTAGGTCAATAATGTGTGGTCATTCATTATTTGTGAGTGTTCAGATAGCTGCAAGGTATTTGTAAAATATTCATGTTAGCATAAGTGTTTATTCATTGGACAAATTCATGCAAGAATGTTCTTCACTATTTCATTTCTCCTATTTGAGTTTCAGTCCTCCAATCAGGGAGCAGAAGCAAAACCATGTGCTTGGGTGATCAACCAGAGGACATTTTTGAATAGTAAATAGCTGAAGCAAATAAGTCTGTGAATAACCAGTAAGCTAAAAATTTATTCAAATTCATTAGAGGAAAATCAGTATTGGTTCGGGATCTATTTGCTAAATAAGTATTATCCATAATGAACAGTTAGCCCAGTTCTACTACTGTTTATATTCCCCTGTTTCTAGGCATGGAAAAACTTGTTAAACAGAGTCAGAGTACTTCCAAACACAGGGCATCATTATTAATAATTATATTACAGTATTTCCCTAAAGGCCCTGAGACTCAAATACCACTGTGTGTAAAACATTTTTGGGGAAGGCACTATTACTATCTAAATAGACATGGTTGAGAGGGAAAACAGAGGCACAAAGGGTAATTTCAAAGGTGCTTAAGTGACTTGGGAACATTGTAGTAGCTTTCCTACTCTGATTTGAACCTTAGCGTTCATAAACTGAGAAGCTAGCATGAACCCCTCTAAGCTTAATTACCAATCCTCCCGCTTAGATCTGATAGGCTGCCACCAACCAGGAATCCCAGTGCCTGGTATACTTGGGTCCCCAAAACTTCCCTGTGGGACCCAAGACTCAGATGCCCTGAGTTGCCTAACAATGGAAATAAACTATTCCCCCACCTCTCTCCCACCCAGAATTTCCTCTCTGGGCTAACCTGAGAGTTACTGATGCAACCTCTTACATCACAATACCAAGAAGCATGTCTCTTCTCTTCCACAAAGAGACAACCAAATACAAGGAAACAGAAAATTCTATCTCTCTTCCCTCTCCCACCAATTCTCTGGTGCTGCAGAGATTCACCCTCCGTAGATCTAACACAAAGAGAATTTCTCTCCCTTTCGTTCCTTAGCCTACCCAGAGAGAAAAAACTCAAACAAGTCTTAAAACAAAACTTTATATAAAAGAAAGAAAAAGACATAAAAATATTCTCTGTATCAAGGTTGACAATCATACAGGTTCAATTGCTTAAAAAAAATATGAATAAACAGCCTTATTCAAAAAAGAAATACAATTAAACATTCCAGCAACTACACAATGTAAAAACAAAAAGAAAACAAAACGAGCCTACTTATTTTTCTACCTTTGTACTTACAACTTGGAAACTGAAGATTAGAAGCTTGAAGATAGAAAAGATCCCCTCTCATAGCTGAGAGCCAGACAAAGACACAGACCCAAACATTCCCTCCCTCAGTTTTGAAAAAATCCAGTTTCCTGACTGGTCCTCTGGTCAGGTGTTTGGTTCCCTTTGTTAACCTTTACAGGTAAAAGAAACATTAACCCTTAGCTATCTGTTTATGACAAACATAAGTCCCATATTCAAGAGATTTATGCACTTAGGGGGCCAGATTTTTTAAAGTATTTAGGTGCCTAACTCCCGATGATTATTGGCCCCTAAATGCCTGTCTTTTTTTAAAATGGGAGTTATTCCTCTAAGTCACTTAAGTGCTTTGAAAATGTTACATAAGGTTACACAGTAGGTCAATGGCTGAACCAGTCTTCAAAATCCCGGTGCCCTATCCCTCATATCATGTTTCATTTTAGGGGCTGGAAAAAGTGAAATTGAATAATTCAATTGCAGCATTATTTAGACAAGTCTAAATAAAACTGAATCATTTACACTGTAGTAGCAGCCATACACACCCTATTCCCAAATCAGGGCCCAGAGTGCTAGGCAAAATTCAGAGAATGTCTAGTTAAGTTTGTTTCCTAGTGTCTTCTTCAATGTCTCTTTTTGGCCTATGAGATGCAGCCTTTTTGTATTTCCACCATCCAGGGACAGGAGTATCAATATTCCACATTATTTCAGCTGCAGAAAAAGGTCTATGATATTAAAGTTTTTGCCAGGAGGACAAACAATAGCTAAAGTGTTACATAAGTGTTCCACAGCCTGAAGTAGGGAGGTTCTGTTGCCATCTAACACTACAAATAGGATCTACCACAGTCCTGCCTCTTTGAGGGCCAAGCAGGAGCCAGTTGAGAATGGGAGAGAGGAGAGTCTTTCCCTGGTTTTCTCAGACCATAGTTAGAGCAAACCATGGCTTACCTTGGCCAACCTCCAAAGATAAACAAAATAAACAGTAATTCCTTAGCATGGCACTTCGAGATGCATGAATAAGCCTTAGGAAATAAGTGTGAGAAAGTGCTCTATAGTATGAGGTGGCCTACTTTGACTTAAACCTAATTGTTTTCATGCTACACTCCTTTCTTTTGGCCTCTCAACACGGGTTATGCCAGCTCTGATTTCTACTAAACACATTCACCTCTGAGTTTTAGCCCCATTAACCTCTGATTAACCTCCTGTCATAATCCAGCAACTCGCATACTCAGCAAGAGGAGGGCAGGACTCAACATTAGTTGATTTTTAAAGCTGGTGTAGCTAGAAGTGGGTGAAGTTTTTCAATTAAATAGCTTATTCACCAAAAAGTGCAGTTTTGGTCAACCTGAAACTATTCACAAATCAGACCCAGTTAGTTCTGGTTGGGGAAAAGATTTTCAGAGCTAGGTTCAGAAAATCGTGTGTGGAGGGGCACTATTTGTAATCCTTAGCCCAGTGGCTAGGGCACTTCCTGGCATGTAGACAGACCCACGTTTGAATCTCCACTTTGGAGCAACAATTTAAACTCACTTCCCTCCCATACCAGGTGAGTGCCCTAAACACCAGGCTATTTCACTCAATCTCTCCTGTTGAGGTTGCTCCGTTTCTTGTAAATACTTAAATATTCACAGGACCAAAGAGAAAAGACCATTGCCTGGTGATTAAGGCACTCATTTGGAAGGTAGGAGATGTGGATTCAAATCCTTCCTTTGAATCAGAAGAGAAAAGTTATGCCAATTTTGGCTCCTTTCACTCACCCAGCAGTAAATGAATGTTGGCAGATGTAAGGGATTCTAAATTACTGTGTCTGTATCAGCGTTTTTCCTCAAATTTCTCTCCACTCCACTACCACTGATGCAGCCTCCCCTGAGGTTACAACATGACTTTAAATGGGAGTTGGATGTCTAACTGGCCTCTGTGCCTTTAAACTCCTCTACCTAAATTTTCTGTTCAGGAAAGAATGACATTGCAACATCTGCAAACAATGATTTTGGGGGCAGCGTGGGTTGTGTTATTTTTGGTAAGGAAGGTCTGTAAATAAGACAGATGATGGTTGCTTCTAGTTGTTTAGATTGGAATTGTGTGCTTGTGATATGACAGATCTTTGAAGAACCTATCCTATGGGGCATTTTTATGGCCAGGAGCCAGCACGTATTAACATATTGGCAAGAAAGCAAAGCCTTTTTCAAAAATTCTCACAGAAATGAGTTCCTAAAGCAATCCTAGCCTGGCACCTTCCCCTTCACTAAGGACTATAAAGCTAGTCCTAGCTCTGCTCTCAGTTTAAGGCAAACAGATTTCAATCAGTGTTCTGCATCAATGAAGAGTGATTAATTTTACCGAAAAAAAGTATTAATAGTATTTAGAGGTCTAAAAGGAGCAGTCATGTCCTGTTCTTAGCAGGATTTCTTCATCATCAAGTTAATAGCTTTAGTTTCATAAACTGTTCACCCACAGATATCTTTCAGGGGAGGTAGATGATGAAATTAACTTTCCTTCTAATTTTTCATTAAACAGGACAATAATTTACTTGGATTGCTACTAGAGTTGTAAGGCCTGTTTCAAGTGGGAAAGGAAGAAACAGAATATTTTTCAGGTTTCAAAATTACGTTTATATATTTTGATGCTGTGAATTTCACACCATAGGATGTTGGTGCAAGATATCTTGAGCTCTTGTTCTAAATCAAACATTTGCTTTAGTACAGAATTGTACGTATATCTTTTGTTTATGATGAAATGAAATTGAGTTAATCCTGTTAGAATATAAGAACATAAGAACATCCACACTGGGTCAGAAAAAAGGTCCATCTAGCCCAGTATCCTGTCTTCTGACAATGGACAATGCCAGGTGCTTCAGAGGGAATGAACATAATAGGTAATCATCAAGTAATCCATCCCCTGTCACCCATTCACAGCCTGTGGCAAACAGAGGCTAAAGATACTTCAGAGCATGAAAAGAATGTTTCTCCAAAAGAAGGAATGCAAGAGTACCAAGAGTTTGCATTCATACTGGAATGATACAGAAAGGTACATTTCACATTCTACAATACTAACATCTGAATCCTAAACAACCAGATAGTCCTTACATACTATACATATGTTAAGTAAATTTTAGAAGTTTCCCAGAGATTAAGACAATCTAGTTAAAGAAATATAATGACACTATTTAAGACCATCATGTATGGTCTTCTCAGTGTGCTGTATATTGTGAGATAGTCAGTAGAAAGGTTTTTATTGCCAGGTTTTGAATTTGAAATTGGAGGATAGTGAGTAAGGTAAACTCGTCTCTGAAAGAAGTATGAGCAAAAGTAATTCCAACTAGCCAAATCCTTGAGATGATCTAAGCAATATTAATCTAGTCCTTGAGAAGATCTAGGAAGAGAATTTTCTTCTTGGGACTTTTGGCAAATGATTCTTCTTTCTTATGGAAGATTTATCTTCTTAAGAAGCCTTCCCCCATCAGTCTCTTTGTAATGTGAAAAAGGACTGAAAAGCTCAATAAAATATAATATCTTTATAATTTCTTACATTTTGGAACAGGGAAATCTAATTTAGTTTGAAAATTCTCGTACTAAACTTCTGAGGACCTGGCCCTACAAATACAGATTACTGAGCAGAATGCTTGTTAGCACGTATACTTCCTTCGAAATTTTTTTTAACCACGAGCATTAAGTATCTTCTAGGACTTTAGTGAATATTGATGAAACCTGACATTCTCTCTGCTTAGCCTGAAACGCACAGGAGCCATTGCTCTGAGGCTAATGTCAGGACAATTTGCATGAGACGCTACTGTAAATGTGCCATTGAAAAACACACAGCTGTGTTTCATTAGCAAAGAGTGAAGCTGAATCCACTTTAAATTGAACAAGTATAAGGTTAATTAACCCTGTGCACTGCTTTGTCCATGTGGCTGTGCTGCCGCCAGCCCAACTCCTCAGATTCCCTATTTTCTTGCTGTAACTTCAGCAAAAAGTTCCTCCAGGGAACGTGGGCCCTTTGATTCCAATTCCACTGATCAGGATGCATCTTTCCTATTTTACAAACATTTTAATATACACTGAAAAAAACATTTGAACCCCTGATCCTCGCAACATGTTCCTTTGGTTAGAGGTTTCTAGTGCATAGTGGAGTTGGAGTCTTGTCTTTACCATAGACTCAGCTAGCTACATACTCTTTGAGAAAATTGGGTCTCCTCAACCAGTGACCACACTAGGAGCAACCTCTCTCTGTCTCCCTGTCACCCCTGCCAAATTCTAGCAAATTTTCTCCCTGTGGGGTCGGATTCTAGATGGTTTTCTGTGATGATCTTGGTAGGCTCTCTCTGTGTGTTGTCTGCTGGCTCTTAAGTGTCTCCTGTTCCATCAGATCACTCATCTCTGTTGTGTAGTCACTTTGTATGACCTGGTGCCACTGCACCTTTCATGACTAAGGTGGCCACTCACATGTTCCCACAGTTCCGAACATTCCAGTACTTCTAGGAGTCGTGTGGGCCTGCCCCACCAGGATGACCCCTCCCTTGTGTGACCTTGCACAACGGGGTGCGTGAGATCATGCTGCCAGGGGGCGGAGGGTGTCATATTTAAGAGGGTATCATCTCCACCCCCTCTGGTGTGCTGTCCGGCCCCCGCCAGCATGACCATGCACACATCAGGCATGCACAATTACACCGGAGGAGGTGGAGCGGTGTGCTCCTAAAATGGTGGCCTCGGTCTGATATCAGACAAACAAGTCTGGTTTTGTCCCAGTACTGGATGGGGGACAAATCTCTCAAAAAGAGGACTATCTGGTTTGATACCAGACAGGTAGCCTCCTTACTCATGACTCCATTAGTCCACTCTATAGGTGTCCCTCTAGTGGCTTGATGCTCACAGGAGAGCCTGTTTCCAGGGCTGATAGGTCCTTAGCAGACCTATTGTACTCTAGCACCTGCTTTCTCTGATTGTTGGCCATCTTCTTTTGGCGGTATTTCCATCCTTCTGGCTGCAACAGGTCTCCCCTCACTGGTAGCAGGGTTTTGGTCCTTCGCCCCATCAGTGCCTGTGCCAGACTGTTTTGGCACCCCTACGATGGGGTATTCTTGTGTGTCAAAATGTCAACAAGGGACCATAAGAGACAGCTTTGTGTAACAGTCTCAGAGCAGTTTTCACAGCTGATTCCACCTTACCATTACTCTGTAGGCATACTGGGGAGGTGATGTGGTCAAACTTCTATTTGCATGCAAATTTCCTGAATTCTTCCCAAACTGGGGTCTGTTAGTGGTGAATACAATGTCCTGAGTGCCTATCTTGCAACGTGGGCCTTCAGTTTATCAGTCACTGATTTGGTTCTTGTATCTGGCAGGGCACTGACTTTCCAAAACTGAATAGTAGTCCACTGTAATAAAATACTGCTTTTTATAGAAGGTAAATAAATCTGCTCCCACCTTTTCCCATGGTTGGGTGGGCAGCATATGAAGTAATAGGGTCTCTTTCTTCTGGAGGTTATTGCACAACCAACGGATGTCATGCTCTTCTATCAAGAAGTGGAATTGTGTATTCATTCTTGGCCAGTAAACACACTCTCAAACCCGCCTAAGACAGTGGTAAATGCCCAGGTGTGAGGCATGTAATTTTTGCATGTGACAGGGACAACAGCTCTCTGTCCTCAAAATATGATTCAATCCTGCACACTCAGTTCATTTTTAATTTGAAAATACAGTTCTGTTCCTACCGATACTTAGGTTTTGTCTTCTGGCCACTCTGCTAGGATTGCTGTCTTGACTGCCTGTAGTTGGATGTCCTTTTCTGTAGCCACTTTGATTTCCATCAGCTTCACTGTTGGAACTGGGTGACTGAATCCATTAACATGCTGCACAATGTCCTGATCCTCTTTCCCCAACTTGCTGATGCTGGGTATATATGCCCTGCTCAGGATGTCAGCTAACACCAGTAGTTGTCCTAGAAAATACCTGATTTCTAGTGCAGGTATCGCATCAACATATGCTGCTATCTCTTTGGAGCACATGATTGTCTCCAGGGGTTGGTGATCTGAGGAACCAGGGGCATCAGGCCAAGTTCCATAGCTCATTCTGCCATCTGCTGCATTTCACAGAACTCACCACTCAGACACAGCCACCATGTTTTATTCACAACAAATAAAGCTGACATTCTCTCTGCTTAGCCTAAACGGCACGAGAGCCAATGCTCTCAGGCTAATGTTAGGGTAATTTGCATGAGACACTACTGCAAATGTGCCATTGAAAAACACACAGCTGTGTTTCATTAGCAAAGAGTGGAGCTGAATGCACGTTAAGTTGAACAAATGGAATTTTATTAAACCCCGTGAACTATTCTGTCCATGTGGCTGCATTGTTGCCAGCCCAACTTCTCACATTCCCTCATCTGTTGCTTTTTCAGATGTGCTGCTGCTCTAATGCAGCCTAACAGCAGCAGCAAGAATGTCAAGATGTCCCTCTTGCACCTCATTCATCTGGCTATGGGGTGAACCTTTCCACCAAAGATCAAAGTTGGGGCATTCACAAAGAGAAGGTCACTGAACCCACTAAAGGTCAGCAAAAACCCTACTTTTAGATTACAGTGAAGGACCGCTCCATACAGAGCTTTAATATGACCCAACATTGTTACCCAGAGTTTTCAGAATCCAAAGCAGTGGTAACTTAATTGTTTGTCTCCTGGTGATGTCAGGAATAAATCAATGGGGACACAGATCCTACATCTGATATATGATTGATACAAACCAGAATGCTTGTACCTAAACCTACTTTTTATTAGATCATAAGCACACATACACAGACTTATGCTGTCAGAGCATCTCAAAACATTTATATTTATGTAAAGTTAAGAGATGGTTTAGAGGAATCAACAGCCAGGCTTTCTGGGTGGGGAGTCTCTCCTTCCATCTAGCTGCTCAAGAACTTAAATATTAGAATCTTGCCCAAAGGAAGTTTCCACAGACTGCTTCCAAAGCACATAAGAACATAAGAATGGCCATACTGGGTCAGACCAAAGGTTCATCTAGCCCAGCATCCTGCCTTTTGACAGTGGCTAATGCCAGCTGCCCCAGAGGAAATTAACAGAACAGGTAATCATCAAGTATCCATCCCCTGTCGCCCATTCCCAGCTTCTGGAGCAAATGGAAGCTAAGGACACTATCCCTGCCCATCCTGGCTAATAACCATTGAGGGACCTATCCTCCATGAATTTATCTAGATTTTTTTTTTAACCTGATTGTATTGTTGGCCTTCACAACATCCTGTGACAAAGAGTTTCACAGGTTGCCTGTGCGTTATGTGAAGAAATACTTCCTTTTGTTTTTTTTAAACCTGCTGCCTATTAATTTTATTCAGTCACCCTTAGTTCTTGTCTTATGAGAAGGAATAAATAACACTTCCTTAATTACTTTCTCCACACCAATCATGATTTGATAGACATCTATCATATCCTTCCTTAGTTAGCTCTTTTCCAAGCTGAAAAGTCCCAGTCTTATTAATCTCTCCTCATATCATAGCTGTTCCATACTCCTAATCATTTTTGTTAACCTTTTCTGTACCTTTTCCAATTCCAATACAACTTTTTTGGAGATGGGGCGACGATACCTGCACACAGTATTCAAGATGTGGATGTACCATGGATTTATATAGAGATAATATGATATTTTCTGTCTTATTACCTATCCCTTTCCTAATGACTCCCAACATTCTGTTAGCTGTTTGACACTCCCTGCACACTGAGTGGATATTTTCAGAGAACTATCCACAATGACTCCAAGATCTCTCTCGAGTGGTAACAGCTAAATTAGACCCAATCATTTTATATGTATAGTTGGGAGTATGTTTTCCAATGTGAATTACCTTGCAAAAGAGTTTCCGAAAATCTAAGTACACTATATCTCCCTTGTCCACATGCTTGTTGATCCCCTCAAAGAATTATAATAGATTTTTAATTATTTTTAACATTTTACAAATTTTTCTCCAGACAAAGAACATAACTCATAATAGTCCCTAATAGGCTAATAATTTCCTTAGCAACAGCCAATAACAATTCATTATTTTCCATATCATCAAAGCATTTCTAGTCATAACAACAATAAAGCTTGCATGTCAGAGGCATCTAAAACCAAGGCAGTCCAAACATTTCTTAACACCCTGTCCCAACCTCTCCTATTATGATAGCAAAACTGCAAACATGCAGGTGCATGACCTTGCCTCTCTGTGTGGTCTTTGGGTTTCAGCTTGCAGTGGTTGAACATGCAAAATGGCCGACTGTCAAATTTTGGGGAACATGCAGGAATATTAAATTTGTGAGGAGCTACAACATAAGTCACATGGAAGTCTACTATCTTAATGACTCCTCTCGGCACAGGGAAAAGGTGGCAAGTGGATAATCTGTTGGATTTTGGGGGTGGTTTTGAAAGCAATGTTCTGTCACCCTTACTTTGCATTAGAACTGTGAGGGAGCTAGAATTTCTATTTAGCCGGAAATTTTTCAATTTCAAATGTATTTTCAGTCTGAATCAGAACAAAAAATATAACATAGCATAAAAAAATCTGGAATAAAAGGTCATTTCAGGCCAATCAAATGGTTTCATTTTGATTTTGTTTTTGATAATATAAAATAAATTTCAAACTGAAAACTATCAAAGTGTACTGTTCTAAAAATGTCAATACAATTTGTGACTTTATCAAAATGAATTGACAGTGCTTTTATTTGTGAAAATATTCAATCATTAATTTTTTCCTAGTATGCAACTAGCTCTAACAAAAAGCAGGTAATAAACATTCCAGTCCTGCAGAAGGAACACGCAGAATTACAGATATATCACACAAACCCACACACAGAGCCTACCAACCCAGTACATAGCAGCCTGTGTGATTAACTCCATTTATTTGCCATGGAGTTAATTTTATTCTCCATTGTTGTCGATAAGACACCAACCATGAACATGAAATACACTTAAAATTAGTTAGAGTTGTATTCTCCAACTGCACAGAAAACATATTCTGTTGTTGTTAAAGTGTTAAGGGAATAAGTGTGTTCTTTAAAATCAGTGCATTTCACTGCACTTTCAGATTTCTACATTTTCACTTGCTTTCCTTCATTCATGCAAAGAAATTACGTTTTCTGATGTCACCTGAATAATGTTGCCAGTGTGAAAGCAAACAATGATAATTTTCTTATCTGATAATTACTGGATCTCACATATCCTGCTGGGTGTTCCTCTTACATTGAACACCATTGACATCAGCACTTACCATTACACGACGTCTCATTTGCACACCACATTAAACAGAGTTTGTAAGAAAATGTTCCTAATAACTAAGAGGCTATTCACTGTCAATTAATCACATACTTTCTGTCACCTAATGGATGTCTTAACAACATAATTTACTTTAAATGTACTTCCTTTAGATTCCCTTAGGGGTACACTGTCTGTAGTCAGACACAGGGCCGCCCAGAGGATTCAGGGGGCCTGGAGAAAAGCAATTTTGGGGGCCTCTTCCATAAAAAAAAGTTACAATACTATAGAATACTATATTCTCATGGGGGCCTGTCAAGGTCTGGGGCAAATTGCCCCACTTGCGCTCCCCCTTTCCCCCCGCCCCAGGCAGCCCTGGTCAGACAAGCTGCAAGTGCACATAGTTATTGATCAGTACTGTGCTGACTTTTTAACTACAAAATATAAGAAAAACTATATTAAAATGACATCCAGAGCATGACTTAAACTGTCTAAAACAAGATGTTTCAGATAAGGAGGATTCTGTCCTTCACTTACCTCAATGGGACTCAGTACTACAGAGCCCAAACTGTATATGACTTAACAGAGATTTCAATCACTGAATGCTACCAGGTGAGTTAAGGATGGAACTAGATTCTCCACTCCTGTGAAAATCTGGAGTAGCTCAGTGGAGTACAAAATCAAGACCTTAGTGTTCACCCAGTTCAACAGAGCACATGGATAACTTTAAACACATCCCTGTAAAGCAAAGAACTTAAGCACATTTGAGTTCCTTTGATGTCAACTGCTGTTTTGAATCAGGGCCGTAACTGTGACATCTCCCCTTTTGATTAAGTACATCAAAGTCATAGTATCATTTATACTCTTTCATTAGCCCAACCATTTATAAAGCGATCCCCCAAGATGGATAAGTAAAAATAGCAAAAACGGTATGACCCTCTCATAAGCGGATCCTATATTTTAGGGGTTGGAAAACTTTGGCCCCCAGCCTGTCAGGGTAAGGCACTGGTGGGTTGGGAAGTTTTGTTTACCTGGAGCGTCTGCAGGCATGGAGCCCCTCATCTCCCTGTGGCCACTTCCCGCAGCTCCCATTGGCTGGGAACAGTGAACTGCGGCCACAGGGAGCTGAGGGGCTCCATGCCTGCAGACGCTCCAGGTAAACAAAATGACAATGTATTAGATATTCAATTCAATGATTCCATAGAGCAGGGATTGGCAACCTTTGGCACGCGGCTCACCAGGGTAAGCACCCTGGTGGGCCGGGCTGGTTTGTTTACTTGCCCCTCAGCAAGCTCGGCCTATTGTGGCTCCCATTGGGTGCGGTTCGCCACTCTAGGCCAATGGGGACAGCGGGAAGTGGCTGCCAGCACATCTCTCGGCCTACGCTGCTGCCCACAGGCACCATTGGCCTGCAGCGGTGAACACAGGCCAGTGGGAGCCGCAATTTGCCGAACCTGCAGACACGGCATGTAAACAAACTGGCCTGGCCTGCCAGGGTGCTTACCCTGGTGAGCCACATGACAAAGATTGCTGATCCCTGCCATAGAGTTTAAAATCATCAAATTTTGGTGTGGACCCGTTTATAAGCCGACCCCTGCTCTTTGATGCATCACTTTTTTACGAAAAATATTTGGCTTATGAACGAGTATATATGGTATATTTAAAAAAATTAATTTAGTTTCTTGTTAACTGTAATATTAAAGCAAGAAAGTACACATTTTCTGTTGTAAGACTGCAGTGATATATGCTATGCGCTGATATATATCAGTGGATTCTTAAAATACAAATGTGTACTTCCCTGCTTTAATATTACAACTAACAAGAAACTAAATTAGTTTTTTTTACAAATATACTATGACTTTGATGTAATCAACCAGAAGAGGAAATGTGTGTGTGTGTGTATATATATATATATATATATATTGCATGTAGATCAACACAGGAACCAAATTTAAGGGCAAATTCTGCCCTCTGAATATGTACCTGACATGGCTACTGATGGCACTGGTATTTGTGCATACATATGAAAGCAGAGTTTGACATAAACTTAAAATTTCAGGAACAGTCACTTTATGAGAGATTCAAAAGCTGGGTCTCTACATTCTGGAGTAATAATTAACGTATGAGTTTCACACACAGGCCTGGATCATGCAAGCAACTCCATGTGGGCAAGCCTGATGTCCATGCTGATTTCAATGGGACTCTGTCTATGTGAGACAACTTGCAGCATCAGAGCCCAGTGTGGTAGCCCAAACTGTTAAGAGCGTCACAGGAAAGGACAAGATAGCTCATGCAGCATCTGTGGAACCAATTATTTTAAGTAGTTATTTAGTACTGGTACCCCTCAGCATCAAACATTCTGTGAAGGTTAATACTGTATGCTGGTCTGTTAGCTTTATTAAATATATTTATGCTAATTCTTAAAACCATGTTATTCACTAAGGCACTCTGCTGAGCCACGCTTGCCTGCTGGATCTGCTAGGAATTCCAGATTTATCGGCACTGAAATTCTGGATCCTCCTCTTTAATCTTTTTAAATATTACTGTAACCAACAACCTATCAACTAGCTGTAACCAGTCAACCTGTGGAACTCCTTGCCAGAGGATGTTGTGAAGGTCAAGACTATAACAGGTTCAAAAAAGAACTAGATAAGTTCATGGAGGATAGGTCCATCAATAGCTATTAGCCAAGGTGGGCAGGGATGGTGTCCCTAGGCTCTGTTTGCCACAAGGGGGGAATGGGCGACAGGGGATGGATCACTAGCTGATTACCTGTTCTGTTCATTCCCTCTGAAGCACCTGGGCTGGATGGACTTTTGATCTGACCCAGTCTGGCCATTCTGATGTTCTAATTGCTTTGGCATTACTTTGTTAAATATTATTTTTCCCATTAACTACAAAGGGGGCCACTAGACACTAACAGTAGGGCGCTTGAAAGATATATGGCTCAGATAAATGGAAATACTTTTGAGATTAAAATACAATAATAACATACAGGTATCATGAGTGCCAAGATGTGGCCATTTTTGAAAAATGAAAAAGTATTTCTTGAGAAATCTTTTCTATAATTACATTTATTACCTACAGGTCTGATCCCGCTTTCACTAGAGACACGCAAGAGTTTTACCATGGATTTCAGCACTAGTTCAAGATAAAGTTAGAAAAGAAATATGAAACAGCCTCCTGTCAGTACCCTCCTTGCCTTCCTCAATCCCCAGGTTCTCTGTAAATGGACTAGGTCTTTGTGAAGCAACGTTGGTATCATCTGATATGTAGTTGGCATTAGGCTTGGGAATTGTTCTGACTACTCGATTTTCTTCTCCTAATAGTGAAAGACATCCACATGTCTATGATGATTTTTATCAAATGCTGCTGACAGATTGAATATCCTTAAACAGAAAGTTTTGTTGTCTAGACACAAGTGCTATTAAGCTATTTCACATTCACTTTTCCAGAAGGTCCCAGAGTAGTATAAGTCACTGTTTACCTCTTCTAAGGGGCTATATTTTGTGTGTGTGTGTGTGTGGGCAGGGGGGTTAAGAAGTTCAAAATCTGGTGCTTTTACCGTAAATCCCTGTGCTTCAAATCCTAGATAGTGCTGGACCTAGTACTCCCCTTTTACATCTGCAGCAGGTCAGATATGAATAGGCACCTAGGATCTTTTCCTCTGGATTGGGATCTCCCTACAGTAATCCATGCCTTTGTGATTTCTAGCTTTATTTCTACCTGAGGCTACCCTTGAAGGGCATTCAGAACGAGCAGCTGGCATGGTATACAGCTGTTGAGGAGACTCTCAATAATATAAAGTTCTCCAGGGGATTTTCTGTTGGAAGCAGGGCTTCCCTCTGACCTTGCTTCTGACTCTGTCTACTTGATGGGCCTTCTGGCTAACTGCTTCAGTCAGCTCCTATTTGGGCTCCTTAGCTCAGTTTCCTGGGCCCACTCTTATAGTTTCTCAACTTCTTTGGGCCTACTTGCCCCTCTTTCTTCCAAGCCCTGTTTGCTCTGATGATTTGTTTCATTGGATGGGCTTCAATTTCTCAGTGCCTTTGGTCTGCCACTGCTGCTAGTTTCCCAATTTGATCTCTTGAATTATTCCATATGTGCGAGCACACAGAGTGAGGGAAGAGACAGTCTTGTCCTGGTAAACTAAGTTGACTCAAGTAAGTCCCCAGCCCCAACTTGTATCCCTCTGTGCAGTTCTGTTCCATCAGCTTTCTTTTTATGTCAGTTAGTTCCCTGCATGCTAAAAAAGAAATGGGGAAAGGATAGAATATTGAAAGTGATATCTGGAAAGGTTTTCTTGCATAACAAAAACAAGAAGAATTGTTTCTTGGGGAAAGAAGAGGAGGAGATTTTCAGAGCCAACCTCACTTCTCTCATCTCCTGATACGCTCACTTGATATATTAATAAGCCTGTAGTTTATGCAAATTTTTAGGATAAAATGGTATCAAATGTCTTCAGGGAAAAAAAATCAACTACAAAACGCAGGCCCCACTGAAGGTTACAGTGGGTTAAATTGTGATTTATTGAGCCAATGCACAATTATTTTATTTTCTATGACTACTGCTGTATTTTAGTCATGGCACCTTGATGAAGGGCTGTGATAGCATCTCAAAAACTGCTGCTCAGTAATGGACCAATTTGTACAGGAAATGACAGTAGGAGAATCAACAAGATGTTTTGTGTAGTATTTGATAATGTCTCAGGTTTATTAATGTAAATGTTGGCCCATTTAGTCTTCATGTCAGTCATTTTTCTTCTGGTTGTTGGAAGCATATGAAATGAAGTTATACTTCATCCATATAAAAGTAGTTGGTAGACGAGCTTTAACAATGTGTTCCCAGGGGATAAAAATAACAAAACGTTATAAAGTTTTATGTGCTTATTTTTGTTTTTCACTCACACAAGGAATTTTGAGGGAATTAAAATGGCTGCTCTTATGTTCTTAATGTTTGTAAGGCCCTTCAGAGATGAAACATGCTATGGAAGTGCAAAGTGTTATTTTTGTTTTTCCAGTTTCTCCAGAACTAGAAGGGTAGATTAGAGTAGCCATTTTGGAGGAAAAAACGGGATTTCAGTGTAACCCGGTACTAGAAATGATTATCTGCATTTCTGTCTAGATGTGATCAATCATTTTAATTAACCTTTTTACTGAATAAAATGTTTTAAAAGTTTGAGTAGTAAGATAAAGAGGGCAGACATCAGATCATTCCTTATGTGATCACTCAGGTTACTAATGACCTACAATACAAATAGATCTGGATAACTGAAGATTTTATTGGCTCTTTTTCTGTACAAAGGCTTTCAATTTTCTTTTTGTTACTAGAAATTGTTCAGCAAGCACTGGATGCAAATATATTTCAGTCTGTAGGTTATTTACCAGCCATTCAGTTAATTTCCATCCATCTTTACAAATCCATTCCCGAACACCTCCATTTGTCTGCCTCCTATAGCAGACAAGCTGATGACTCTGGTTATGGTTTTATATTTCTGGCTATTTGATTTTTAGCACTTTGATGCACCCACCATGTAACTTATGCTAAGACCTGGTAAACCAGCTGCAGTCTGACATTCTTTGTGTCCTGTCTCATAGTATTCTCACACCCCATAATGTGTGAAATGGTCTACAGAACGTAGAAAAGAAATGGCACTTGTCCCAGAGGGTTTGCCTTTTTGTTTATTTCCCTTTTTTAATCTTCCCCTAATGTGTTCCCTAATTCTACTATTCTTTTGCTCTTCATCCCGTATTTTGTTCCACTTCTCCCTCCTGCAGTGACAACTCGATGTCCCATTCTTCTATATTCTCTCATTTTTCCCCTCCTCAGCTCTAGTTCTTTCCCTGCTCTCCAGTTTATTCTTCTCCTCCCAGCTCCAGTTCTCCCTCCCTCCAATTTCCTTCTCCATCCTCAGTTCTCACCCCTTTTTTTCAGTTTGGCAAGATCTCTCCACTCTCTGCTAGGTCATGCCTCTCCCGGCTTCTTCTATTCCACCACAAGCTATCATGTGACATCATGCTTCCCTCTCCAGGCTAATCCTTACAATAGTGACTGTGTGCAATAACAGGAGGGAAGTGTCAGGTACCACTCCTGGGAAGGTTGAGCACACATGCAGCTACACCTCTGGCCACATGGTCATTGTGGTATTTCTGAGGTTTTCCCGCATCCTCTGGATGTAGCCTACTGGTTGGGAATCCCTGAAATACGATTTAGATTATGTTTAGGATTTCTACTTTCCTGTGTACAGGAGAAGTGCCAGATTCCTCCCCTACCTGTGTTACTTTTACAAGTTCTGTTCCTCCCATCATAGGCATTAATGCTATTAATGGAAATGCCACCTGTGAAACAAGGAGCAGCCTCAGAGCAGAACCAGAAAACATTTTAGTTGGAAAAGGTTAACACATTAAAAAAAAAAATCCATAGCAGAACTGGCTACTTTACTAAGTATGATCTAATTAGCTGAAATCTGAATAAGGAGGAGTGACACAAAAGTGCTCTGTCTTATATATATATACATATATTAATAGGTGGTTCTCAAGAATATGCAGAATTGTTGCTATAAAATTTGCAACCAATAAAATGTCTTGCTGTTGAGTACTGCAAATGTCTTCCTTCAAGGATCCGTACAAAGTCAGCTCTTAACAAGGAAGGAAAAAAGCACAGTATGAACAGCCTACACATTATGGAGAGATGGAAGCTGCTCCTTATTTACATAGCCATATATAGGGCTATTTTAGCCCTCCCTATGAGTTTGGCTTAAAAATGGCAGGAGTTACGCTGAATGGAGAAGTGAATGCTTCTGGTATTTGAAGAAAACTAGACAAATACTTTTTGAGTTACAAGTCATTTAAAAGTTACTCATTTAGAGGTTTTGACTTCCATCCTTGTACTATCTCAACAATGGGTGAATACACGCCATTAGTTCAGTAATTTGGAAACCCCTCTATCATAATAAGGTATTTTAAAAGTATAAGTCTGGGTGGGTCCAGTTAAGTGAAAGTTATGAAGATTTATACCAGCTGAGGATATAGCTATTTATCTTCATTTACCTACACAAGAGAAAGATTAATTAATTTCAAAAGCTAAAAAATAAATAAAAATTAAGCTAATTAGAAATATCCTTTCCTGTCACGTGCTTGGGGATTTGTGAAAGTAAGGAAATAACTACTGGAACACACTGGAAATCTACACTACTTTGCAATACCCCTCCCCAAATAAATTTAAAAATTACTTGTTATTTTGGAGCTCAGTTTGAAACTTCTTAAAGGGGGCCAACTAAAAAAAGAAACATACAAACAATCCAATAATCTTGACAGCTGATGACCCATCCTCAAAGTCAGGCCTCTTTAGGGTGTTTCAATGGCTCACAAGATGTTCTAGAATCAATAGTTTTATCGTGTGAGACAGCCCAGGCTGGGGAGTTAAGGGTGCACCGCAGTCCCACAGTTCCAGATTGTACCCTGGGTATCCCATAACAGTACCTTCCCCTCCCCCCACCAAACAGTCCCTCAAAGTCAAATTGCTCCCTCTCACACTGCGCTGCTGTGACAAGCTGTAGACTGCTCTCAGTCCTATATTCCCCCTAACCAAAGAAATTTCTGCGCCTGTGTCTTCCCATCCCAGGTGTTCTCTCCATTAATCCTGACAGCCTTTATGTGTTTTATGCCTGGCTGGGAAGATGCTACTTTTACAACTCCTGTATGGTAAGTGGCAGTTGCCTGACATCTCTCTGTGCTCAGGGTAGCAGCATTCCCATGACTTGCTTGCTGCCTGTTCCCTCCCAGCACAGGACATTCATTCCGTAGGTGCTCAGTGGAATTCCAAAGTTGGCATCTTCTGGGTTCCTCTGTTTTCACAGGAGATTTGGGATGGGGATTAGAGGAATGTTTTTGGGGAGGTGAGTGCCAAGCATCCTGACCACCCTCCTTCTTCCCAGGGGTAAAACGGGAACCCTGTTTTCCACCAGGTTTAAACCCCTCTATCTGTCGTTTGCTTGCAATAGATGCCTGTGTTTGCTCAAAATCATCAGCTAGAGATGCCATTTAATCCATAGTTTTCACTTTTTAGTCCCATAAACACTGTTTCACATCATCTCTACATATATTTAAGAATTGTTCCTGAACAACAAGGTCACACATTCCTTCAAACCTTGTAACACATTTTCCCTTTACCCACTTTTCCATTAAATCTTTCATCTGCCATAGTACTCATCCCAGCACCCCTCTTAAGGCATCTAAATTTTACTCTGTATGTTTCAGGTGTAATCTGAAACTGTTTTAAAACCATTTTCTTGAATTTACTATAATCTGAAGCATCTCCAATTGGCATCTTATTGAATATATCCAGAGCTTTACCAGTCGCCTTTGCAACCAAAATGGGCATCTTTTGGTCCTCAGGAATCTTAAGTACACACAGCATCTCAAAGATGATAAAATATTCAACAATGGCCCCTGTCTCGCTGCATGAAGGACACAACCATTCCCATTTGTGGCTTTTTGGAGAGGTGGGACTCACTGGAGCATAGGGGCTCTAGTTCTGCTCCTCTATCAACTCCAGTTGGTGCGTCCCTCTCTCTTTCCTTTTCCTCCGTGGCTAGTTTCTGGGCCTCAATTTCTTTATCAGCCTCTGTCTGTTTCAGTACCAAAACCAAAACTCTCTGGTGTGCAGCTTTTTGCCTTGCATTCTCTGTCTCAATTTCCAGCTATTTTAATTCCATAAATCTCATGTGTTCTTTTTCTCTCTCTTCTGCCTGCAATCTGCACAACTCCAACTTTGGAATAGTTTCAATTTCATTCATTTTGCTGCTTTTCTGTCCCTACTTCCTGAAATAAACAAACAGAAAATAACAAACTAGTAAGCTCTTTGACTGATCTCTAGCCAGGGGCTGCTCCAGGTCCCAGCACGCCAAGCGCGTGCTTGGGACGGCATGCCACGGGGGGCACTCTGCCGGTCGCTGGGAGGGCGGCAGGCAGGCAGCCTTTGACGGCATGCCTGCAGAGGGTCCGCTGGTCCCACAGCTTCGGGAGGTCCACCGAAGCTGCAGGACCAGAGGACCCTCCGCAGGCATGCCTGCAGGAAGTCCACCAGAGCCGCGGGACTGGTGACCGGCAGAGCGCCCCCCCATGGCATGAAGCCATGCTTGGGGTGGCGAAATGTCTAGAGCCGCCCGTCTCTAGCCACCACACTTAAAATCTTCACCAGTGTATGAAGTGCAAATCTCACTCAGAACAACAATCTGTACATTTCATGCTGTTCGACTATGCCATTTTGACAGGCTCCCCCGGCGTGCCTCCTGGAACTGGAATATCACTGAGCCCTCTGCCTCACCAGCCTTGGTTCCCCCTCAGCACTGTGTTGCTGTGACAAGCTGTGGGCTGCTCCTGGCCCTACATTTCCACCAGCATACACACAGGCAGGGACACACCCAGCTGCGGTTACAAGCAGGCTTTGGCCAGCCACTGCACGACCCAACAATAGAGAGGCTACAGCCAAAATAATCCCCAGTTTACCAGCCTAGGATCCCCACCCCCACAGTTGTACTGTCCTACCCTGGTCGAAACCCTGACCAGTATGAATTTATTACCCAGTTTGCCCATCCCTCAATGTGGAGAGAAATATGCAACAAACTTGTGTTAACCAAGCTGAGATTTTTTCCCCCAACACTTCACTTAAAGGCACACTGTTTAGGTTAAAACATAAAACAACTTTATTAACTACAAAATATAGATAGATATAAGTGATAGCAAACAGACCAAAGCAGATTACCTAGTAAATAAACAAAAACACAAACTGAGTCTAAGATACTAAAATGGTTGGATATGAATTAGCAACTTCTCCCCCTGACTGATGATACAAGCAGACCTGCAGATTCTCATGGCACAAGCTACACTTGTTTTGCAGCTTGGGCTCCCCACCTCTATTCCAAGTCCTTTTCTTTCAGGGCTTCTTTCAGGTGTTCAGTTGTGGGGGAGTGAAGAACAACAGATGATGTCACTCCCTGCCTTAAATAGCTTTTCCATATGACAGGAACCCTTTGTTTCAAACTTGGTTCCCAGACCAGTTTGTGGAAAAATACAGGTGCCCAAAATGGAGTCCAAAGTCACATGGTCTGGTCACATGCCCTTGAAGTGTCATAGCAGCTATTACTTACAGGCTGGCCGAAACATGTACAGAAAGGCTAAGCTATTCCACAGCTCATTGTCTTTGTTGATGAGCTGTTAGCACCATCTGGCTTCTCCATTTTTGTACCTGAAAAGCTGACTGTGGGTGTTTTCCAGAGTAAGCCCATCTGAAATACAGATACATAGTTGATATTCATAATTTTAGATACAAAAATGATACATGCATACAAAGAGGATAATCATAATTTTTCAAATGACACCTCACAAAACTCATCTTGTACAAATTGCATCATAATTGTGTCAATTATTTCATAATCCTACCCCACGATGAATATGGGGTGTAGTGTCACATGTACATGTTCTTAAATTCCAGCAGCAGCAGCAGGAAAGTAGGGATGATCACTGGCAAAAAGAGGTGTGGCCAGAATTCAAGCCATTGAACCAAATGCACATAGACAGACATATGTTTGCTCCTGTTTCTCCACCACCACCTCCAACACATGTTAATGAGAAACACAGGGGAGCACCCACAGGCTGCAGAGCCCATTTCAAATGAGAGCACTCAGCACAGGGCAAGTACAGACTGTGCAATGACAAGACTAAGCTACACTGTGCTGCAGTACTATGCCACAGTTTTACGGATTGCCTGTGGACAAGCCAGTAACCATGCTCCCATTAAATACTTCATGGAGCTGGTTAGAGATGACAGCAGTACAAATAAAACTCAGTGAGTAGGCAGCTGGTGTGCTGTGACCACTGATTATCACGGTATTCTAACAGAGAGGGGGAGCATGAGGAAACTGATTTTCTGTGGTATGCACCTGTTGCCTTTCATCTTATTCAATATTAAGCTATCTAGGGCCGGGACCATCTTTCCATTAAAGGTATATAGTAGGCCTAGTGCAATTGGGCTACTATATCCCATATATATATATACTATATATATATTGTATCCACAATACAAGTCATAATGCTGAAACTGATGGCTGATCAACATAGTTGATGGTTGTTGTAGGCTTCATCTGGCCCCAGCAGGCCAAGTGGACAGACTGTAACTCAGTCACCCACGAGTCTTGGGATGGCTTTGCTGAGCAATCTGAGGGCCTGGTGGCTAAGTTGAAGTCTGCTGCCCTGCCTCCCCCGACTATCCAGCGCACCCGGGTTCTTTCAGTCAGCCAGGGAATTGGTGAGGGGACCTGAGCCCCTCTCTCCACCGTGGCCCAGCCCAGGGCCCAAGGCAGAAGAGGAAGTCTCTCAGTCTCCTCTAGCTGGTACATCAGACCAGCCTCTCCTGCTCTCTCTTCAGTTTGGGCCTGGTCCCAGCACTCAACTTCTCTCTTAGCAGAGGGTTCCTCCTACAGTCTCAATAATTCAGACACTTAGTTGGGGCTTCCCAGCTCCCTTCTTAGAGAACAATTTTTCCCAGTTGCCAGAGAAAAGGGGAGGACAAAAGGGGTCAGGGCCCTTGGCTCCCAGTCAGATGGTCTTACTCACAGTCTGAACCGTTCCCCTGTAGATCCTTGTGTCCCAGAAGCTACAGCCTGACTACCTTTTTGCAGACAGACAATCTCTTCTTCATTCACCCATGCTGGACTGTCAGAGTCCCTTAAGCAGGTCGTCTGGTTGGAGCATGCTTTGCTGAGGGGCAGGGCCTTACTGGCCCAATACTGCTCCACAACTCCCTTAGCCCTAGCGTGGGGTCTGTAAACCCCAGCACAAGGATGGTAAATGAGGAAGTGTCTGCTGTATCTGTTCTGTGAACGGACAGAAGAGTTTAGTGTCCAGGACTATCATTCTGTCCCTAATATAGCACCACATTTACTTAACTCTCCATCTAACATAACTGATGACACATTTCAGCGTGCTGAGTGTCTAATGTGAAGTGAGTCACTTTTCCTTGGGTTAAAATAATAGTTTACAACATAAATCTCAGGGGTCATTAAGTTAAGTAAGAGGACGTGTGCCCTATCGTATTACAAACATAGAAATATTCTTTTTTTTTATACAAATGCAGAACAACTCTCTCTACCTCTGGTAAGAGCTCAGTAGTGTCTATTCGTTATTACTGGTAGGACTGTGGAGACAACCTTCCCATAGCTCCCTCCCACATATTTATACATGCATGCCGGCTTTTGCTTCCACTTGGTACTTTGAGCTATACCGGGCCAGCTTCCATTTTAAGTCAATGACTAAAGGGGCATGATGCTTTATGGGGATGCTCAGGTCATTTTACTTTCAGTTTTACTGCAGCTACTTGGTCACACCGCGAACCAAAGTGTAAGTTTGAAGTTCTGCTTCAGATTTTCTGAAATGCCCCTCATCTTCACAGGCATTTCCCCCCTCCAAATCTTTAAGTACACTTAACAAGGCTCTAGCTACCCTGTATCCACTGGCCTCAATAAAAGTTGCAATATACTAAACTAGAAGATGGTAATCACTAGTTTTTGAGCATATGACTTGTTTTATAGTCCCAGATAAAACCATTACATCGTACAGATGGTGAAGATGTAACCCACTAATACTCATGTATGTTACAGGTCTCCCTCCCCCATGCCAATCCGCAGGGGATATGAGTTGTTACAATCCCTAGCTCTAGAGCTTTAGCTCAGGCTCTAACAGAGTTTGAAGAGGAAGGGTGGGGAGATAGCTGTATACTCCTTTCTGCTCCCTTGATCCTCTAGCTGACAAAAAGCTGAACTCACTCCTAGTGATACTTGAATGACTTTAAATTATGCTTGCTAACGTGATCCCCTAAAGGCCACCCTTAGGGGCAACAAAAAGCAGGTTAGAGATGAGGCAGGATCTGATCTCATATGTGTATTTTACATAGGCATATATAGTAGGATTTCTCTGTAGATATATAGTTTTTACTATGTCATCACTGAAATCTGGATTAAAATACCTGATCCTTTAACTGCAGGAAAGGCTGAAACAATTTTGATTCAAAGGCATCTCTGCTAGAGAAATCTTAATTATTTTCTACATTTCCATCTTGAGTCTTAAGTTAACACTAAGTGATGTTTACATTTCTTCATTGCTTTAATTGTGTTAATCATAGGGTTGTGTGTCTTAAGTTCAGACTTTCTATGACTGATATTTTAAACAAATTTGTTTTATGGGTGCTAAAGTACAGGTTTTACTTTTCCAAGACTATCAAGAAAATAAAACAGATATAAGTTATTTCCCTGAGCTAAAATCCATAATCTGAGTAAGTTAGAGTTTAAGTGAGTGAATTTAGTTTTTCTTTCAGTGTGCAGTTAATACTGTGAGCTATTTTCATCTTGCCCCCCACCCCCAACACTTTCATTTAAATTGGAGCTCCAACTTCCCTAGTAATTGTACATCTGTTTCCTCCTTCTAAATGGATTGTGGGGGAGCTTTTAGAACTGAGTGCAGCATACAGAAAAGCCTTGCTCTTGCAAGAAAGTGATAAAATGGCAGAAGAATATCCTTGTTTACTTCCAATGCAAATATGCAAGAACGTATATCCTAACAAATTCTTCTCAATAATTTCTTCAAGAGATTTCTTCATAGAGATGCAACATTTTTGCACTCATCTGCAAATCTGACATGAAATAGTGAAATTTGGCCACAAATCTCCCCGTCCCACCACCAGTTCTAACAAGTTATTTGAGTCCTAAGACAGAAGAAAATCTAAAACTCTACATCCTGAGGCACTTAGCCTCCCTGGGTGGTCTCATGTCTTTTTGAAGAATCCCCTCCATACCACACTCACAAGTGCTCAACATAAGCAAGAAGACTCCTACTCTGCTGGCACCTCCTTTCCAGAAGAAAACAATACCCAGTGGGCTCCCATCCTATAGCCACATCTTTCTTGGAGATAGCAGATCAGGACTTCCCCAGCAACTTTTGGAAGCAGCAGAAGCAGAGCAGGGAGAAGCCAATTAAAAGCCCCCTGCCTATCTCCCAGATCCAGAGTAATGGCGGATACTCTCTCTGGAATCATCCTTACTCGGGGGACTCTAGGCTCCAGCAGTCCTCCTCCTCAGCCAAGAAGGCCCTCCTGAGATGAAGCAATCCCATAGCTCCAGCAGTGACTTTTCTAGCAAGAGTTGGAAAACAGCAGTGTGACAAGCAGCAGACCATTCATTACTCCCTGCCAACTCCTGTTTTTCCTACCATTCTCTCTTTCCAGTGGGGCCAGTTTCCTGTCCTCCACAGGACTTCCTGTATGGCCTTGAGCAAGTCACTTAGGTATGGCCCACACTAGGAAAGTTACTGCTGTGAGACCTTGCTATATCCTTCTTCATGGGTTAACACAACCAGGCAGAGTCCCTGCAATACTGAGCTTTTATTAGCCTCAAACAACATTTATTCATTCCTGTCAGAGGATACAAAGGCAGTTGCCGGCTGCTGCTAACTCCAAGACACTTTCTTTTCCCTCAGGCAGGGAGCACAGCCCAGCCCCTCAGCTTTCTAAGAGCAGGGTCTTTCCCCTCTGGAAGAAGTGGGGTATCTGTGGATGTGCCACACAGAGACTCAGCCAGCACAGTAACGGTTACATTATTCCAGAGTCACAACCTGTCTGGCACCTCCTCGTGGATGTCTAGCTGTCAACTCAGGGTCAACATGATTAAAACAAAGCTCTAAATGTCTACCTTCTCTCCCTCACCCTCACTTTAGCTGAGACCACTACCTCCTTTCTTGATCACTGTGGAAAACACTGTGGTTTACAGAGATGTCAGGCTTTCTGTACATTCTTCATGCTGTTTTTGGGGCTTCCTCTGACACTCCCTGCTGGGACAGCCAGAAACAGAGAAGCCCAGGACAACTTCTTGACAAGAGAGACTTTACACAGAGGTGCAGGAAGTTTGTCACCTCATTGCTGTACATAGCTCTGTTCATAATAAACGGTTTATCTTGACACTGGTCTCTGCTCATCAGTAAGATACTACAACAAACAAACAAAAACACACCACCACACAGACCACAAAACAAATCATACCACCCTCTCTGTCGATGCCAGTGCTATGGCCCTGATTATTTTCAGCGCATAGTTCTCTCTAGGTCCTCATATCCAGGTTACTGTCTATGTTTTTCTAATTCTTTCCCTACACAAGCGGCGTCCCAACTTTGGGAAACACTGAACTAAGCATATGCCAAGTGCTTTGGTAAATTGGGACCTATAGGCCTTCATTTTTCTTAGTTCATCTTCTGCTTAGTTACAGGATGCTGAATGACAAAGTAATATTCAAGAAAGCCAGGGATTAGAGAATATCATAACAAGTTACTAATACAAGTTTCTGCATGGGTTATTGTATTTGCAGTCATTCTAGTAAAATTCTGTTTATGACATCAGATCCAAGTCTTCTGATGGCTCTTGTACTGCCACGCTTGCCTTGAAACTTTAGACAAGTCACTAGAGAAAGGGTCCATGCCTCAAGATTTGGAAGCAGAACTGGACTTGGAGAATGATTACCCTAAAATCCAAGGGTTCAGACAAAGCACTGTGGTTTACCTATTATAGAATTGGTGACTGTTACAACACTTCAATCTGGGTCTAGGTTTAGAATGCGTATCCCCACTAGTTCGGAGATTTTTATTTAGAGAATACTTCAAGTCCATCTCAGTTTCAGTTTCCTTGTCTGTAAAATAGGATAATAATAGACTACTTCTCAAGGGAAGTTTTAAGAACTAAGGTACTTTAAAAATGACGTGTTTTACAGATTTTAACTGTTCACTTTCTATTACGGTTTAGTCAGAAAAAGCAGAGTGGAGTACAAAGAGCAGCACAAAGGCAGCAACATTTTTCTTCTCAATGGAAAAGTTATGGAAGTCAAGAAATGAATGACAACTGCCCATTTTATCAAATTGGTCAAAATGGTTAGCCAAGTGAGCCAAATGCTGAGACTATATAATTTGCCATCTAATATGCATGTAACGGGGTGCACGCTGTGCCCCTCTGGTTCGGCCCTTCTCCCCCTTTTCTCAGAGACTCAGGGACACTTCAGGCTGGTGCAACACCCATGCTCTTTATTTGTGATCAAGTCCCCCCAGCAGTTTCCAACTATATATAGGCTTTTTACAACAACTCGATCTACCAACGGTTTAGCCAGCAACAGACTAGGAGACTTTCACTTCCCTCTGAGTCTGAGCCTCCTGGTTTCCAACTCCCACTAGCTCTTCCTCCCAGCCTTACAGCTCCTGCTAACAGGGCTGGCAGTTGTGGTCAGTTACCAGGCAAGCATCAGACTATCCACCCAGCCCCAATCCAGTCCCCCTGATTGGGGCTGGAGTGGCAGGAGCAGATTAAGGCCTCTCTAGCAGCACTCTGCCATAATGCACAAGAAGTCAGGCATTGCGATAAGGGGGGAGGAAGGGTTATAAGACAGACAAGTGAGGTAAGCGAAGAGAATACACACTGAGGAAGACTAGTGAGTAGAAGTTCTTCAAATCAGACAGGAAAGCAACAGCACCAATGCCCTTCACTTAAAAATTGTGATCAGATGATGGAGGT
Source organism: Chelonoidis abingdonii (assembly GCF_003597395.2). Classification (NCBI taxonomy): domain Eukaryota; kingdom Metazoa; phylum Chordata; order Testudines; family Testudinidae; genus Chelonoidis; species Chelonoidis abingdonii. The sequence continues at coordinate 248,732,118 of NC_133769.1, read as the reverse complement.
ATATTGCAATTTGCTCCTGACCTGCAGTTTTCCATATTCTCAGACTATTTATTATTCTGCAAGTGTTTTTTTGGATGATGTATCAGATTAAGCATTCTGGATGGGTAGCATCCATTAAGAAAATTAATATTGAGATACTTTCTTAAAATGTGCTCTGCCCTCTATAAGATATGGTCAGAAGCCATCAATTGAATTTTTTTTTGTATGACTCACAAGGTTGGTGCAATAGGCTTCGCCTGCCCTGATTCTTTTTGAAATCATATTTGCAAGGCTGATAAATACTGCACTAGGATACATTAATACATAGCTCTTCATGTATTAAAGCTACTCAATAGCTGCATCAGCCGAAGAATAGCCTAAAATTATATGCTGACTTTCATATAGTCACATTAATACTGGCATTCCAACAGCTCCCTCATTTGTTCCCCACTATCAGCCTGGAATGCCCCAAACCCTAGCACCATTTTGTAAAGTCCCTGAAATGCCACTGAATTAAACTGCGCAGCATGCGTGTGGATAAGGGTAGAATTTGACCTTGCTTTTCCAGTTAGCAACAACGAGTTCTACTCTAGTCTGACAACTGGTGTAGGGTTGCTAAGTGTCCAGTTTTCGACCAGGAAGTCCAATCAAAAGGGGACTTGTGCAGTGTCTGGTCAGCACTGCTGAATGGAAACCAAAAGTCTGGTTCCACAGTAACCGTGATTGGCCTCTGCCACCAGGAGGGCAGGAAGAGCAGCTGCTGCTGGAGAAGGGGGGAACTTGACAGTGCATTGCCCTTGAGGAGTGGGGCTGGCAGCTGGGCTTGCTGCCTGTGATGGCTCATCTCGTTTTTTCCGTCTCCTGGGGCTTTGGCTCTCTCCAGCCCCTCACTCCAATCGGGCAGGCAGGCTCTGCATCAGGTCCTCCAGCCCCAACTCTACAGGTGGCAGGTGAGTCCATGTGTGTGTGTGTGTGTGTGTGTGTGGAGATTAAGCAAGAAAGGGGCCTGTAGTATTTTGTTTTGGAAAAATGGAAACTTGGCAACCCTAGACCACAGATGAGAGGTGATGGGGACTAGGGATTAACTCCTATGTGTAGCTGTCCACAGGAGAAGAAAGTTGAATGAAATTAGTGCTGGGACAAGATCTGCACAGCTATTAACTCGGTCAAAGTCTTCTTTGACTGATATGGAAGAACTGCTGCATATGTACAATGGTTCAACTACAATACTGAACAGGTTGCACACACATTAATGAGAATGCACTTTGCTAATTGCTTACGTTCTCTTTAACGTGAAGGATATACAATACCAATTTCATTTAAGATACACGTGACGGTCACTTCAATTGCATTTGTCAAATGTACAAAGCTCCAGTGTGCCTATGTAGTATGCCATTGGGATTACTTTTCTCCAACCAAGTCCTTAAAAAGGTAAACAATAAACTGAATGAGTATTTGGAAAAGACTAGAGATTTTGTTATTGCCTGTGGTAAGCACAGAAGTTAAAATTCATGCAGAAATGAAAAGAAAAAAAACCACCCTAAAAGGATTATTTTCAGCGGGCAGATGGATGAAGCGGCCAACAGGAACAGAATTTTTGACAGAAGATATCAAAAGCTGGCATGGCAATGATCTCATCCTTGTGTCAATTCTCTGTTATACAGTTAATTTGGCGGCTTTTAATCAGTTTAGGAAGCCCTTCTTGAGATTTGAAGGAGTGCTTTATGAGCTGATTTTTTAAAAAGATATCATTAAAAATGTGAGGCATGGGTCTTGCTGATTATCTAGCCCAAAGTAGCTGCTGTTCTCTTAAAAGTAATGTTTCTATATGTTTAACTTAGGGCTGTCTCCATACAGTTTATGTATTTCTATGCTGGGCAGAACTCAATGTTTATATTTATTTATAATTTTGATGGATAGTGTCAGTTTAACAAAAATTGAAAAAAGTTTAAAAACATTGAAATGTTCACAGTTGTGGGAAATTATGGGGGATCAGATAGTTAGTTAATGACAGCAGACACTGAGATTCAAAAAGTTAAAGACTTATAACCATTAACACACAAAGTGCCAACATCACATCAGACTATACAAAGGAAATAACCTTAAGTCAAACTCTAAGATCTTCTCAAGCAGCATTTTTCTTACTTTGTCTACCTATTAATTTTGATTATCTAGGAAAATATGTTTTCACCACTTTATCTGTGTGCCATGAAATCAATATTTATGAACATTTACCAATAAAAATCTAATCCTTCCAAATCTAATCATTTCAGTAGGAAAAAAAATCAGTCCTAGCCGAAATAGTCAAGCGGGTACCAAAAGAACACTGTGTTTAACTCAGGATTTGTTTACTTGGTAAAGTTTCAATCCTACCCCCAGGAAATCTAAGGCAAAATTCTTGTTAACTTATTTGGGAGCAGCATCCGGCTTCCAAGTTATTCAGGATTAAAAATTAAAGCTAACATGCAAAGTATTTGTTTTTCTTTGCCAAGGTGGAAAAAAAATGTTCTCCAACTGGCAAAGGTGTATGTTACTGTGACAAGTGCAGTGTAGTCAATTTTACCAGGGAAACATCAACTTGGCTACTCTTGTACTTCAGTAAATAAGTAGAGTGGTAGCCTAAAATATTTTATTGGTTACCTGACCAGAACATCTAATGTATCATTAGAGTAGCATCTAGATAAAAACATCCATCATCGCTAGCGTGTGAAATAAAGCCTGTGCCGCTTAGGAAATAGCAGATGAGAATTTAAGTTTACAAGATTTAATTAATGATATGGAGCTACTATGGATTCTTTAGTGTTCTGCAAGCCATAGCTATCACATTTTCACTCAGTAATTTGAGATGGAGCAATCACAGATAAACACATGGATTTTTTAGTCTAAAAGGTGTGTTGTCTTAGATTTCCATCATAATTATCCCTTACTTATATTTACAACCCAGCTGTAGTTAGCCCCATAATTTAGTGTACTCTCTGAGCTCATGATAAGGGTTTAATACAGCTATGTGCACCCCTATTTGAGACATATTATAATCTTCAAGATAATTCATTTTTAAACCATACATGACTGAATTAGCCACTCTCCCAAAGATATATCCCCTAATAAATATGCCATAGTACTTGAAAAGTCACTTATTTTCAGACAGCATATTATATAAGGTTTGTTATTAAAGGACATTGTTTAACTCCATTGAGTACATGTGGTCAAAAGCAATAAATTAGTTCTGAACATCTGTTTTAAGTTTCTCTCCATTTTAAATACCTTGTATTTACAGAGACTCTTAAGCATAAGTAGTCCAGTTTGATTTTGAATCATCAAATTGGATTGTTCATATGCTTCAATTTAAACAGATGCTCAGGGGGCTTCCTTGATTTGGGCCTAAAAGACTCTAAAAAGGTATGTGTGTACACATAGTGAGAAGGGACAAGTCTTAGCAGCATGAATTGGATTTGGTGGCATTATTTTAAAAAGCAATTTAGGTACAATTTTGCAAGTTATTCTGCCTAAATATAGGTAAAACCTTTGACCACACCACATACCATCCTGCACTGTATACAGGCTGCATGTGCTAAGGAGACACTGTTTTTAAAAAAACGCTTTACAGAGCTTCTTAAAGTACCTATATTAATTTCCTTTATCTGGTCACTTGAAAAGCCTGTCACTGTGATTAGGAATCCCACCACAGAGGGTGCTATACACAAATTTCTACAAATGACTTCAGAAGGTGTTTTTACCCATAGAGATCAGATTCCTCTACTTCTTCCAGGGCTAGAATGAAGCTGTTGGCAAGTGGGAGTCTCCTCTCACCGGTGGTACAAAGCTCCTATTGCCAGCTCTGCAGTCATGGGCTATAGGCCTTGTTTCCCCCACCCAGGAAGGGTTTTACATATCATACCCAGATCTCTTTCAGGCCCTTTCCTCAGGGTACAATTTAGTAATTCAATCCCCCCAAAATTGCAGAGCAACACAAAACAAATCAGTTTCCAGACTCAGGCCATGCTGCAGGGGAACCAATGATCTTTCCCTCTTTACCTTGTTTTGCTCCAGAACCCTTATAGAAACTAGCCTCCTTTTCATATCTCTAGCTCCAGCTGTGCTCTCAGCCATTTATAGACACCACCTGACCCTGACCCCCCCCCCTTCATTCTGATAATTAAACAGGGCTAGCTGGCCCCTGGCCCTTAAAGGGGTAGACCAGCCTGTTACAGGGCCTGAAACAAATCACTGCTGGTCTAGGACTGAATATTGTCTACCCTGATCTTCTGGAGGAAATTCTACATTAAATGGAAAGGAAATGTTCCTCCAGTAGGCTGATGTATAAAATGGAATAGTGTCAGTTTGAATGCGTTCCAGGATACAAAATCCTTGAAGTAGCCCAGGTAGAAATGGATTCCTGCCAAGTGTAAGACAATTCAATTTGCATGATAAATGCAATCATAGAATGTCAGGGTTGGAAGGGACCACAGGAGGTCATCTAGTCCCACCCCCTACTTAAAGCAGGATCAATTCCCAGATTTTTACTTCAGTTCCCTAAACAGCCCCCTGGAGGATTGAACTCACAACCCTGGGTTGAGGAGACTAGTGCTCCCCCTGAGCTATCCCTCCCCCCTGTAATGATGGATCACATTGTTCTGTTCACTCATCATATGACTGTATATACACCATCTAGGGATATCATAGAAATTGCTGCACTTCTGCAGCCTGTAGTTAAGACTAAGTGGGACCCGGATTCAACATAACCAAAGAACTGCACCCAGCAAATCACAACAGGCTCCACATATGTCAACCCCCCACAAAAAAAACTGTATCTGATTTTAGGTCATAAACTTCATTAGAAAAGAACAGCCTCATCAGTGCAGACATAGATGAAACAGGCAACCCCTCCCACAGAGTTTTTCACTAATCCATGCTTACTAGTCTGTACAATCTGAGCCTGGTTCACCTCTGCATTACTCCAGTTTTACACTGCCATCAGTTAAGGTACACTGGAATAAAACTGGAGGAGTGTTGTGATGAATTAGGCCCTGTCTCTCCTCAACTTCTCAGCAAAACTTGCTAAATTACTGCAGTAGTGAAGTCTAATTAGTAAGAATGTATTCATACAAAATACCCTACAGTACATTGAGTGATAAATTTCCAAATTCTATCAAGTAATGACCACTTAAGATTGTCAACAGACTAAATGAATAAAGGTATGTTAATTTTGTGACACATTAACCTTGGTAGGGGGGGGTTGTTCGTTTGTTTTTAAATTGTTTGTTCATTTGCTTTAATTCACTAACTTCCGAAATATGCAGTAGGTCTCCCAACTGTTAGTCTGGCCCTTCTTTACATCATACCAGAATTTAGTATTAAATACTTAAAACAGGCATCTTCAAAAAACAGTCCTGGAGTGCAAAACGGCACCAAATGGCTTCAAATCATCACTATAACTTTAAGGTAATGACTGAAAAGTGCTTGATTTATTGCATACATCCAGACCCCTAGGGGGGAAAATGCCTATTAACATCCAAATGAGGAGGCCATTTACCATAAAATTTTATTTGGATCAAAATAGGGGCATGATAAATGGAGCATTTGAACTGCTGAGTTTCAGGAAAGAAAGAAAGAAAGTCAGAGAAACAAATACAGACATAGAAGAGGAGACAGTTATATACAATGCCTCTGTTCTTCTCTCAATCCAGTAGGTATTGCTAGTTTGATGTGCCAAGAGATGACATCTGAACTAACATCAATTATTCCACCCTAATCGCTCCCTAGCTATTATGGTATATATATTAACAGCCTTAGTTTAGAGGGTCTCAGAGATATTTCATGAAAAGGATACCAGAGAGATAAGAGGGCTCTGTCATTTAGCAGCCTTGATATCAAGGGGCCCAGAGTTGAACAAGTGCAAGCTGATCAGAGGAAGATGCTCTGAGAAACTGACAGCAGCCTAAAGAGGTGAGCATTTCTCTTTTCCATAACTGCAAGGATGCTGGACCCTTATCTTGGCTGGAGCCTCTACACACCACCACAGTACAAGTTATTATCTTAAGCAGCTATTAATTGTATAATTATATATGGTTTTATACCATTTTCCTTTTATTTTAATATAGTTTCCTTCACTTTCTGATAATCTTTGCCTTCTTTAAGATATTTTAGTCTGGTCTGAGGGACTTCATAACAGATCATTCTTTGGGACAAGAAACACTAAGCTTCTAATCTCTGGTGAGAGACTGAAGGGCAAAGGACAGTCCACCTTTAGAAGGTGTTGCCAAAATGTTCACATGGTCCGTAAGACGTACAGGTGAAGACTGGTGACCAATAAAAGTGATGGAATAGAAGATAAAAGGTAACAAAAATCAATCAGCTTACTTTGCTAATCAACTATTATACACTATCTTCCAGCTATTAGACCATTGGAAAAGGACTCCAGTCACTCTAAGAAAATAATATGACATGCATCATGCTGGCCTAGGAAGATAGCAGTCATCAGTGTAACAAAGACATGTTTGACTCACAAATTAGCCTTCTGGTGGGTAAACTATTGAGACACAAAACAAGCTCCTATGGAAATAATAAAAGTGACTGATTTCCTGCTTTATGAAGCCATAAATATGTTGCTTTATTTACTGCCAGTTCTCCTGCCGTCTCTGAATTGTTAGGACTCATTTATTTTCATTAAAGTTTCAAATTTAAACTGACAGTAAAGTAAATGAAACAGAAAGAAAGCTAGTGTTGTGGAGCTTCACATAAGCTGTGCAGCACTTTATACAAAAATGAAAGTTATTAGTTAGAATAAAATTGATATGTAATAGTCCCCTGGTTCTGAATTGATGTCCCAGGCCAGGCCGGCTATCATGTATGAAGACATATCCAAGACTTTCCTTAGAAGAAGGATACAGAAAATGCTTCTGCCTACCTCTGTGCTTTCCCACACAGTTATCCATTTATCATAGCAATAATTTTCTCAAAGTATCCCAGGCTATAAATATGTTCAAACCATGAAATTCATAAGATATCATCTTAGGTTAAGCTGAATCTTTTCAACCTCTCTGTGCTGTAGCAATTTTAACATTGGTCAAAAGGCGTGCTTGAAGTAGTCATGGATATCGTCCAGTATACCAGCAATATTTCAGGTAGATCCAAATATAAAGCTTCTCCTCTTTTTTGGGACTAGGCTTGGTACAGCCATTCTGGAAGTACCTGGAAAAAAAGGCTTGGGAGATTTTGTGCACGTTCTTCTCACTTTCCCACATCACCGACCTGTTAATGTAACATTAACTAATGCGTTCTAGTCTCTTTGTTGACTCCTTATTGTAGGGACAAGGCATCATCAGTGACAAATCCGTGGGTGCTCTGGGAGCACCCACAGGGGAAAAAAGCAGCCCCCTCGATCAGCTCCTCCCCCTCCCCCCAGTGCCTCCTGCCTGCCGGTGACCCTGCCGATCAGCACCTCCCAGTGCCTCCCACCCGCTGCGATCAGCTGTTCCACAGCAAGCAGGAGGTACTGGGGAGGAGGGGATGGAATAGGGTGGGAAGAGGCAGGGCATGGGTGGAGCAGGGGGGGAGGAGAGGCAGGAAGAGGTGGGTTGGAAAGAGGCAGGGCAGGGGTGGGGCCTTGGAGGAAAGGGTAGAATGGGGGCGGGACCTGGGACAGAGCTGGGGATTGAGCACCCCCCAGCACATTAGAAAATCAGCACCTATGCAAGGCACACAATGTATCTAGGCATTCATACCACACTCATTCATGGATTTTAAGGGCAGAACGGTGGCAATAATGGTGGTAAACCGTGGTGATGTCTGACTAACCTGGGTGATATCTGTTAGCTAAATGTTAACCATCCAAAGCTTCTATGTTGCTGTCTTTCCTTCCTCTGCTGTCTTCCTCGCAGCAGCAGCTGCAAAAGCAACCAAAGTAAGGACTACCACATTGGGGTGAAGAGAAAAGGGGTAATATGGGGCCCAAACAGGGCCATCCTTCTCCCCATCACCCCCTGACCCAGAACTGTGGAGGGGAGACCCCTACACATACACTCTGGGGAAACTAAGACCCAGGTGGTGCCTCTCCTCTCCCCATGGCCTTGGGGGAAATGCAAAATTCCAATAGAAGCAGAAGCAACCAAAGCAGGGACCCTTGGACATTCTGAGAACTTTCTGCAGTCTTGACTTGGTTTTCTCTGCCCTGTGCTGATGAGCTGCTTGCTCCAACCCTCCTCCTTCCCCTCCCACCTAGTCTCTTCATCTCAGTTTCACTCACACCTGCCCCTTTTACCCTCTCCTTCCCAGCCCTGTCCCCCTCATCCCCTTTTACCCCCCTTCATTCCATTTAGCTCATCTCCTTCTAAGTAACACCACGCAAAATAAATGAATGTCATGGAACTAACATACCCTTTGCTGCCATCACAGTGCTCACTCGGCTTGCGTGGTCTACACCTTTCTCCACCTTATATCTGTCCTGTCTATTTAGATTATAAGATCTTCAGGACAGAGATGGACTCTATTGTGTTTTTTGCACAGTGGCTTTTATTTGTACAGTGCCTAGCACAATGGGGACCCACTCTTGGTTAGCCCTTAGAAACTACTGTAATAAACGTGATTAATATGTTATAATAATAAATAAAATAATATTTAGTTAACTATGTTCCTCTGTCTGCCTGTATTGTGCCAGCATACTTTTCTCCCCTTAAAAGTCTCTTCCAATAACTTCATATAGAAGTTGATACAATGGAAGCAGAGTGTGTCCTCCTTTCTTGGTATCTATTTTCCACAAGAATGCTTTGTCCCTATCTAATTCTCTTACTTCCCTCCTTACTGGCTATTTGGTGTCCCTTTAGAGTGAAACCTGGCCCCATTGAAGTCAACAGAAGAACATTCAATGAATTCAACAGAGTCAGGATTTCACCCTTCATCTAGACTCCTACTCTCACGTCTGACTGGTGTAGTATTTCTGTCTATGTTTTCAACTTTCCTCAGCAGTTGAGTTTAAACAACTAAATGTTTCAAGTATTTCAAAAACCTTTATGGGGAAGGTGGATCCAGTTTGGTCATCAACCACAATGCCCTCACTTGTAACTCATTTCAACATGCAGTAAACTCTTGGTATGCATCTGAGGGACCTGGGAGAGGTGCAGACATCTTAAGCAGTTGGGACAGCAAATGTTCAAGAAGGTATTTTTGCTTCATAATTACCGCACTAAAATGGTGAGCATAACAAATGGGTGATTTTTAAAATTGGTAAACAATCTTAAGTGGAGTTTTTTGGCAAATGCCCCAGTGTTGTCTCATTGCAACATTTCACATCAGCATGTATCAGTCACTCTGACTCAGATCCCTTAATACAGACTCGAATTCTTTTTGTTCCTACTATACTTTGAAAACTTCTTCTTTTTCTCCTTAGATCTTCTAGCTACAGAGTTCGCCTTGTGCCCCTTTACTTCCCTTATCAATTTTCTACAATTTCCTTACTTACATTAGATCAGAACCATTCTATAAAAGTTTGAAAAAAAAATCTTTATCAAATATTTTAAAGTCAACTACAAATACTTAGAGAGACAGAGCATCAAGAACTTTTATCAAAAACAAATGTCACTTTTCTGTTTGACCTGTTTTACATTAGGAATTTATTAAATTGCTAGTGGCACTTATAAGCAGGTAACAAGCCTACTTCCACAGCTATTCTAACCCTCAGGATCCATAACTGGTATTAAATTTAATAACATACTAGTGTTTCAAAGCAGCAGAGTAGATCAAAACACATTACAGAACTTTTAGTGAGCAGTAGCTAGGTACACATGGACACTTAGTGCATGGCAGGCTAGTGCAAGGAAGAATTATGCCTCAGTTTTCTGAAAATGTGTTAATATAGATAAGCCCTAGGAATCATGCCTGGGATCTCTTCTAGGAAATAATCTGTGCAAAAAGGGCTTCATCTCTCTTAAGGAGAGACAGAGAGAGGCTGGCTTCTACCTAGTTTCCTATACCATGCCCATCACCATAGTGTCATGGTACCTTGATTCCTGATGGCCTTGTCCATCACTATCCTGGTACTTATCCTCTCCTGGCACCACGCTGGCCTATGTCGGTTTTCTCCCAGCACCTTTTAGGGAAGTATTTGGGCAAAAACAGTCAACCATTATTAGTGATGAAAGAAGACTAATGTGAACAAAAATCAAGGAATGATTGTTCTTTTCTCATATCTTCTGCAAGCTGGGATTGTAACAGGCAGGTGGCAGTTTTCCAGAGTACTGAATGAGGGTTACAACAAAGTAAAAATAAAAAAAGATAAGGAGTGAAATTAGAGGGTGCAGCTAATTGGCATCCAAGCGTGGTTAAGGAGAGATTTACAAAATCACCATGGCAAACCTCCTAAAAAGGAGCCAGGGAGCCTCAATATCCACAGAGAGCATAAGATCCTTTTTATTGTAAAGTCTCATGCAAAAGATCTCCCCCGTGATAGTAACCATGGAACTCCAAGATAATTATTTCAGAAGGACAAGTGGCTGAACTGAGCCTACTAGAATTGGAATCTGTGGATCCTGGGGGTATAAGTGTTACAATACTGACGCTTACTACATGAATGGCCTGCTTTTCAAAGGTGCCTAGTGTCTCAAACAACCATAGAAGCCAGTGGAAGCTATATGTTCTGAGCACCTTTAAGAATCAGGCTGCTGGCCATCACCTCGTGTCATTCAGATTCTGAGCCTGCAAAAGTAAGTACAGGCGAGTCGCATCATACTCACATTTAACTTACGCGAATTCAACTATACGTGCTCGGCAGAAAAAAGAAAAACAAGACACCTGTAAATAGTGTGGGTGATTCCATTCAATGAGCATATGCCCTGGAGTGAGCGTGAGATGGGAGACATGAATCTGCTGTTCCCTCAGTTGGTCTCAGTTCCCGCGTGCCTCTCATAGTGTGAGCATCTTGCCGTGCTGAGTGGGATTCCAGTAAAGATACATATTTTTCACACAACGTGGCCCCTAAATGCAAGCCACCTACTTCATCTGGTGCTCAGCTGAAGAAACAGTGATCTGTTCCAATGCTGGAGGAAATACTGGCTGTGTTAGACTTATTGAGAAATGGTATGTCAGTCTCCAACATGGCGCGTAAATATGGCTGCAACGAATCTAGCATTCGTGCTTTCAAGATTTAAGAGAGAGAAATTCATCAAGCTGTGGTATCAAGTGTTCCAATAACTGCTAAAGTGACGAGCCAGGTAAGAGTTTAGTGAAGACTGAAAAGGCATTAAACTTATGGCTGGAAGACATGAACCGTAAACATGTGCCTATCAATGGCAACACGTTGCAAGAAAAGGCTTTTAGCTTCTACGCGCTGTTCAAACCTCCTGCTGAAGAAGGACAGCCTTCTTATGAGACAGAATTCAAAGCCAGCCAAGGTTGGCTTAACAGTTTTAGGAATCGCTTCAACTTCAAACATGCAGACTACTGATGAAGCTGCATCTGCCAATGAAGAGGCAGCAAAAGCCTACCCCGAACAATTAAAGAAAATCATAGAAGAAAAGGGCTATCTTCCAGAACAAGTTTTTAATGCTGATGAGACTGGGCTCTTTCGGAAAAAAATGCCCAACCACACTTACATTTCAAAATCAGAAAGACAAGCCCCTTGCTTCAAAGCAGCAAAAGACCGTGTGACTGTGTTGTTTTGTGGCAATGTGGCTGGGCATTTAATAAAGTTGAGCTTGCTCTACAGGGCTGCAAATCCCCGTGCCCTAAAAGGCAAGAAGAAAAATCTCCTGCCTGTGTTCTGGCAATCAAATAAAAAGGCTTGGCTGACAGCAGCATTATTTCTGGGTTGGTTCCACAAGTGTTTCATTCCGGAAGTCAAGCAGTACCTTGAAGAGAAAGAACTTGACTTTAAAGTGTTGCTGATCATAGACAATGCTCCTGGCCACCCTACGGCACTGCAGTTTGCACATAACAACGTTGAAGTCATCTTTCTCCCCCGCAATACCACCTCCATCCTCCAACCTCTCACCCAAGGCATGATTCGCTATTTCAAGGCCACACACACGAGGCTTACGTCCTCACGGATACGTGGTGCTATGGATGCTGATCCCAATCTTAATGTGATGGAGTGTCGGAAGTCCTTCAACTTTGCTAATTGCATCACTTATTTTAAACGGGCAATGGATGCAATTCAGCCTGAAACAATCAATGCATGTTGGCGAAACCTATGGAAAGAATGTGTGAATGATTTTAAGGGTTTCCCGACCATTGACCAAAGTGAAATGCATTGTTCAGGTGGCCAGGCAAGTGGGTGGTGATGGTTTTGTTGACATCCTTGAGAAAGAAATTGAAGAATTGAGACCCATAGAGAAACATTGACTAACGAAGAGTTAGAGGAACTGATAAAATCGTCTACAGTAGACGAAGATTATGACAATGAACAAGAAGAGCCAGTAAGCTGGAATCTTCATAAATTTGCTGAAGTGTTCCAAGCAGCGAACCACTTGAATGATTTAATTTCTGAATACAATCCCTCTATGGAACTAAGCTTCAAAATCACACGTAGTATTACAGACGATTTGAGACCGTGTCAAGAAATGTTTGAGCAGCTCAAGAGACAACAGTGACAGTTGCCAATCACCATGTTTTCCAAGGAAAAACAACTGGCAGCAGATGAGCATACGCAATCAACTTCTCAAGCTGAATCAGAGCCAACCACTTTGTCTATGACTCGCTCGCCGTCACCTAAGCTCTCCGTCACCTCCGTCTCCTGGATCGACATCAAGCCCCGATGACCTCCTGTAGTTACCCCCTGTAATTAAAAATACAGTACTGTAAAATTATATTTTGCATATGTACTCTTTATTATATACTGTACATTACTGTGTACATTATACATATTTCTGTACAGGGTTGTATACTGTACACAAAACCATGTACAGTATACTGTACTTTCTGGGCGATTTAAGGGATTTTCAAGGGTAATTTTGACTATATGCGATTTTCGCCTTATGTGCTGACTTTAGAACCTAACCCCCACGTAAGATGCGACTCCACTGTAACTGTTCTAAAATCATGTAACTGATATGTAAAAATCAATGCTTTCCTCTGTAATTATAAATCATTGATAGGCAGCAGCACAGGAAAGTACACCTTTTAGGGAACACTTGGGGAAAGTGCAGATTGTGTTCTCGTTGCCATGTTTACAGTGGATTGAGTTTATCCTGTCATTTTTTAAATAAATGTGAAGTGGAAGGTTAGACCATCTGTAGTTGCAAATTAACCTTGACAATAATTGTTTGTCTTACCTCTGTGAGGAGAATTTCATTTGCCATTGTGATTTGTATTCTTCTCTTTTTGGTCTTCTCTTTGTGCCCTATAGTGTCTGAATGTCCAATTACTTACACCCATGTCAATCAGGAGTACCTCCGCTGAAGTCAGTGGCGTTGTACGGGTGTAGAACTAGTGTGATCTGGAGAAGAATCAGTCCCTATGTTTTCCTTTATTAGGGTTCTCTTACAGTGCTAGTTATTTTTAAGCCAGTATTTTTTATGTTTGCTTACAAAACCTGGTCATGTGGCTCTTGGACTTGGCCCAGACAGCTGTCACTTGTTTCTTTCTTGGGTTATCATGCCTAAGAAAGAAGGAGAACATTGTGGACTGAAAGCAATGGCACTCATGAAAAAAGTAGTTTCATCAGCACTGGAGAAGCTTTACATCATTACCAAGGTCCTTGTGGCAGGCCTGTCACTGCAGCGCCCCTTTGTGGCAGGGGTGAGATGTGGTGTCGTCACCTCGCCATTCTTACGTTTCCATGCCCATCTCTCTGTGGGCAGGCCTAATGACCTCCTTCCACTCAATCATTCCTGGCCAGTGAGGTACTGTGGTCTAGCGATTGGAGTCCGTGTACCTTGCCCCAAGTACCCAGGTGGTGTGGCCCAATGGCCAGGGTCCATATAAATCGCTCCCCATGTGGGAGTGGTGCGGCCTTGCAGTCAGAATCTATACAGTCCCCCTAGCAAGCGGGGTAGCGTGGCCAAGCAGCCAGAGTTCATACCACTCGCTCCCCCATGTGGGAGCAGTGCTGCCTAATAGCCAGAGTCCATGCAAACTCCCTCGCAAGCGGGGTAGTGCAGCCTACAGGCCGAAGTCCATATCATCCCCCTCGCAAGCAGGAGAGTGCAGCCTAGCAGCCAGAGTCTCTAGGATTCCTCACAGTTTGGGGGTGAGGTGGTAGGAGGACTTGGGCCCGCCATCTTCAACAGGTCCTGACCCAGGGCTCTCGCTTGGTGGGGATCCGCCCACAACATGCTGAGTGTCTATGCAGCTCTAATGCCATTTGCCCCTAAAGTTCCCCTGGGTCACTTCCTACCATAAATGCCAGGTCCTCTGCTGCGGGGGATCCTCCATTCTGTTCTCCTCCCGTGACGTCCTCCGTCGAGGTCTCAGGGAGTGTCTCAGCTTGGCTGGCCTCTGGATCCTGGTGTGCAGGCTCTCCCTTCTCAGGAGTTAGCAGTGTGCCTCCTCCTCCTCCAGTGCTCAGCCCAGAATGAGCTGTTCTGCAGGCTTTTATACCTGTCCTCCAGTTGGAGCATGCCCAGCAGAGCTTCCCAGGCGTGACTTCCTCTGCTAGGAAAGAAGGGTTACCCCCTGCGGTCCCAGTGCCACTCTGCCCCGTCACAGTCCTGTTCATAGACTTATAGACTTTAAGGTCAGAAGGGACCATTATGATCATCTAGTCTGATCTCCTGCACAGTGCAGGCCACAGAATCTTACCCACCCACTCCTGTAACAGACCCCTAACCTATGTCTGAATTATTGATTTCACAGTCCAGTCCATGGGAACTAAGTGTTTGTGTGTGTGAGACACACACACAGAGAGAGAGAGAGAGAGAGAAAGAGAGAGAGACATTGGTATAGAGTATCCTTAAAAAGAGAGCCAGAAACGGCAGAGAATATTATTATACCAGAAACAACTTGGACAATCTTCTCTGATTGTGGTGTATTCTGGGTCAGATTCTTATGTCTGTCTCCCTCTTCGCCCCTCATCTCTGCCTCCCTCAAAGTTTTCCAGCTATTTGTATGCACATCAAACCTGTCCTCTGCACTCTCCGCACTGGCTTCCCATAGAATCTGAATCAAGTTCTAAGTCTTGGTCCTTATCTTCAAAGCTCTCCATGGCCTGGGCCCAAGATATCTTGGGCTAGCTAATGCTCCATGATGAACATGATCAACAGCTATGTTCCTCTCACTCAACAAAACTCTCAATAATAAGGATAAAGCTAGTTTGTGCGTGAGACAGAACTTTCTTGGGGACGGGGAGCAGTCCGATATTGTGGAATGCACTCTCCACAAGAACTAAACCTCTATCCATAAAACTCTCCTCTTTCTGCTCCAAGTGCAAGGCACATTTTTAAACCTTGCCTACTCTAACATAAACACATAGCAACTAGTGTATATATATATATATATATATATATATATATATATATATATATATAGTTTGTTTGTTTTTTAAACAAAAACACTTTGATCATGCTTCTTCCTCTGACCTTGTATACAACTTCTGGGGACAGGGTGAGAGAACAAACAACATCTGACAGATGTGTAGTCATGTTGCTTAATGCACTGCTAGAAGGTGGTAAGATACTCCAATGACAAATGCCAAACAAAAACCTGTACAGAATAGAATAGGAATCCAAAAATCAATCTAAATAATGTATTGTGGCCACCATTTTAAGTAAGATGCAGCTGTGTCCCAATGACTCACCCTGATGCAGGAAACCACTCACTTGATCCACCCTATTGTCATGCCCTCCAATCACCTTACTACAAGTTCTGATTCATTAATATGGCTTGTACGTAGGGCAGAAACCCACCCTGAAACTATGCTGTGTTTCAGGAGGCCAATACTCCAGAGATAATGACTAAGGCTGGGGTAGAGATGATAACATCTTCTGGTGCACATCTGGTCAGTTATAATGAACTGCCTGAATCTGCGAGAATGGAACCCACTGAACTAACTGTGTCCAACTTTCTCTTTGTAATTTATTCCCCTCTCTTTCTTATATTGGATTCTTTCCCCTTCCTTTTGGAGATTTCAGCTGTAAGAAGTTGGGATTTCCCCTTGAAGAATTTCTTCTGCATGACTTGGTGATAATGTTCACAAAACTCATCATCTCAGAAGATTTCCACATTCACATGGGTAGTGTCCCTGAAATGGTATCACAAAACCTCCTACCTGAACTCTCAATAAAAGTTGCTCAAAAGTAATCTCCAGCCCCACACATAGATGGCCATACTGGGATTGAATGTAGACTTAAGGAACTTCCATCAGGCTGAAAGTGGATTTAAGAAACCCAGGAATTACCACTTATCCTGCTTGATTTTCAGGTAGAAATAACTCACTTAATTGCAAAAACCCACCACCATGGTCCAACCCAACAAATTCTCGGAACTTGCCAAATTCCAACACTCATTCAACAAAAGGAACATTGCATCTAAACAAGAAGTAAATGAATGAAAAATTAGCTCATCAGTTTAAATTAAAGAACAGAATACCCAGATCCCAGGAAGATCTTCCTCCAAAAACTAATAGTGAACCATGAAAAATAATATATTTAAATGTCTTTGGCATAAAATGCAATTTTCATTTTTAAAATATGTCTGAAATTTTATACTCATTTGCATTTCATGTCAGGAATTAGATTCTAAAAACCCACTACAGCAGCTGTGATAGATACTATTGCTCTGTAAGAAAGTGATGCGCATACTTCCATACTATCTAGCATTGCTTGCAACTTCTGCCATTTTAAGGTTTGATTTGCCCTTGATACTGTAAAACTAGGGCTTCTAAAGGAATCCAAACTTTGTAAAGCTGTAATAATAAAGAAGTGCTCTCTGCTGTGCAGCTGACCTCAAATACAACATCTTTTCAGGGCCCATTATAAGCACATGTGTATCGGCAGTAGACCCCGAAAAGCCAGCAGTAACAAATACACATACTGCATCTAGAAGTAAGGAATCGTTCACTTGAACTGGCTGCAGCCTGGCTTCTAACTGAATGCAAACCTCCTGACTCAGCTCTGCCAAAGAACTTCATACTGACCAGCTGTGCCAGTGCTGGCTTACCCCAAAGCAAATGGTACGAATAGCATAGGGTACAGAGTGGTTTAGAGGCTTCCCTGAAGCCAAGGGGAGCTGAAGGCACTCAGCACCTCTCAGGGCTTGGGAAGTGGACTATATGGATAAGACTGACACTCATAAAACTCATTTCACTTTTGCAAGGCTGGTGTTCAGTTCTAAAATATTTCTGTGTTATGCAACCACCCAACTTAGCTTGGCCTGTTGCTTTATGTTAACTGTGTAAACACTAAGGCTGCCCAGAAATTGAGTACACCAAACCCCTAAGGTGCCAGTAGCATGCCACATGTACCACAACTTTAAGGAAGTACTGTAGGTGCTACTGCAGCTAAGCACTTGCCCTAGCAGGTTCCAATAACCACTCAGACTCGTGGCTAAGGTAAAGGGTATTTTACTGCATCAGGCAGGGAAAAGCGGCAAGGAGACGATTAAACAGTGACAATGCAAAGTGACCCACAGAAGTTTTGTTTGGGCCCCTAGGGCAGTCTAGCTGAGACTCTTTAGGACTAGCACCTGAGGTGCCTCTCCAGTTCAGTTTCTATTCATAGCAAATAGGTATTTGCATGTTTCCTGGCTAGGCTCAGTTAGTGTCTCTCATTGGGGCCCCTCCTCACTGGCTTCCTGCCCAGCTGCTGCTGCTCCCTTGTAAATGCTGCACAGACCTGCAGCCAGCAGTCACAGCCTGTTCAACAAACTGCTCTGCACATGATTCCTGGCAAATTTTCTCTGCATCCCACTACTCTGCAGCTCCTGGCTAGCCATGTGGCTGCTGCTTCCAAACAGAGCCTGGCCACTTCCTAGTTCAGGACTTTCCCCTTACTTTACCAAAAAGGGAGGGGATGAGTAGTGGAGAGGGGGCTGATGGGAGTTGTGGTCCCCTGCTTAGCAGCTCCATCACAATTATCTCCTTTTTTTGTGTTCTAAATCATTGGTGCAGGGTTTCTTAAACAGGGGTCACCGCTTCTGTAGGGAAAGCCCCTGATGGGCTGGACTGGTGTGTTTACCTGCCCCGTCCGCAGGTCTGGCCGATTGTGGCTCCCACTGACTGTGGTTCGCTGCTCCAGCTGGGACCCCACATGAGGGGCCAGTAGCAGAGCCCTGGGCATGGGGCCAGTGGCCAGGACCTCAGGACCAGATCTCTGGGAGTGGAGGACTGGGTGCGGCGCACAGGGCCAGTGGCCAGGGAGCGGGGCCAGTTCCCCAAGAGCAGAGCCCTGGGCGTGGGACTGTGGGGCCCTGGGCACAGAGCCAGCAGCCAGGAAGTGGGGTGCAGAACCAGTGGCTGGCACCCGAGCGCTAGACGCAGGGCCGGGGAGCGGAGTCCCGGGCACGGGGCCAGCGATGGGGAACAGGGCTGGCAGCTAGGACCCAAGACCTGTGCTGGGGAGTGGAGGCCCTGAGTAAAACTTGGGGGTGCTGCAGCACCCGCCACACCCCTAGTTCCCGGGCTTATGTATTAATCCATGTAAAGTCTGAGGAGTCTGACCCTATGCGTTGCTGAGTGCCCTCAAGTCAGAGATGAGAAGAGTAAACACTGCCTTGGCAGTGCTGAGCACTTAATGGGATGGGCCTATGAGTCTAAGACCTAAATTAAGTGTCTTATTTTTTGGATGCCCAAGCTGACATGTCTGAAAAGGCCTGATTTTAAGAGAGTAGAGGCTCAGCACTTTGTAAAAATCAAGAGCTGAGGTATGTAATATCACCAGTCACGTTTTAAAAACATCCACCTGCATCAGCAGAGGACTGCCTAAGAGTACTTCTGCCCAGCCTAGGGCTGCCTGAGCTAGCAGGCTTTGATTCTTTGCGCTCTTGTACTAAGAACGCTGGAGAGATACTCATAACCATAAGAGTTGCTCCTATCAGTGCCCATAGATGTATGAAAGAAGATGTTCGTGCCAAGTCTATCCTGCAGGCATCTGGAGGAAACAACCTTTTGTTATAAATGAAGCATATTGCTTTACTCTTCCTTTCCCCCTTGGTGACTGTTAAGCAGAATGTTTATGAGCACTTTTTCTGTTCAGCTGAGCTGGTGAAAGAAGGTGCTTCAGGCTGTCCTGGGCTAGATTACTGTAAACCAGG
Organism: Chelonoidis abingdonii; assembly: GCF_003597395.2. Lineage (NCBI taxonomy): Eukaryota > Metazoa > Chordata > Testudines > Testudinidae > Chelonoidis > Chelonoidis abingdonii. The sequence goes on along the minus strand of NC_133769.1, from coordinate 248,712,963 downwards.
GGTGGGCAAACTTTTTGGCCCAAGAGCCGCATCGGGGTTGCAAAACTATGTGGAGGGTTGGATAGGGAAGGCTGTGCCTCCCCAAACAGCCTGGCCTCTTCTCCCTATCCGCCCCCTGACTACCCTCTCAAAATCCCTGATCCATCCAACCCTCCCTGCTCCTTGTCCCCTGACTTCCCCCTCCCGGGACCCCCTGCTCCTAACTGGCCCCCCAGGATTCCCCCATCCAACCCCCCTTCTCCCTGTCCCCTGACTGCTCCAACCCCTATCCACACCCCTGCTCCCTGACAGGTCCCCTGGGACTCCCATGCCTATCCAGCCTCCCCTGTTCCCAATTCCCTGACTGCCCTCCCAGAACCTCCACCCCATCCAACCGCTCCTGGTCCTCTGACTGTCCCCCGGTACCCCCCTCTCCCCATTCCCTTACCATGCCGGAGCCAGCCGTGCTGACAAGCAGGAGCGGCAGGCCAGAGCGCTGGCAGCTTAGCAAGCTGAGGCTGCAGGCGAGGGAGGACAAGGGGGGAAGGGCTGGGGTCTAGCCTCCCTGGCTGAGAGCTCAGGGGCCAGGCAGGATGGTCCCATGGGCCAGATGTGGCCCACAGGCCGTAATTTGCCCACCTAATTTGCCCACTGTAAACTGGCTTGTGCTTACTGAACAGAGTTTACACAGACATCTTGCTTCACAACTCCATGATGGACTAACTTTCAGATACCAAGATAATTCATAGAGTGTTTAACTATCCAGTGAAGACACCTGTGTGATTTAGTCAGTGCTGGCATTATAACAGAGCCTGCCATAACTGACCTATAGGAAGGAAGGAAGGAGTCATGGCACATTAAAAAAACAACCATCATGAGAGCCATGCCCTGGAACGCCATCAACTGGGGTTCTTCAGCAATTCAAAACTGGATCTCAACCTTAGTGATCCATTGGCCTGTTTGTCAGTGTACTATGGTGAAATACCTAACAGACTCAGCATCTGCTGTCAATCAGTAAGAGGAAGGGCAATTATAAATGTATGTGCAGTAATTTCTCCACCACAGTAGGAGACACTTCAGCTGTATCATCTGCTCTAGTTAAATCAGAAGAGGAGAGGCAGGAAGCATGGAGATGGGAAAGATGGAAACATGGGAGAAGAACGAAACTGAGTGAGGGGATAAGAAAAGAAAGATATTAGAGGAGGGATGGAGAAAGGACTGACAATGGGGAGGAGGAGAGTATGTTAGAGGCAATGTTCAGGAACAGAAAAATAAAAGGAAGAGATGAGAACAAATGAAGAGGAAGGGACTAAATGCTTGAGGAGGTGGTAGAAAAACGGCCAAGAAAGACAAGAGAAAATCAAGCCCACCAGAAAGGAAGCATCTACTCTCCGTCACTGACAGGCACTGCTAATTTGGGGAAGCTGACTGAGGTGCTGGGAAAGGGCGGAATTGGTAGAAAAGGCTCAGTTTTACTAATTCCAGTGAAATCACTGCTTGTGAAAGACGGTAGATTAACACCGCCCTCATCTGGACAGATCACCACTAGAAATGAGAAAGCAGCTTAGTCTCCACTTGCATTCAGGCTGTGATCTTGCTGATGGGAATGCCAATGAAGGTGCCAGTTAGCCCAAGTGGTGGTGGTGGCTTTTGTGCTGTCGACCACCGTCAACCAGGAACTGGATCATTTAGTGGTTGTTTTTCTTACTGTAGCTAAGAGTATTAAAAAGGCTTTTCAAGATAACAGGAGATGCATTTGACATGTCAGCTACAGTTGCACACTAAGTAGATCACTTAATTTTAAACAGAAATTCTGCCAAAAATTATAAACTTTTTATGTGCTCCTAATATGCTTTGCTAAATTTGCTGTACTATGATGCCTGGCAACACTGCAAGGCCTTCAACCTTTCCACCTGATGTGATTTCCTATCCCTCAGTTACACTCACTTTAAGTTCCCTTTCCACTTTCAGAGCAATGTAATTGGGCTTGAGTGTAAATGAGAATCAAGTCCTGAGTGTCTCTATGTTATATCCAGTAAAGCAATGCGCAGTCTCATTGTCACGGGATAAAGTATAAACCTAGCATGGATCAATGCAATCAGTCCTGAGAAGAAGGTAGGCATTTGTTTCATTCCCAAATGAGTTAGTAACAATAAGGCCTATCTCTCATAGCATATGCTGAACTGGATCCTTCAAAATTAATTCTTCTAAATGACATCTAGTGTGGAGATCTTCTCTGATCAGCCCATCTGCCATCAGAAAACACAGGTGTAAATCCCACCTCTTCTTCCTTTTCTCTTCACCCTGGCAATGAAATTAGGAGGCCAGGCCTTGTCTGTGCAGCTTCTGTAGGGCACAAAGCTAAGCTCAATAGATGCTCCCAGGGACCTGGTAGACAAAAGAGAGATGGGGCTGTTGTAGGGGGGCTGGATCAGAAGGTTTGCTAGTTTTTTTTTTTTATCCTCTTGCCATCACCCCAACCCTCAGCAGAGGGAGCACGAGGGGCTGGATATTCAGAGATGCTCAGCACCTGCAGCTACCACTGACTGTAGTTGGATTTGTGGGAGCTCAGAACCTCTGAAAATCAGGTCATAGGACTGCAACCATTGTATGGCTTGGGCAGGGAGGATTCCTTTTCCAACATAGTACTTCTCTGGTTCAGGGGGAAGGATTTGGTCCCTGTTAAAGGCTGAACAATGAAGCGTGTGATGTTGTTTGTTCTAACTGATAATCAGTCTTTAATTCTGTGGGCAGAGCAGCAGGCTTCATGAAACGTTAACAGGTCATCAGTCTCCTACTGAGAGTCCTGTGTGGATGAAAGTGTAGCAACAATTCCAAGTTCTTGCCATGATGAGCTTGTGCCTATAAATGCCTATTGGCAAAGCATAGCCAGACACATGCCAGAACCATATATTTCCATTTGAGGTAATGTGGGTATGTCTTCACTGCAGAGTTAATCTGAGCTATAGCTGGACATTGTCCCTAACCACCTCTTTCACCTCCTCAGAAAAATCTCTAAACCAGGTTTGCAAGCATGGTGGAGGGTGTAGATTTAAATTCAGATTTTGCTTCAGTCTGGGCTGGCAACATGCCTACTTTGCACTGATAATGCAGTCTAATCAAGCCCAGCGCTGTTAGTTTTCCATTGCTATCCCACATAGTAATCACTTGGGCTGTATTTTCTTATCTACCTCCTCCTTTCTTCTTCACTATAGGTTACCTACAAATTTAATTCTCATGCTGTCTGGACAGTGTACAGGCCATTGAACGCATTATGTGCCTCCATGATGTTTTGTCCTCAACCAGGTATTATGAGGTAGAATGCCTGTAAGGGACAGGTGTCTGTTGACACCATCCAACCACTCTGCTTTAGGTCTTCAGGGGTCTGGGGGGAGTCTTTTCTATCCTGCTTTCACTGGGTTGAAGTCAAAGTCAATTCTCGCAAGGAAGCTGGAGGCATTTGGAGCAAATGATCATACCGCCTTAGGGAATGTTGTTTGGCTTTCTTGTGGATAACATGGGTGGCATTGAGCAAGAACTTGAAGCCCATACCCCAAAAGCATTGTCAGTAATCGGGCACTTCATCAAAAGCATCTTCAACACAAACACCTTGATAACTAAAGAGATGAAAGTTTAGTCGTCAGTATCCTGATCTATGGGACTGAAACATGATCCCTCACTATCAAATTTGAGAAGGCATGTGCCACTCTGATAAAGGACCTCCACATGATCATCAAATGGTTCCAATTCAAGTTGAATGAAGAAAACTGTCTAACTAAACAGGTCCTGCTGTCTCAAACAGTTGCCCACCAACACTGGCTCAGCATTTTAACTCCACATCTACCTGCTCCATTTCTGCTATGTTTCCATAGCATTTGAACACAGATGCCATTCAAGAAAGTGTGCTATGAATCACTTTGTGGTTTGGAAACTGAATTCCTTAATGACATTCTCATTAGAAGTTCATGCTGCCAAATGCTGTTTGCTTTCACTTTCACAACTGTCTGCTTTAATGAATAACTCCGCTTGGAAGTTATTTACATAGAGTATAGTTCTCATGCCACTGCCACAGAGCAGAGGGGGAACCTGCGAAAGAATTCATAGAGCTCCACTAAAAACCATGGAATATCCCACCTGGAATCCATCCCAGAACATGGGCTAGTACAGCATCATTGTATGCCATTACATGAGTTTGGCATGGGTAGGGCGTTGAAGTGGGGATGCACCAGCCATTCTAGGCTAGCCACACAAATGCTGCTACCCTCTCCTCCAGGTGTAGCAGCCACCATTCAACAAGCAAAATTAAGGCAATCACTTTGATATCAAAAGAACTGGCATAAGAGTTGCTTGAATGTTCTTGCTCTGCAGGAACAAGAGGGGAAATGTATGCGCAGTGTGATTGCTGCCTAGCCAGTTGTTCCCCATTCAGTGCTTGCATATTTAATGAATCCCAAATCACAAGAATTTCTTTCCCTCATGCCTAGCAGAATTTCTGATTTTAAACCTCTGCTTTGTATTGACCTGATGCTGTGCACACCTGTGCTGAATCTGTGACTCATACAAATATTTTAAGAGCTGTTTAAATCACTAACCTTATGCAAAAGACTGAGAGCTATATTGTTAATGAAGGAAACTGATATCAAGCCTCGGTGACATTAACTCTAGGTCTTAATCAAAGCACACTGAAATCAATGGGAGTCTTGCTATTGGCTTTAATGAGATATGGATCCTGTCTTTTATAGAAATCATTTGGTTCAATTCTCTAGCTGGTTAAATTAATAATTTGTAGACATTTTTTCACGCTCTACACAATAGATAACGTTTTTGACAAACCACCATGTGTGAGAAGTGCATACAAAATAATATGATTTTATGACAGCTGATTTTCTTTGGAACGTGGATTTGTAAATTGCAGAAATAAAAGCAAAGAATATTGACAAATTTTCTGCTGTCAGAAGTGAAGTTCATGGTGTTTAATGCGAATATCCTAATAATAAAATGTCATTTACCATGGAAGATGTGGAGAAAAGATAGCAGCTCTTTATGTAGCTTGAGTCATTGTTAGCTATATTCTATCTGAGGAAAATTACATATTTTTAGGTACCTCAGTTCCAATTCCTAAATTCTTGGGATCTGATTCTCATTTGTATTAAGACCCTTAATACAGTGTAAGAATGTTGCAAAGGTACCTTAGTGTGTATAAAAGAAAATAAGGCCCTTGATATTCGAAATAATTAAATATTTTTAAAATCACTTTCCCGTTCAACAAATGCCTCTAATATTGAAACAGATAAACTAGCAGGATTTGTTCTACTCGACCTTTCATGATATTTAGGCATCTGGCTTTTCAGATTGAGTAATCAACATGGTAATTAAAACTACATCTTTGTGAATGTTAAAACTGTCATCTGCATTTGGAATTTTACACGTTTGCAAGAAACAATGATAAAGAGAAATTCACCCTCACTGAGGTCATTAGGAAATTATACCAATCTTTGCTCAATGAAAATGTGTATTGTCGAGGCAAATGAGATGCATAGAAGTGTACTGTGTTAAGTAACATATATAAAATCCAAACTATTATTACAAACCAAGAACACTTTGCAGGTGTAACTAGTTACATAGTATTTTGAAATTTATGCTTCATAGAGTAAAAGGTTGCTGTTATTGGTGTGGTTGTTTCACTAACCATGAAATGTACACTTTGATATCTGAGCTGTATATGGGCTATTGTGTTTTATTGCTAGAAAATAAGTACGTTTCTGTTTGAAGGTGGTGATGGAGAAAACTATGAAATGTTGCAATAACATAAATGTTATAAAACTATTGTATAATAATTATCAGGCAAAGTCAAAAATGCCAATTTTATGGGGATATGGGAAAAACGATTCTCAAAAATTGCACTTTTTTTGTAAACTCTTCCCTGTGGTTGCTCCTTATTTTTATAGGGTGCATATTGTACAGGGGTAATGGTCTTTCAGAAATGCTTTCTTTTCTTTTTCTTTATGATTTTAGAATTAATCTCGTATTGTGGAAATGGTAGGGACATAAACTCATATCCAGGCTTTCCAATCTCAAAACGTATTAAAAGGTGATTTCATAGCAGCCAACATGACAATGAACACCAAGACAGTGCTGTACTGTCATAGACCTGCAATCAAGTTATCTTGCTTTATCATCCCAGACGCTGCAAAGGGAAGGAAAGTTGAGCAGAAGAAAGCTGTGGCACACATCGTATCTTTTACATGCTGTGTTTTATTAGCATTGGATCTGCTGACTGTAAACAAAATGCTGCAGATCAAATCAGCATCAGTTTGGCCATCTCAAGGCAACAGAGGCGCTGTAACAATGTGTATAGTGAGGGTGCTGAGAGCCATTGAACCAAACTGTTAACCCAGTATATGATGGAAACCTTTTCAAGCTATGGGGTGCAGCAGCACCCTCAGAACCCCTAGTTCCAGCACCTATGCAAGGCAGCCTTAGTTATTTCTATTTTTGTGGGGTAAATCCAATCAGTGGTAGTGGGCGTGGAGTTGCTACAGCATAACTAATTCTGGGGAACCTCCAGGTGGAGTGATCTGGCTGCCTTTCAGGCCATTGGGAGGAAATCTGTGCTTATTTATCATCATACTCCCAATCACTATAAACATCAGCACCTACAGCGTTGGAAACAGCGTGCCTTGAAGAAGCACTAGATATTTTTACAGTTCTTTCTGTTACACCACTTCAAAGCTTTTTTTGCTATTTTTTGCAGAAATTTTGCAGAAATTAAGGATTAAAGCCAAAGTTCTTTGTTTTGGGTCCAAAATTTGATATTCTAACTGAACTGATTTCTCACTTGGGCCCTGACTCAGTCAACCATGTAAGCATGTGGTTAACTTTGAGTATGTGAATAATCCCACTGACATGAGTTGGACCACTCATGTGCTTGGCTGAATCAGGGCTTTAGAAGAGGTATCTGATTTGGAAACATAAGAAAATACTATAAAAAACACTTTCAGGAATTGTTACAAAGTTAACTCTATTTTACATAGAAAGATAAAGACATTTTCAAAACAAACCATTTAGAAAAGAATTGTCAATTCGATCAATATTTCATTGAAAAATGTTTCAAATCAGCATTTGGAAATGAGGTTCCAAAAGTTTTCATCAAGCTGCACAATTTTTTTCTCAGTTGTTTCAGTGAGAAAAAAAATCAGTTTCAGATTGAAACAAACTGATTTTTTTTTCAGATTTTTCAATTCAGCTGCTGAACTAAAAAAAAATCAATTATTTGCTCAGCCTTAGTAATCACTTTACTCAGTAGCAAGTGTTTGTAGGCTTGAGCCCACAGATAAGTTAGGTGTCTGTTTACAAACTGGTTCAGTGGTGCAAAAACACCCACCTGCAATGTGGATGTAAAATACAGAAAATGTGCAGAGTGGCCTAGTGAACTGGGCAGTAAACACCATTTGGTGCTAGAGGCTTGTCTTTGTGGTGGATTAACATGCTCTATGGGGTGTGATTTCTAAAGCACTCTAACAGGTTGGCCATTAGTTGGTCCATATAGAATCTGCTGCTATATTTTAATGTAATGCTGTTTGAAGCAGTAGGGAACCTTTAGTGAACTTCAGCAGGGTCTGCATGGACCAATTGATGTGCAGCATATTAGTATGGTTTAGAAATCCTCCCCCCCTAGATTGCATTACCCCACTGTGTACACAAGCCCTGGGATTCCCCCCAAATCAATATGTACATATAAAATGCAGTGCCAGCAATGAGAGGCGCATCAGTCCTATTATCACAAATCGTTAATTGATAAAATAAAATACATTTACCCTGAAATTAACATGAATAACCTGAAGATTGTTATGATGTCATGGACAGACAAGTTCAGCCAGTGTTTGCCTGTAGCACGGTGATTGCTTCACCCCTTGCATTTTATTTTGGCTTGGATAGGTACTATCTGAAATGCTAGTGTGTGGAGTTAAAGCTGAGCAATCAAGATTTACCTCTGTTGTGATGCCAAGGGAGAGGATTTACTGCAATGTAAGTTATGCTGCGGTGTCAGGACAGAGCCGTGCTATAAAAGCACATTACAAATGTTAGATTAGTCATCCAAATACATTCCCCTCTAATATTTTCTTTGCAGTGGAGTAAGTAATTGTTGGAATTTAGCATTTTTAGTTTAACCATGAATAGTTCAAACTTGCAGTTCATTTTAGTGATTTGTTTCACAATAGATTCTCTACATATCACTATGTCTTCAGCACAGCTGGGCCTATATTTTCAAAATTAAGTAGTGATTTTTTGGGTCCAGTTTGAGAAGCTTAGTGCTCAGCTTTTCTAAAAATATGGTGTCTCAAGGAAAGCACTTAAAAATTGAGGCATCCAAAGCCACTAGTCATTTTGACAATGTAAGCCCTATACGTTTAGAAAGAATTTGAAGGCAACTGTAAGCATTGCTGCCCTTATGCTATAAAATAAAAAAAAACAAGTGTGAGGGCTCTTTTCTTCTTAGACTTACTTTTCAGCTGCATGCTTTATTTCTTCTATTAGTTTATTTTCTATGGAGATAGTTAGACACAAAATTTTTTTTTCATTTGCGACAGGCAAACTAACGACTCCGAAATGCTATGCAAAAACAAATGGTCTTATTCATTTTAGGCAAAACACCCATTCACTTGCAATGGGAGTTCAATTCCCTTAACAATTATTAGATGTGGCTGTAAGGGTTTAATAGATATCTACCAGATATATCTAGCTGTATAGTATGTTCAAAATGAATACACATGAAGACACATTTAACCAGAAATTCTCACACTCAAAATGCTAAAATGTGCATTTCAGCAATTCTTTACAAGATCCTAAATATGCGTGAAAGCATGATCTATACTTGAGTAGGGGACGGCTACTCAAAATAAATCTGGAAGAAGATCGGGTGTGGATTTAACCCAGTCTAACTATTCCTCAGTAACTCCAAGTGTAAACATACTTACTCTGGAATAAGAGTTCCTTATTCTAAATTAGTTTAATCCAATGAATTAAACTAATTCAGAATAATGCTTGCTTATTCTAGATTAAAAGCATCTGTACATAGAGTTAATCAGGAATAGCTATTCTGGAAAAACTCTTTGTGCGTCAAACTGATTCACAACCTTTTGAAATCAATGGGAATCTTTTCATTGATTTCATTGAGTGTTGGATAATGTCCACAGAGTCTAATACTTTTAATTATCATTTAGATTGTAACACAAATCATTAATTGCTTCAAGATTCAAATAGGAGGAAGATGGTCTGTTCTGAACACTGTTATCTTTTCCCAGAGATCCAGGACTTGAGGACCTTGAGCCAGTCTTCATTCTGAATATCCTTCTTTCTCTTGATTTTTATCTTCCTTGTAACTGTTACGTAGATTACTTCTATTTAAATCTACTGGAGTCCTTCAGAACTCTGTGTCCTCTAAACCAATTTTTATGTTAATAATAAAAATATATTGATTACAGTTAGAACTCTTGGAACAATCACTACATTTAAATGTTTGATTTAAAAAAAAATCTATGATTTAATTAATGGAGACAGTGTACAGAATGCTGTTGTCAATAACGGGCACTGTCTCATTCAGATCTCACATTCTCTTTTGCTTCCTGGGCTGGTAGAAGCTACACATGAAGTGGAGGAAGATCATGCAGTCTTCAACAGGAAGTGAGGATGGCTTGCACCAGACTATGCCCTTCCTTCTCAAGCCTGGGTATGCCACAAAGTATTTCTTGAAGTTAAAGTGGATGTAACTTTACATTGCTCTCATTATGCTGTAGAAAACACTTGAGGGTATGGTTGATTCCAAGTGAAGAAGCATTCATTTTTACTTTCAACTGGGGAAATCATTTTCTGCTCAACTTTTATTTTAAAAATAGCTGACTAAACATCAGGGACATGTAAAATCAGAATAAACATAAATTCACCAAATATACTTTATTCCCCACCAAGTAAAAGAGAAGTGATTAATCTTTACGTCCCTTTTTAATGATTGAGTATTCATTCATCAACATGTTCATATAGCATCTCATCATCATTCAGTTTTCGCTGTTCTAGTTTTTTCCACGACTGAAAAATACCAAAAACACATAAATGTGCCCTAAGCAAAAAAGACTGGGTTTTAGTTTACTTTGACAATGGGATGAAATCAACTTAAAATTAACCACCATAATATTTCTACTTTGAACCTTTAGGCTATGACACAGAATAATCCTAGTTTCCTCTATGCCTTTATTGAATGAATGATGAGGAAATGACTGTTTGGTTACACTGTGAATTAGAAAAGGGTTAACTGGCTACCAAATACATTACTCTGGTATAGCTGGGTTAGAATAATTTAACAGTTTAATAGTTTAAAATCACCTATAGTTAAATAACATTCTGGAAGACACCCACACAAGCCAGAAAATTTAAAGTTAAGACAAACACTGTTCTTAACATGTGGTATGTGTGTGAGGGGTGTGTGCACGGGATGTGTGTGCGCGTGCCTGTGAAGGGTGAGGTTGGAGATGAGGGAAGATGGACAAAAGGCACAATGGTGTCAGGATGGAGTGTTAGCCTTAATTTAGAGTTTCCTGGCTTTTATCAGATCGGCCTAAGGTTTCAAGGTTTGAAATGTGTGTCCCCCATGGAATTCAGTTAGACTGATGCAGACAAAATCCTGTTGAGTACTTAAAATACTCACTTATATATTTTAAATAGATGGAGGAATAAACTGCTGCACAAAAAGGGGTGCCTAACTTACTCTCCCCACAACCGAGTAAGGAGGAAGCAGGGGAGTAAGTGAATTGTAATTCTCTGAGACCCAAATTGTTCTCTAGTCTGTTCCTGAATTTGCGTAGATATGCACCGCCTCTGCCTCACAGCAGATTCTCAGATTACAATCTAGCTCCAAGAGCTTAATCCGAGTGATGTCAGATTAAATTGATGTCTGTTAAAAGCCCACCATTGACTTCAATGGATGTCTGTTGGGCCCTAAATGACTAGAAGGGTTGTTGTTAACCAATGGAAGGCCTCGCTTGCTTGCCTGGAAGCAACAGGATGATCAAATGAGGGTCTGACCAATCTCAACTGCCATTAACTTCAGTGAGAGTTGAGGAGCTTACACCTCCCAGAGATGCAAGTCGCATGTGTTCAAAAATTGTAGTCAAGCCCCCCTCAAAATGGCTTACAAATTGACCTACAATTCATGAGATTTTAAACAATAATAATTTGGAATTCTTTTCATTTGTCTTCTGTATTTTGACCCTGTAGGTGTCAAATTTTAAAGTATTTTCCTACAATCACGAGAGCTACAAACTTAGTATTTTTTTTTAAATGAAAGCAGAGTCTTGCATGATTACATGACTCCAGGACCTGGGGTTTTAAGAAAATATACAGTGACTTATAATAAAATAATGAGATTTGGCAGTATTGTGTTCAACACCTTGCATATCTGGGCCCAGAGAAGAAGGAATTTTACCCAATTATTCAGCACACCTGTACAGAGCATTATTTGTAAAGCTTGCTCAAAGATAGGTTTAGAGGTATAATTTTTTCTAAAAAAAAGTTATGGAAAGTTATAAATTGTTTTTTATTTTTGTTTTTGTTAATCAGAATGTTCACATAAATGTAGTTTTAGGATTAAAAATCCCTTTTAAATGTGTATTTTTAGTTTCGAAATTGTTTAAAAGTTTGTAATGATGCCAGTGTTGCAAATATTCTCTTTGATTGTCAATTTGCAAATGTATGAGTTATTAGAAAGCTCAAAATATGTCATGCTCCAGATTGCAAATTTGTATTGGGGAATTTTTAAAAATTGGATTTTTTTGGCTTTGAAGCTCTTCAACCTATGTCGTTGACAAAGTTTATCTGTGTCTAAATATGACAGGAACAGGCACTCTGTCTAAACCCACTGTAACCAAATATGTATGAGCACTAAGGCCCTGATCCCAGAATCTCTTGTGCATGTGTCTAACTTTACTCATGTGAGTAGCAACTGAAGATTAAATTGCAGCTTTGCCACAACCTACTTGTATGGGAGGGCATATTATTGCAAACTGATCCGCCCAAGAATCAGACTTTAACTCAGGTCTTGCAGCCTGAGTTTGTATGTTGAGCTTCAGCTCAGAACTAAGTTTTACAGAAGAATTATGTACCTTGGAACAGATTAAAATGGGAATGAAGAATTTACACTGCAGCAGCATAAATATCACTTACTTGTACTTACAAACAAGTCAGATATTTTGAAAACAGGATATTTTAGATCAAAGGCAGACTTTTTAGGTTCATCTTATCTTGCTTACTTGGCAGTTGCATATCCACCCATTTTCCCTCCACTAATGCCTGTCAGTAGCACTCCAAACTAGAAGCCACACCTGCCAAGTCCCTATTTCAATAGGAATTCTGTAGGCAGAGGGCTGGCAGGACCCAGCCCTTAACTTTTTTTTCCGATCTATGTCTACTACTGTACTTGGTTCTATTTATGGATGTACATGATAAAAACAGTATTTACAAAAAATATATCATTTTTTTCCTTAGAAAGATCTAGTTCTGTTAAATAGTAAATTAAGTTTACAGCTCCGAAACTGGTCTATCTTTACTACTAGAACCTACAAGAGTGAAAAAGTCTGGATACTGATGAAGGAATGAATTGGAATGAAAACAAAAATGGCCACATTTGCATAAAGAAAATGCCTGAACCTGTTTAATGCTGAAACAAGACCTATTGTTTGCTATCATTTATGGTATGATCTGTGATTGGAACATACTAGCTATATGAATTTACGTGTATACGCTATATGTACAAAATAAGATATGAAAATGCTGTTACTGAAATGTTAGAAATGCTCTATTTGCTTAAGTCTAGATAATAAAAAGTTGTAACATCACAGAAACAAAAATATGACACAGCATGCAGTCACAATAGCAAGCACAAAAAGAAAAATCTTGATAAAATATACATATATATGCATATTATGCAAATATATTTTACATTAACATACAATGTTATAAGAATGTTTGATCATGTGAATGCATGTTTAATAAAGAATATAGCTTGATGGTTTCATGCTGAATTAGCAAATAACCTGAGATGTCTTTATGCTTTCACTAGAATAATGACCTTTAAAATCTATAGCAGATGCAGAACACATTGGCAGTGATTGAATTCTTAGCTAAATTACACTAAAAATGTGCTTGTTTTTCAGAATGACATATTAGCTGGAACCAGCCCAAGTGAAAAAATTGCACTGTACATTTTAGTACTTACAAAAAATTCCTTTCATTGCTGATGGGTATTTAAGATGGATGTTTGGAAACATTATGAATTTCTCCAAAACACTAAAGCAACACTCATCCTATGATTAGGCTTACTTACTGCAGAAGAGAAAGCAAGCGATCACTGGAAAATTGACAGGAAAAAAATCTATTAAAACATATAAAAACTAGAACTGTTAGCAAAGGAAAATGAATTTGGCTTGATAGAAGTAACACTGATGTGCAATACAAATGACATTTTAAACTTACCAATGAAAAGGTGTCGGTTTATGTTCAACGTGTATGTCAGCTTTTACAATCAATGTTTACAAATACTGACTTGATATATGATTACAACTGTTTAAAAATTTCTATGACAGTCAAAGTGAGATTATACAATACTCAATTTTCTCAAGGCTTACTGTTTTGAGGACATCTGTCTTTCAATTTAAAAAAGTTCTTTTGATGTGCATTCTATATTGAATTGTCCATAACCTCAGAATATGCATATGTGTGTGCGTGCATGTATATATATAGAGAGTACACTTCTGTGCATATGTCTATATATACACATACTTCCACAATATATGTATACACACATACATGTGTATTTTATATATAATAAAAATTCATATTATACATATATATATAAACTTGACAGGCAGAGCAATATCTCATGTATTATTATTGAAGTCTTTTAGAAAAGTACAGTCACTCAGTTAACATAATATAACCAATAAATTAAGTTGAAAAGAGAAAATGTGAATGGAAACACCACCCGTGACCATCTGTCTATGGCATTCACATCCGTTAGATCAGGGATTTTTATTTTTAGCTGTGAAGACCTCCTCCGTAAATGACTCTTTTTGCTGTGGGGCACTGTTCTGTCCATTGTACGCCTTCCAAAGCTTTCCCGATGCGCGCTTTGTTTCCTGTACTGGATTCCTGAGTTGTCAAAGGATATTGTTGAATTCCTAGCATCAGTAATGCTGGTTGTAACCTCATGGCTTGCCACTTCGTTGTGAATTTCAAGAGATGTTAGCAAAATGTTTCCATGGGCATCCACCTTGTTTGCAAAATGAAATTTACAGCGTTAGGATTCCAAACTTGTTTTCATATATCAACAAAATTGGAGACCATATGTCTGACATTAACACAAGATTAACCCCATTAAAATCAAACTAAATGGTACTCTTCATATACTTAAAATTAGGCACCTGTTTAAGTGTTTTGCTGGATCATAATAAAAAATAGCATATGCTATACAATTGCACATTGACCACAACCCAACACTTTTTTCCCCCTTAGAAAAACTCCATTTGATAGGGTTAGGTGTAGTTCAGTAATTTATCTGCATTGCTGGGTGGGGGTGGAGAATCATGCTGACAGCTCTTGCACCAGAGGGAACTAAATAAAACTAGAATAGCTTTTCCACACTAGATTTACTACTATCCTTATGAGATTAAGTGCACACATAAAGTCAGATGAAAGGAACAGCTCTGCTTTCATTACTGAAGTATTTCTAAGGAAATCTTGAATGCTTTACATTTTGGAACCACAGTGGACTTCATTACAACTTTTCTGTTACACTCTCCATTCCAAAGTCATTTACACAGTTTTGTAATCAGGGCAACAGCGAAGGGATGCAGGAAGGGAAACCAGTGACTGGAGTCATAAGATGGCACTCTTTCCTTTGAGCCTGTACTGAACCAATGGTGAGCATTGTGTTGGAGGACAGGGTATTGTTTGGAAGGGGCTGTCTTTTTGAACGATCATGAAATAAAGTTCTGACCCTTTAAGGTCATTAAAATCCTGGGCCAGATTCACTGCTCTACTTCAATGCAGTGGAGACGGGGGAGCATCAAGGAGCCAGCTGTGGTTCTTTATTCCCATGCCTCCCAGCCCCAGTGGACATTACAGAGAAATAGTTCTAAGTAATGCCATTGGCTTTGGGTTCCTCAGTGACCTTACATCAGTGGAGAATTGAGTATCCATTGTGCCACATCCCGCCACGTGTCCAATCTGTCCCCTCCCTTCTGGTATGCTGGGGATGGGGAGCAAGGATGGAGCAGGAATCAGCTCCAGTCCTCCACCAACTTTTTGCCAGTAGAATGCTCCTCTGTACATAAAGTTCTGTTGACCATTTAAATCCACTTTGCAGGCCCTCCATGTCAGTTTGCGTAAGAATATTTTATTAACCCCGGTGTCCAGGCTAATTTCCAGTTCTAGTCAGGGCTGCCCAGAGGGGGAAGTGTGGCAATTTGTCCCAGGCCCCGAGCCCCGCAGGAGCCCCATGAGCCCTGGCCCGGCTGCGGTCCGGGTCTTCAGCAGCATTGCGGCGGCAGGAAGCCCTTCAGTGCTGCTGAAGACGCAGAGTGACTGAAGGGCCTCCTGCCACCAAAAAGCCCTGTGAGCCCTGGCCTAGTGGCAGTCCGGGTCTTTGGCAGCATTTCAGCAGCGGGGGGCCCTTCAGTGCTGCCGACAATGTGGAGTGATTGAAGGTCCCCCCTGCCGCCGAAATGCTGTCGAAGACCCGGATCGTTGCCGGGTGAGTACAAGCGCTGCAGCTCCCTCACTTTGCCCCAGGCCCCCTGAATTCTCTGGACAGCCCTGGTTCTAGTATTAAATTTACCCAGCTAAAATTCATCCTGCAATTTCAACTGCATATGATTTTTCTTTTTTTACTCTCAACCCTAAACTGTTGTGTGATCTGCAGTTTGCCCCTGAGGGAAGGGGCTAGATGAGAACTGGCAGTGGGTCACTGAGGCAAGGTGGGCTTAGGAGTTTGGGTTCCCTGGGGAGGGGAGATCCAGAGTGTGGGGGGACTGCTGTGAGGCAGCACCCTAAGGCAAGGGGCACCAGGGTCCAGGAGGGATGTGGGGCCTGAAGTGCCATAAGTGGTGGAGATCAGGAGGAAGCAGGCACTGGTAGGAAGACTCCGGCCAGCAGGAGGTGTTCTGAGGCTAGAACTGAGCTAATTCCCAGATGACCAGCAGGAGGTGCCACTACGGGGAGTGCCCGCCATGCTACTTGTGGTGGAGAATGTGGGCAACTGCAGTCTACCCCTGATACAAGGGGAACTGTGGGGACTGGGAAAGTTGTGCCATTATTAAGGAATGATGGATCCTGCCTATGCAGAGGTTTTCTTCACGGAAGGTGTTTATGCCATCCCTGCTTGGGCCCTGGCATCAGCACACCGGTGGAAGAGGGCCGATAACCCACAGGGGAGACAGGAGTCCCTGCTGCAAGGGAGCCAGGAAACCCAAGAGGGACTATGGGAGATGCAGTGGGCCCTCCAAGAGCAGGTAGGGCAGCTGACAAGGGAGCAGTGGGCCCTAGTAAGACTCTTGAGAACGAAGTTTAGGAAGAGCTGCAGAGAGTGGTGGGAAAAATCTTGCATCAGGGCCAGGAGGCCAGTGGTGGAGTACAGGGCTTGTTATGCCCGCAAGAGGCGGGGACATTTAAGGAGGGATTGTCCCTACTGGGATGGGGGCAAGGAGCCTCACCCACAGCAGGGAAAGGGACAAGGCCCTGGGAAGGCCCACTGGGTGAGGAAACCTAGGGGACAATAGACATGTTGGCCCTATGGGCAACAAGGACACCTGCAGTGGGAGTGCCCAGGTGCAAGGCGAAGGCCCAAGTAGCAAAGCAGTGGGGTTAAAAAGCCTCAGTGAGGGTGAAGAAGTCCCATTTTTTTGCCACAGTAACAATCTGGATCTGTTATTTGTATGAGTATATGGAGCTGAGGTTTGCAAAAACAAATGCAAGGTAGCTAAGTTTAAGCACGGTCCATAGAATGAGGCAGTCAGCAGGAGAAGTGAAAGACACACAGAAGAGTTGTAAAGTACAACTAACTTTTTGCATACAGTTGTCACTTATAGTTGTCTCAGGGCCGCCGAAGGGGAGAGGTGCACAAAAGGGGCAGCGATGTTAAAGCGCTGCCGCAATACAGGACCCTCCTAAAGTGGTGCCACAGCAGTGATTTAATATCACTACCCCTTTTACCCCCATCGGCAGCCATGCAGGTAGTGACCTTACCAGCAGGGCTGCCGATGGGGGGAAAAAAGGGGCAGTTGTTCCAGGGCCGGTGATTTAAAAGGCCCTTTTAAATAACTGTTGGAGCCCCAGGCGGAGCGGGCCAGGCAGCGTGGACAAGCTGACTGGGGTAGGCTGACCCCAGCCCCGCCCTTCCGCCCGAGGCCCTGTCCCTTCTGGGGGTCCGGAGCCAGGCCCCCGTACCAGTAACTGTTTCACATTACTTTCAGCCCTGCAGCAGTGACTAAATATGGAAATTATTAACATCTTATTTCTGAATCAATTTTAATCAAACCCCCATCTTCCCCACCGCTGAGGGATGAAAGTTTTCTGCATGTGTGTGAAGCGATGGATTCTTACATTATTCTATTTAGAGACTGAGATGGATGAAAAATCCAGAAGCACCATAAATACTTTAAAAGAGAGTAATTTCCAAAGGCTTGTTATTTCAAAACTATGCCTCCTATATTATTGAAACTTTGACCAAAAAAAAGTCTAAAACAAAATACAAAGACAATCTACTCTAGTCAGCACTGATACAGGCTTCAACTGGAGAACTGTGTCCAGTTCTGGGTCCCAAACTTTGAGAAAGATGTGGACAAATAGCAGAAAGTCCAGAGGAGAGCAACAAAAAATGATTAAAAGTCTAGAAAACATGACCTGTGAGGAAAGATTGAAATTCATTTAGTCTGGAGAAGAGAAGTCTGAGGTGGGACCTGATAACAGTCACCAAGTATGTGGTGATGCTGGCAGACCAGGTGCCAGCTTATGCCCAGGCCTTGGGCCTCATTGAACACTGACAAATGCATAGCTGGAAACCAGTCTGACTCACCTGTGGGTTAGTATAGTTAAAATAAATATTAATGTTATAAAAATATGTTTTGTGTTTATACTGTATGGAATTCTTGTAGGATTCTGTATGTAGTAATCCTACATACAATATCTGTAGCCCGTGCTATAAGGTAATGCTTAAGTGTTTGCCCGATTATAGTAAAATGTTTGTTCTGAAACTCTGAAACACTTCATCTGATGCAAAATGCTGGATTCCTACAAAAGGTGTTATCTCCTGCCTGTTAGGAAAGACTACTGAAGCCAAATAGGCCACTATGAAACAAAGACTTTGAAAATTGTTCCCCCCACCCACACATGATGAAGTTACATGCAGAAGCACTCGCACCATCTCATGGACTCTAGGAAAGGGGGATGGGGGAGAAAAAATTCCTGAACAGAAAGAATTAGGGTTTTTTTTATGCTGTTCAGACTCTAAAGGGAAAAGATTCCTAAACACAAGCAAGAGATCCCCAGGTCTAACCTGGATTAGCCCTAATGGACATATAGAGCTGGCACATTTTCAGCAGCTCTATCACCAATGAAACCTAAGCCTGCACCTCATTTGTGTGCATGTTTATCTATTTTAACCTTGTAAATAACTCTCATTTCTTTTTCCTAGTTGATAAATCTTTAGTTAGTGTATTGCAGGATTGGTTACAAATGTTGTCTTTGGTGTTAGATACAACAGAGGGTCTACTCAGCAACTAGACACCCACGGCTGGCCCATGCCAGCAGATTTGGGATTGTGAGGATCAGGTTGCAGGGTTGTTTAATTGTTGTGTAGACATTCGGGCTCAGGCTGGAGCCGAGCTCTAGGACCTTGCTAGGGGGAAGATCCCAAAGCTCGGACTCAAGCTGGAGTCCAGTTGTCTACACAGCAATGAAATATCCCTTCAGCCTGAGCCCATGAGCCAAAGTCAGCTGGCACAGGCCAACCCATGGGTTTTACTTTGATATGTAGACACTTCCTAAGGTTCAAATTGACCCAGAACTGGGACTAACCTGAATATGTTGTGATCTTTGGTGTAAAGCAATCATCTATCATAGAGTCAAGCTTGCCTGGTGGCAAGATAAACTGGAGTGTGCAAGGGGCCTGTCTGTGTCTCCATGTTAAGGCAATTAGATTGCCTGAGGAGTTCCCACTTGTTACTTGGTTGGTGAAATTTAGTTACAGAACTAATAACCAGTTTGGGGTTTGTGCCCTTATTTTAACAGTCTCCCCAGAGGTTGGTATTCTCACTTGTGAATCGCTCCATACAGTATGACATATGTAAAAGGTTGTTACAAAGAGGAGGGTGATATATTTTTCTTCTTAACCACTGAGGACAGGACAAGAAGTAATGGGCTTAAATTTCAGCAAGGGAGATTAAGGAAAAACTTTCTAACTGTAAAGGCACCTAAGCACTGGAACAAATTACCAAGGAGGTTGTGGAATCTCCATTATTGGAGGTTTTTAGAAATAATTTAGACAAACACCTGTCAGTGATGTCTAGATAATACTTAGTCCTACCTCAGCGCAGAGGACTGGACTAAAAGACCTATCAAGGCCTCTTCCAGTCCTACATTTCTATGATATCTATAGCTTTTGTTTTTGTTTTTTATTTGTTTGTTAAAACTTAAAGATAAGGATCAAAATAAGGCTTATAATGGCATTCTGGTTTCACCCATGTTATATGGAGGAATACTTTGTGGTTTACCAGTAACTCTACTCAATGCAATATGCCATGTTTAAAGAATAAGTGCACTTTGCCGATCTAAAACCCTGATGTAAGATGTTTACATCTGCTAAAAAACAAGATCTCTTGTTTAACACTAGA
Organism: Chelonoidis abingdonii; assembly: GCF_003597395.2. Lineage (NCBI taxonomy): Eukaryota > Metazoa > Chordata > Testudines > Testudinidae > Chelonoidis > Chelonoidis abingdonii. The sequence continues at coordinate 248,693,047 of NC_133769.1, read as the reverse complement.
CAACAAATATATGTCAGTAAATAACAACCACCACCTCAAAACTCCAGTCTAAGACCTTGTTTTATAGAAAACTGAAAATTCTCATTAATTTGACATGCTATCAGTGGTGTAAGTATGGCAGTCCAGTCTGGTCTGCCGTACAAATAAGATATTTATAGCCAGTATGGTGTACCGGAAAGACACAGGAGGAGCAGAATGTGGGGCTGCCAGGCGGACCCACACCGGCAGCTCCTCCAGTGCGGCTGTACTGCCGCTAGCCCCACTCCCAGCCCTTCCACACAGCTGCGTGTCCTGTCTAGGGTCTGTATAGCATCCCCGTTGGAGAACAGGGCTCTCCCAGGAACCAGCAGCTCCTCCGGCGTGGCTGTACCCCCTACCCCAGCCCTGTCTTCTGGTGGGGCTGTTGTAAGGACCCCAAGCAGGAGACGCAGCTGTGTGGAAGGGCTGGGGGCGGTACAGACACACCAGAGGAGCTGTTGGCATGGGCCCGCCTGGCAGCCCCACCTTCTGCTCCTTTCACCGCTGCGGTTCCAGACAGCTCTGCGGTTCAGCAGTCTACAGCACAGCGGGAGGAGAACAGAGCCCCTCCCCTCAGATAATGTGGGACAGATCATGAGGAAGGGACAGGGAAAGCGTGGGGCCCGGGCTGGGGGTGGGAAGGAGTCACATGGGGGGGTCACACGGGAGGTCACGTTACCCCCTTTAGCTAGTGTCCCCCCTTTGTGTCCCTCCGATGAGTGCAGCATACCGGTAAGAAATGAATTCTACTTGCACCACTGCATGCTATTTAATGGAGGTATCTGTGGTATATTGAGGACTGTGTTGAAACTCCAAGCTATCATTTTAAGTGTGTGTGTGAGGGGGTAGTTTTTGGGTGTTGCTTGCAGGTGTCTACAGTGAAGTGTGGATTTGGGAGCAGTCAGTCTGGAAAGAGACAACTTAAATCACAGTGAAGTTGTGCTTTGCTGTCTTGGGGGCAGATTCTCTCTCTCTCTGTTTTGGGGTTCTTGTGTGTAATCGTTCTGAATTCTAAAATAAAGTAGCATTACACTGCAACCTCAAGAGTTTTTATGTTTTTATCTAACTTCTCTGTGTGCGTGCACTGAACATAGGCGTATCATACTATTATCTAATTTATAGCTGGTCAAATCCAGGCAGATCAAAACAGGAAAATTGGTTCTTAGCCAAAAAAATTGCTGTATATTAATTGTTTCAACACTTGGCTTACAAATGTAAAATTATCAGAAGTAGCCTAGTTAAAATCCTGGTCAACCAAAACGGCCATGGTAATTTGCCAGGGCACAACAATTACTACAAGGTTTTTCAGGTATCACATTTTTCTCCTTACTGTTGCAGAATGGAATGATTTCCATGATAATGTGGTCCTAACAGAATGTCAGCAGAACCATTACATTCCCTGTACTGTGCTGGTTACCTTGTGAGGTATTGTGCTGGGATCTTCACACCAAATAGGACAAAGAGAACAAAGATGATATTTTAATTGACTATGTGCCACAACTGTGATTGGCAGGGATGCTTGAGGTGAGGGCGGCTGTCAGGGTGTTTGCCATATGGATTCCAGGATACTGGAACCTGCTCCCCCATTGAGTAAGCTGCAAAAGACATCTGTCTGAAAGGATTTTTGGAGAGGGATAAGGGTATGCTTCCCACAATGATGGAGTGGGAAAGATCTTTATTGTAGCTGGTGAGCTCGCAGAATTCCTTATAAATGATTATTTTAGTGCTTTCATTGTAGTACTAGTTGTACAGCTGTTTGGGAATTTTCCAATGAAAAATCTGTCAACAAAAAATTTAGTTACTACAAAACTGAAATTTTCTGCAGGAAAATTTTAATTTTCTACTTTTTTATTATTTTCAATCAGGAAAATTGAAAAGAAATATTTAGTTTCAGATCAAGCTGACCTGAATCAAAAGCATTTTTGTTCATGCATGTGGATTGAAATGTTTTGTTTCAGGTCAATTTGACATTAATCTTTGTCTTCCTGAGCTACTGTGGTGCATCGTAAGGGCTGTAGTTTGGATATCTCCATTCTCCTCTATGGGCTCCCTGCCTGAACTACATCTCCCATGATACCTTGAGGTCTTTCAGTTTGAAGCACTGTGGTGAATTATGGGAATCCCATGATCTTGAATCATCATGAAAGATGTAGTCCAGCTGAGGAACTCCATGTATAGATAAGAGTGAGGTCATGAGGCACCTGAACTACAACTCCCATGAGGCACAATGGCAGCTTATGTAGACACAATTCACTGCTGAACTGATCTGAAGGCAAAATATTTTGGCATTTCTGAATGAAAATTTTTTGGGACTTTCCATTCCATGAAAAGCTTTGATATTTAGACTTTTTGTCCCAATTCTAGATGAAAATTCCAATTTTCAGCCAGTTCTAATTACATTTTAGGTTGCCTAGAGCCTTGTCTGGGTATTTTTTCATTATTATTATTTAAACATAAATAAATAAATGTTAACAGCAGTTTGACACATTTCCATTAGGGAAAGGAAAACAAATGCCAATTCTCATGTTACTGTGTCTGTGAGTCATTCATTCCTGTCACCATGCAATTTTCGGTGTTGATATGTGGGGCACAGTAGGATAGAGTATTCTCTTCTCCCCCATTGTTTCTCCTTGCTGACCTTTGATCTCCATACCATGAGGGAGCACTGCTCATGCTGGTCACTGGGAACACTCCTTTATCTTTTGATTGAAGCTATTGCTCTTCTTCTCTCTCTGCCCATCACACATTGGCAAAAGTGGGAAGTGAAGCAACAACTGCTGGAAGTGGAACACACAGGCAGTATGGCAAAGCATGTATAGCACTCCCAAATGCATCATGACTTGGTGACAGCATATCAGGAACAAGTCAGAGAAACTGCCTAAAAATATGACATTTGAGAGGCATGTCTGTGGGAGTGTGACCAACATGGAGATAACTATGTCACACAGTGTCAGCTTTTCAAATGCAAGACCTTCTGACATGGTACAAAGCCACTATGAAATGTAGTTACTGAGCCTGAACTACAGCCACTTTTCAAACTTAATCATCAAGTTAAAGAACTTCCCAAACCAATGGATTTTAGTAGACATAACTTTTCTATTATTGAAAATATTCTTGTTGTGGGGTCAAATAAGACCATGAAACAATGCCAAGACCTTTTGCAACATATCTAAAAGGAATATTTGCAACCAAGCTTGACAGCTTGTATGTCAGATTTTAGTCCTATGAAATGTAAAAGCTGAGCTACAGTATAAGTATCCTTCACGTTGATGCTACTACTTTTAATGGCTGAAAGGCTTGCTAGTGACAGTAATGTGACATTCCTCTTCCTCTTCACTTTGCTCAAGAGGTAAGTACACTGCCTCAATAGCATGCCCAGCCTCTCTTACTTTAAGATCAAGGGATCAAACTCAGATCCTGATCAGGAAGTTGCTCTGCCTCTAGCCTGCAAGTTACAGCTCTCTGTTTAATAATAAAGATGTCCAACTGATATTAATTTATTATTATTAATTATTAATTATTATTATTATTATTATTATTATTATAATATTTTCCTTTTCCAATTGCTTGAAAATTTGTAGCCCTGATCTTGGGGTCTGGCTGAGCTGTGCTCAGCACAGCTTGGGGTTGTAGGGGCCCAGGCAGCATTATATCACCTTTATTTTTCTCTTCCTGGGGCGGGCCAACTGTCAGCTTAAGGTTGTTCTGATGGCCAGGGAGGAGTAGGCGCACAGTGCCCATGCTCTTCTCCCCCAGACATACACCCCCCTGTGGCAGGAGCCAAGGCATGTGGTTGATGTAGGAGTTACTACAGATCAATTTATCCTCTGAGGATTCTCCCAGACAAAGGAAATCCTTATGGAACAGCATCTGATGACTCTGCACTGTCATAACAGGCTCTATGTCTTTACTTTCTGTACCAATAAACAGCATTGAATTTATGCGTTGCATGAGTTGTAAAATTCAAAGTGTCTTCTAAACTTTCCTTTAATAATTATTTCTCTACTTCCCCCATCCAAAATGACCCTGATAGAAACAAACCTCACTCTCTAGCACAGGAATGCTGGACACAGCTCCCTCAACAGCAAGTCAGTGGCAATTTCTTGGGTTAGCTAGAGGGATTACTAATGAAATTAATACACGGTTCTAATTTCCAGGTAGGTGTACTATCTCCCACAGTATTTGCTGACCCCCTTGCCCACAACACTGAATCAAGCTGAGGTCTTGAATTCTGATATTCACATAACTGTTATGTTGTTCTCTCATTAGCCTTTCTTCCTTTCTAGTTTGACTATAAATGGAAAATAAATATTTTTTCTAAAGGATGCATGTAACCTAGGGCTAGATTATTAAAATAAAAAACCCACAAACACAGTAGGCCATTAAAACATTTAGAAAAAGCTAAAAATCTGCTTGAATTCGAACCTTGAAATATATTAATATCTATGATGGTGTAAATTAAAATGTGAATTAGGCAATTCCAATATCATTTCTGTGACAATATGTAATTTGATGGTCATCTAATGGCCCCAGTTTTCAGCTGATGTAAACAGGTGACGCTGCAGTGAAATCATTGGCTCTATTGATTTCAGTGAAGCTATAACAACCTACACCAGCTGAGGACTGGGGACAAAATGTTTAGCACATAGAATGGGAACATGCTACATTCTTTATCCTAAGTGTTTCTGAATGCAAAAAAAAAAAAAATTAAACACGCTTACATGCTGTTTCTCCACCATTACTCAGACTTCTCTTCACAAGAGGATCCCTAAGAGGGCTATGTTGCACAGTATTCTTTCTCCTCTGGAGATCTGAATTCATATCCTGATATCTGGTCACAAGTAAAAATTAGGGTTTTTTTGGTCCCCATTTGTGCACTTTATTTAATGACCACAAAATTCAGAACAATTCACAATCTCTGTGATGAGGGGTGGGGACAAAAGTATATTAGCAAGGGTAACATAGGTCAGGAATGCCCTAAATTGGTGAACTATATGGGAGAAGTGTGTACAATGTCCATCCACACTACACCTGGCTTAAATCAGCACTATTACCAGCTCACTTCCATTAGTACTAAAGATACTCACACTTCTAACAATATAAAGATGGACTCGTTGATCTCACAGCAGAAGAACAGTGAGCCATGGGGAGATAGATATTGGTCTCATTTAAAAAAACGTACACTGAATGACTTAAATCACTTACATGGATTACCTTTGACAGTTCGGATTGAAGAATTACCAGCTTCTATCTTAACCTCAACTACTGCCTTCATTGTGACACACTTCTTTTCCATTTCTGTCTTTAGAGGAGAGAAAATTCATTCTCCATGCTAGCTTAGTCCTAAACAATACTTGCCAACTGTGATAAAGTCTTGGTTGCATAATATGGTCAGACTACAGTGGGTTCATTAGTTTAAAAAGAGTTTTACTAGGAATAAACTCCTGATAATCAGGCACAATTCTCTGACACATTTAGAATGATGTATAGTTCCAGAGTCATAAAGTGGATGTTGCAATTATTTTACATTATACAGCTACTTGAGAGACAAGTAGTTAATTTGTCAATGTGATCATTTGTAATGATACAGGGAGTAGAATATACAGGAGTACTAAATAGACTTGGTCAGAAACATTTAAGCATAATCATTTTTCATGGAAAATGCAGTTCCATAAAATCAAAATGCTTCACAAAATCGTAATCTCATTGACATTTTGTTTCAGAGAAAAACTGAAGAAAAGTTCTTACAGTGTTGAAACTGTAAATTTACAGGTTTTGTTCTGATATGAAATGAAAACAAATTTGAAAATCTTGAAATCCTTTGCCATATGGAATTTCCATCTTCCACACTGGCCTTGAACTCAGCTGAGTCTGGACAATACCAATACACTATATTCACCAATGAGATCTTTTCCCTGTAGACTTCTGGTATCTCTTGTCATCATGACACTCAGGTGTTTAACGTTGGGATGTTGTTTGTAACAACATTAACATAAAGCAAGCTTGCCTCTACTCTTTTCAGGCTACACTGTGATCTTAGGCACAGCCCTCAGCAAAGGGTGATGTGTAAATTGCACTGCTTGAGGCGGCATTGTGCCTGAGACACCCCTCTGAGGCAGTTTCTTTGGCGCTCCCTCTTGAACTTGAGAAACAGGAGTAATCTGCTTTACAGGGTGCAGCATACTCTTCCCCTCCCGTCCCAGCTGTCTCTTGGCAGTTGCATATTCTGTCATTCATTCACAGACAAACCTTTCTCCAAAATCTTCTTTCCTTATAAGATAACCATGAGGGTTATCTGCTTAGGAACACTATTACAGAACTAGGCTGTGCCTTTATGCACCACCCACTAACAGCTCGAGCATGCCTTGGGCTTCAGACACCCATCTCAGGTACAGTTCCCTTGCTACATACCCACTGACTCCAGGGGTGAAGAGTGAAAATATGCTGCTGGCCTACAGCAACAGTAAACAATGCCACCACACACACTGGCTCAGCTGTGCTGACCAATGAATTAGTGGATAGGATCAATGCTCCAGCTATTTCCTGCCACTTCCTCCCCACCTGCTCCAGGGGAAGGCAGTAAGCGGGCACGCCCAGACTGATGTGTGCAAAAGGGTTCTTACCTCTTCTTATTCCTTTGTGCAGCACACAGCCCAAGTCACAATCATACCTTTTGGTCAGATCAGTCCTAAACTTACCTCCCTTTTTGCACCCATGTTTATTTGTGGGAACGATTTGTGTCATTTAGATATCTAAATACCTCTTTAAGGATGCAGAACTGCACTCAGTTGGATAAATGAAAAATTGTGCCCACAAACTGTTTGCATGAAAAGGGAGATAGGGTTTTTCTTTGTGTTTCTTCATTGTTTGTTTGTAATAGAACAAGTCACTGTATTATATTTAGGAGATTAAATAATCCTACCCGGTTGCCTTCAAATTTTGAGCGGTCAGTGTTCGCCTTGGCTGTCTTTTCTGCAAGTTTCTTCTGCCTTTGAGGTCCTTTTCCAAAGAAGATGTAATTGACAAAGGCGTATTCAAGTAAGGCCAAGAAGACAAATACAAAGCAGCCCATAAGATACATGTCAATGGCTTTAACATAGGGAATTTTAGGCAAAGTCTCCCGAAGATGAGTGTTGATTGTTGTCATAGTCAGCACAGTTGTAATTCCTAAACAAAGAAATAGAACAGTGGGCATCTTACAAGTTTTAGCAGATCATGTTTTAGTTTTCTCTTCTGTTTTGAGAAATTTCCTTCATCAGCTTGCAGTGGCTTAAAAATACCACTAGGAAGTTAATGGCACCACTCAGGTGCAAATAAGGGCAGAATTGGTTCAATGCATTAATATTAGGAGTCCAAATCAGGGTGAGATCAAACTGATCCCTGTGCCAGGCCTTGGCATTCATAAATGTGTTCAACATACCCTGCAACATATTAAACTGTTTACCAGTCGTCCCTCAGGATATGTCCAAACTGTAATTAAACACCCACGGCAGGCCCATGTCTTCTGATTTGGGCATGCAAGGCTTGATCTACAGGCTGTATCATTGTGATATAGATGTTCATGCTTGGGCTGGAGCCTGAGCTCTAGGACCTCATGATAGGGAGAGTCTCAGATCCCGGACTCCAGCCCCAGCCCAAACATCTATACCACAGTTTTACAGCCCTGAAGACCATGCCCTATGAGCCCAAGTCAGTTGACACAGGCCAGCCATGGGTGTTTAACTGCAGGGTAGACATACCCTCAAGGGCATAACCAGAAGGTCTTAAACTCTAGAAGAACACAGGCCTCTTGCGGAAGTCAAAAAATTAAGCTTTTTCCTAGTCAACAAGGATCTATGAGTGAATCCCTTTCCTAGCAAGCATCTAAGCTATAGGGCCTGATACTCCATAGTACTGTAGTCATTTACACCAGTGCAGAGTGAGTGTAAAACACTATCACTCTGATATGAGACCATTTTACACCCACTCTACACTAGTGTAAATGACTACACAAAGTACAGGGTCATAGAGGATCAGGCTCATAGTCTTGTATGTTATGGAGCACAAGGAGACAGGTTAAAGGTGCTGGGTGGCATACTTCATAATATCAGGCATACTGATAGTTGGCTGCTTTCTCAAAAGAACCTACCAGATTGATCTCTGGCCTCTGAAGGACAGTCTTTGTCAGTGGGAGAGAGAGAGAGACCAGTAGGGCTCTTGTGACTCCTTCGGGTGTAGCTGACTGTTATTACGAGTATTTATTATTTGCAATACTGTAGCACCTAGGAGACCCAGACGTAGACTAGGACCCCACTGTGCAAGGTGCTGTGCGAACACAGTACAAAAAGTTAGTTCTTGCCTCTAAATTGGGGTAGAACTTATGAAAGCGGGGCAATCTTTTGATAAATGACTAGCCAAAAAACAAACAATAAAACAGACCAGCAGCCTTACCCAGTTCTCTCGCTTTCCAGGTGCCCCAAGAAGAGAATTGCATGGGCTAAGCAAGAGTGTGATATGGCTTGTTTACTTCTGTCTAGCTATTCTTGTTTATTCAATACCACAGTTCTGATGGGAACTTAAAACAGAGATATTGGTTGGCCCACTGGGAGTATTTCTCCTCTCCACTGACCTTTAAAAGGAGGCTATAATAATATGTAGGGTACCTCAGTGATAATTGAAAAATAGTGTATGAGATGTTTTGAAAGAACTGGCACAAACCTAAAGGAAACTTTAATCTGAAAACATTAGGACTGGATTGTCAACCCATGTTACATCCCCATTGTCCCACTCTAGTAGGACAAAGTGGGGCAAAGGGAACTTAAAACTGCTCTAAAAATGCATCTGGAGATTTCCAGATGGTATGAAGTTGGTGCCACCTGCTGCCCCCACTCTGCATACTAGACCTCCTTTGTGAGCAGGGGAAGGCACAGCAGGGGCGGTAGCTGTAACATCCTACATTCTGACCATTTCTGAGCAACAGAATGGTTTTTAAGGACTGTTCCTGACAGGTAAGTTAAAACAGCCCTAAAACATGAGCCAAGGGATAGCTTGGTCCCTGGACAGCTCCAAGATCTGGAGTGTGTGGAAAGGTAGCTTGGAACCACTTTACTTTGATGAGAGGAAGACTGGGCTCTAGATGAGGAACTCACTTTAGAGATTTAATGATAGTTACATTCTGCATTTTGAGGGAGAACAAAGCACTATGGACTCAATACAGAGTGACATGATTTTGGAATAAGTGAGCTTGGAATATCAATATACTGACATTTTGCAGTCTTTAACAACTTCTGAAGGCTACATTTAGTTTGACATTTTAATGTCCCACTCATCCTTATCACATACCAAGGGCAACTCTTGCTGCTGATGCATCATAATTGATCCAGAATGACACCCATGATAAAATGGTAATCAGTATAGAGGGCATGTAGGTCTGAAGAATAAAGTATCCAATATTTCTCTTTAACTTAAAGCTCAGTGAGAGTCTTGGATACGCACCTAAGAAAAAGGGGAAAAATAACACTTATTTATACTGAAAAAAAGACCCTGGTAGACAAAATACTTTTCTTTAGTTTCCATAGAAACTAAATCATGCACTTTTGATGGGATATTATGACATTTATAGAACAGTAGGAAAAATGCCTTCAGTGTATTACTGATTAGCTAAATGCATGATATTCAAAAGGAATCTTGGATTTTTTGCAGAGAATACACGAGTTTGAATTTTACTGAGAAAAGAGATAATAAGGTTAATTTTTGATTATAAAGAATTGTCAGCACTGGATATTTTTTAAAAAAGTGATGCTTAAATCTCGACATAAAATGTTTATATAAAGGAATGATTTTCAGATGTCATTTTATTGAGAGGTTTAGTATAATTAACAGTCAAAATGTAAAATAATTATTTTAATTAAATTTAATATAATTATAATTAAAATTAATTTTGCGTAATGTATTATTTGCACAGAATAGCTGTTCCTGAACTGATACTTCTCAAATAGACCCAAACTATGTGAAATATGTTACCTCAAGTGTCAGAAATAAATTATCTTGAATAATAGTAAGAAAAAGAACAGAAAAACATAACAACGGCCATACTGGGTCTGACCAATGGTCCATATAGCCCAGTATCCCGTCTTCCGACAGTGGCCAATGCCAGGTATCCCAGAGGGAATGAACAGAACAGACAAACATCAAGTGATCCATCCTCTGTCGCCCATTCCCAGCTTCCAACAAACAGAGGCTAGGGACACTCCAGAGCACAGGTTTGTATCCCTGCCCATCCTAGCTAATAGTCATTAATGGAGCTATCCTCCACGAACCTATCCAGTCTTTTTTTAATTCTGTTATAGTCTTGGTCTTCACAAAATCTTCTGGGATAAAGTTCCACAGGTTGACAGCGTGTTGTGTGAAGAAATACTTCCTCTTGTTTGTTTTAAAGCTGCTGCCTATTAATTTCATTCAGTGACCCTTAGTTCTTGTCTTATGAGAAGGAGTAAATATCACTTCCTTATTTACTTTCTCCTCACCAGTCATGATTTTATAGACCTCTATCATGTGCCCATTCAATCATCTCTTTTCCAAATTGAAAAGTACCAGTCTTAATAATCTCTCCTCATATGGAAGCTGTTCCATACCCCTAATCATTTTGTTGTCATTTTCTGAACTGTTTTCCAATTCCAATATATATTTTTTGAGGTGGGGCGACCACATCTGCATACAGTATTCAAGACGTGGAGCACCACTGATTTATATAAAGGCAATATGATATTTTCTGTCTTATTATCTATCCCTTTCTTAATGATTCTCAACATTCTGTTTGCTTTTTTGACTGCCGCTGCACATTGAGTGGATGTTTTCAGAGAACTACCTACATTGACTCCAGGATCTCTTTCTTGAATGGTAACAGATAATTTAGACCCCATCATTTTATATGTATAGTTGGAATTATGTTTTCCAATGAGCATTACTTTGCATTTATCAGCACTGAATTTCATCTGCCATTTTGTTACCCAGTCATCCAGTTCTTTGAGATCCAATTGTAACTCTCCTCAGTCTGCTTTGGGATTAACTATCTTGAGTAGTTTTACACGTGCACATTAAAAGCTGCACATGCACCCACATGCAATAATTTCTTAAAAAAATTTGTTCATTCAAATACAGTTGGTTGAATCTTCACTTTAAAAAAATATACTTTCACTACTGTGCAGAGCACTCTATTTTTGGTGAACAATCCCTGAAGCATTAATTTGCTTTATCGCATTCATTTTCTAATGAACAATGTCTCATTTCCAAGGATAAACTTTCTCTCCTTGAAACCAGGCCGACTTTTCTGCTAACAAAGTTTAATGATCTCATCTTATTTTCTAATAAAATAGCCTGGAGGGCCTCCTGGGTGGCCTGTGTAATTAAAACCAAAACACACACCCCATCTTGTAAAATAAATTTTAAAAATAAATCAGGGACTGAACCACCCACTGGAGTGGGAAAACCGGCCAGTAGGGGGTGACAGTGGAGCAAATCTCTGCCAAGTTCCTCTCAGGGAGTTTCTCCCAAATTATTTTGCCCATGGAAGTGATGCTGTTTGCATCTCACAGATCAATTTCATCCAGAGGCCACAGCTGGCTTTGTATCCCTGGAAACCACCCTTACTGCTCCCAGACAGCAATAGTGTCATGCTATCAGGGCTTCCCTAGATGGTGCCTGACCCTGGGACTACCAGTGTCTGTATTATCCTAAGCTGTATTACATTTACACCTTTGTAGAGTTGGCAGAAGGATGGTGCATGATCTATTGGCCCAGCCTCCCTCCTGCCAACTCCTATTCCCTCTCATTTATTCCTACACTGCCCCAGTAGGCAGACCACAGAACTCTGTGAGGGATGACAGGGAGGAAACTTTGCTATGAAGGCAGCTGACTCTGCCCTTTCTGTATGGAAAGTCTGTGCACAGGGGCCTCACTCACATGTGATCAAGGGATGATGCTCAAATCCTTATATATTTAAGCAGAAATCAAATACTTTGTGCAATCATGATTTCCTCGTTTGCTCAACAATTATTATTATTATCTGATTTTGGTGGTATAATGCCTTGTTTATTAAGGTTCAATACATTTATCAATTAATTACCTGTAGGTTCTAGCTCTTATATATTACATCAAAAATATATTTTAGTCTTGAGATGTGTTAGTATCTAGGGGCCAGATTCTGATACCCTCCCTCACATTCAGCATTAGGAGTTCCACTGATTTTGGAGGGATAATTTGAGGAGTACAGTACTGACTCATTGCAAGTAAAAGTGGCAGAATTTGGCCGTAAATATTAAGGACTAACAATATGACTGAGAATACAGAGTAGAAAATAAATGGTTAACCAATAATCTGAGTACAAATAACCCCAACCTCACATTTATTCAAATGCTTGGTAAAAAGCAATTACTTGTGTCTGTTTCGATTTCATTAAAAGCTAGTGAGCTGAGCTGAAATACCTAGCTCCAAGGCTAAATTAGTCTCTTGCTGTTTTATCCAAGAAAAAACCAAGATATCAGAGATGGCCAGTTACAGAATTCATATTCAAATCTATTCTTCCAGGGTATTTCTTTATCTAATTAGAAATGTACTTTAAAGATTGATCTTTCAGAACATGCCAAATAATTATTTTTCAAAGCCTATTAAAAGTACCTTCCTCTTTCAAAAAAGTAGCTAATTTGGCTAGAGACTATGATGGGTCATGAAGTTTCCAGTGAAAGTGGGTTATGTCTTCCCTTTTCAGGTCAGTCTCTTAGTGTAGTTTATCCGGACCATTTTTTCTTTTTCCTAATGCTTGTCAGATCAGCCACTGCAGGAGCCACTTAGGTGTATGGTTGGCCTTCTTAGGCCTGGTCTACACTAGGGAGGGGGAATCGATCTAAATTATGCAACTTCAGCTACATGAATAACGTAGCTGAAGTCGACGTACTTAGATCTACTTACCACGGTGTCTTCACTGTGGTAAGTCAATGACTGACACTCCCCTGTTGACTCTGCCTGCGCCTCTCACCCTGGTGGAGTACCGGAGATGATGGGAGAGTGTTCGGTGGTCAATTTATTTTGTCTAGACTAGGTGTGATAAATCGGTCCCCACTGGATCGATAGCTGCCCAGCCAGTAATGTAGACAAGCCCTTAGTCTCTTGCAGTAGGGTTTTGGCTGCAGTATGGAACCTTTCCAGAAAATCATTGCTATTCTCAGTTGAAGATTGACTATTTCAATTTTTAAAATAGTTTTAATAGTTCTGATTTAAACTTTCTTTTCTATAACTTTTAAACTGGATGTTTTAAAAGCATATTCAAGCAAATTATCTTAATCCAAATTGTGGGCAGCCAGCTTAAATTTTCAAAGCTGCCTACATTATGTGGATGCCTATTTCCCATTCATTTAATAGGCATGCAGATCTAGACAACTTTTAAAATCTTATATGTGTGTCTTTTTCATTGCGCCTCTGTAGGGGCAGTAGTATGGACAGTGTTTCCATTCTCATAATATTTTTGTACAAGAATATACAGTGATGCTATTTCAGGGAGCACTGAAGGAATAACTCATTTTATCTGAAACAATGCTTATATCAAGGCTCTTTAATACACCTGACGCATTCTTATTTTTTGCATAACCAGTAGAATTATTACTATACTGAAATCTTATCTATAGCTCAATGAACCATCTAATATCTGCCTTTGAGCACCCAATAGCCTCAGAGACAAAAGGGACAGCATCAGCCTTCCTTTCCACAGAGACAGAGAAACTCAGTAGCAGCAGCCAAGTCAGTGGTTATTTCCCCCTGAGTCTTTAAAGAGAGATAAAGGGTCTTGAGGAGTCCACCAGCCCCTCCAGACAGTATCCCTAGTTTTACTTTAATTATTATTATTAATAATTGTTATTATTTGTGTTACGGTCACAGTGTGCTGGGTGCTGGCCAGACGTATACAAAGATGGATAAAACATACAATCAAAAAAATTGTATGTTAATAATAATTAATATAAACAGCATTCTCTATCAAGCACTAATTAGCTGGCTAATTTATTGCGGTGTATGGGAGAGGTGAGTTTTGAGGAATGATTCGAAATGGAAGGACTTGGCCACGTGGATCAGTTCAGGGAGGTTATTCCATACATGGGTGCTGTTGTGGTAGAAACGTAAATTTGGTTTGGTGGAAGATTGATTCTCTTGCATAAAAACAGCATTACCATACTAGATCTGGTCTGCGGTCCATCTAGCTCAGTATCCTGTCCTCATCACTGGCAATCATCAGATGCTTCAGAGGAAGGTAGAAGAAACCTTATAGTAGGCATGTGGGATAATATGCCTCCCACAAAAATCTCATCCTTTCCGTAACAGTTAGGCTGTTGTAAACCCTGAAGCACGGTGTTTTAAATTTTTGTTAGCAATAACTATTATAATGCTGAATATTCTTTTTATCCATATAAATGTCCAACCCTGTTTATTATCGCCTCTTCAATCTCTTTGATGTGGCTGTCACACAGTTCTTTAGATTTCTGTTTCACCTGTGTTTAACAGGACTCTCTATCTGTAAATTATTCCAGATTTCATCATAAAAACATTTCACACTTTCTTGAACTAAAACTTGGCTTATCCTGAACTAAAATCTCTTCTCAACTTTCTATAACCAGTGCAAAAATGAGGTTCTCCATCAGTGCCATGCAACCAATATTTTAAAAAACAGTTCTCACAAAAACTCCCACCTTCAGTGTGTGATTATGATAGGAGTGCATCAAGTAGCAGAGAGGAGTGGTAAGGGATTAACAAATCTGTTTCCTTTTCCATTTAAACAAAACCATCTTGTCCTAACTATGACCAAAGAAATATGACACCATTTGGCAAACATACTCATATCATTTGCTCTTCTGCCAATACTTATATTTTGTAATGAAATACAAGTAGTGCTGCTGTGCACTTTGACCCAGAGGCTATGCTCAAGGAATCGGTGAAGAGATTCCCATAAATGTACCATATGCTTAGTTTGTTAAAAGCTTTGGGGTGAAGGGTTCAATAGGCAGCATGGTCTGAACAGAGGGCTGAGCACTTGCAACTCCTGAGCAGAAACCCCAGCTCTGCCAAGGAGTCACTGTGTGGCCACAAGCAAGTCATTGGTGCCAGCATTTTCAAAGATATTAAGCACTTAAAGCCATGTTGTCTTCAGTCACCTCAATAAGTGGTCTAGTTTTCAGAGATGCTGTGAGATTCTATCAATTTAAACTACATCTCCAGTGTGAGGAGAGGGGGAGGACCTCTGACCCCAGATTTAGCTCTCCAAAGCTGACTATAGGAGGCCTTGGATGTGTAGAAATTAGGTGTCTTCAGTTGCCTACTAGATGCAGACACATACCTTAATGCAACACAAGGTATAAAATACACTGCATCCACTATATTGAAACACAATCCAAACACACACTCAAGAGTTGTAGATCAATTATCATGAAGCTGTTATTTTTAACCTGGCATTCCCATACTTCTGTAAGGTCACTATGGGCCCAGAGTGAAAGGCTTCACACCCAATAACAAAGATGTTTAGCCTTTCTGTTAAGTATGACACAACATAGGCTCTCGTGGACTACTCATCTGTAAAAACAAATGGAGAAATCTTCCTGCTTCATGGATTACTGCATAATGGCTTTACCAGCTAATTGTTTATCAGAAATGTGGTATCCAACACAAAATAACAACTGACATATGTAAGGAAGTGAACACACTGAACATGCAAACAAAAGAAACACTTGCCTGTGGCGAAGACAACATTCTTTGACACCAGTCTGTATTCCACAATGGAGAACTGTGGAAGCTCGATCCTCTCTACGCCTGTGACTGCATTATCTCCACCTCTCCAGTAAAACTCTATGTCATCTGTTGTATAACCATCTTCAAACAAAGCACAAATGTAAGGTGGAAAAAAACCTCTACTGTATTCTACCATGAAAAATCTAGTACATAGTATCATTTCAGAAGATTTCAGAGTAGATTAGGCCTTTGCAGCTATAATAGTTCCACTACTTTATTCCATATGGGTGGTTTTCAAATATATTACCATTCTAAGATGCTCTCTCAAAGGGCTGTCCCCATTAAATACAAGAGTTCACAAGTATTTGAGGCAAGATTTTTGTTTTGTTTTTTAGCTCTGATGAAATTCAGGGCAAAAATGAAGGCAACCAGATAGCCTACTGTCAAGACATAGATACGACCAGGAAGTGGCTCCTAATACTGACGATAGGAGTCTGTTTACAGATTAGTGCAATTTCAGATATCAAATGTACTTAGTATTAATTAACAGGAAAAGAGAGAATGTTCTACCAATGCAAACATTAGAGCAGGGTCAGGCAAACTTTTTGGCCTGAGGGCTGCATCGGGTTTCAGAAATTGAATGGAGGGTCAGTTAGGGGAGGCTGTGCCTCCCCAAACAGGCAGGCATGGCCTGGCCCGCACCCCCTAGTCCCCTCTTCTTTTTGCTCCCTGACGGCCCCCCCTCCAGGACTCCTACCCCATCCAAGCCCCCTGTTCCCTGACAGTCCCCTCTGGAACCCCTACCCCATCCACCTGCCCCTATTCCCTTTCCCCTAACCACCCCCGGAACTCCCGTTCCTGACTGCCCCCCCAGGACTCCTGCCCCATCCAACCATACCTTCTCCCTGTCCCCTGACCGCCCCTGGAACCCCTGCCCCTGACTGCCTCCTGCCACCCCATCCAACCCCTTCTCTCCTTCCTGACTGCACCCCCAGGATTCCTACTCCCATTCAACCCCGCTGTTCCCCACCCCCTGACCACCACCCTGAACTGTCCTGCTCTCTGCTCACTCTTTCCGCTCCCTGCCCCCTTACCGCACTGCCTGTAGCACCAGTGGATGGTGGCACTAGAGCTGCACTGCCCAGAGCACCAGCACCAGAGCCATCCATGCCACCATGCAGCACAGAGACCGGATCAGGCCGGCTCTGCAGCTGCGTTGCCCCTGGACCTCGCAGTGCTGCCACCCAGAGTGTTGCGCTGGTGGCGGGGTGAGCTGAGGCTGCGGGGGATGGGGAACAGTAGAGGAGGGGCTGGGGGCAAGCCTCCCAGGGCAGGAGCTAAGGGGCTGGGCAGGAGGGTCCCGCGGGCCGGATGTGGCCCGGGGGCCATATTTTGCCCACCTCTGTATTAGAGAGAGGCCTTCTACTGCTCCCACGGAAATCAATGGTTAAACTCTCATTAATGCCAATGGGACTGGGATTAAGTCAAATGTAATTTAAACAAAGAATTCATTAGTATGTTTTTCATGCGTGATATTTTATGTATGTAGACATTCCCCTCACTCTCCATCATGTAGTAGAAATAGAGCAGTGGCTCTTGAAGCACAGTTACAAAATATCAGAATATTCCAATTATAGAAAACAATAAGGTTGAAGATTCAATCTGCTTGTGTGTAGAGCTGAACTCCAAATCATAAGTGGGTATGATGGCCAGTGAGGTCCCATGGCAAAGCCATTCATGCATAATAAAGCACACTGAAAGAAAATTGTATCTTAGTGTTTGCTCTCTTCAAAGTCAATCTGATTAAAATATGAACCTTCGTTCTCATGTTGTAGATAAATATCCAGTGACTACCTCTACCTAATCAGTCTGGAGTGATGAACTGTATCATTCTTTCTATCTCTTAACCCCACTTTTTATCAAGACAATATGCAAGCCTGACATTAATAATTCTCTTATATTTTAAATGATGCTTAAAATCAAATAAACACTCCAAAGGGTCATTGTGTTATGGAATTCACATGTTTGCTGGCATCAGGATGACTGTTCTATGGCTGTACTGGGGAAAACTGCCCACACAACTGAACTGGACTTTATTTGTATGTGTATATATACATACAGCTCTCTATTTCCAGAGTACAGTTTTGTTCATCTAATGGGTATCTTCTCAGGTCCATCATACAAGCTGCAGTAGTTGTGATTCTGAAATAAAAGCAAATGGAATTACAATCATTCATTTTTTTCTTTAAACGTGAGGAATGTTTAAAGAAAGGCATTGACTACAGACCAGATTCTGCAGCTCTTACACTGATCAGAACTTTCTCAAATGAGTAGTTTTGTTGACTTCAGTATGTGATGGAGTAGGGGCTGTCTGTGTGGGGAATGGGAGAGCAGGGGAGAACTTTAGGGGATGGATGATACCGGAGCCTGTAACCTGAGCTAGGTAAGGGAGGGGAAAGGTCAACACCTTTGCCGGGAAGGAGGACAAAGGAAGGGGCTGGCAGGAGGGGAGTAGTTTTGAGTTTGGGTTTGGGGCTGTGTGGGCAGAATTCAGGGTATCCTAGCCAGGATCCAAGCACCCTGAAAGCCCAGAAGGACTCGATTGAGGGGTCCTGACTGTGCCTGCAAGCTCTGCTGTAACCTGTGTTTCTGTTGTCCAATAAACCTTCTGTGTTACTGGCTGGCTAAAAGTCACTGTGGGTTCCAGGAAGAAGGGTGCAGGGCCGGACTCCCCCAGACTCCGTGTCACAGTAAGATTACTCACTCTAACTGGCACTTGAGTAATCCCATTGGGGCTTAGTGTGTAAGTACTATTCAAACATTTGTCATGATTAAAGAACATAGCTTTATATCGGAAAGTGTTTAACCATAAAAGTTTGCTATACATGCCATGATGATGCTTTTCACTATACTACATTTGTGTTCAGTTTTTCTTCTTCTTCTTTTTTAACTACCACACAACATGGTTTTACTGTGGTTATGTTTTATCAAAACCTATATAAAGAAATAAAATCCACAGCAGCCGGTGGAAGGATAGACTCAAAATAGTTAAGCTTATTTAAATGCGATAGTACAACTTGTACATTCAATCCAAATTTAGCATATTTTTACAATCAATGTATAGTAAATATTGAAATGATCAATATATTCAAATTATTTTTATAAATTTCAATTTAAAGTAATAAAATATATGTATGCATTCAAAGCAGTTATATGAAGGCATATATTGACTCAGAATTGGAGCTTAATTTTTAAAAATAATGTATTAATACTGATATGTAGGCCCTGATTCAGCAATGAACTTGAACATCTGTTTAAGTTTAAGCACACGCTTAAGTGTTTCGCTGAACTGTGGTCTTAGCCTTAGCTAAGGGAGCATCATCTATCTAATATTGCTTTCATGTGAAGTTCATGTTTAAACTATCTTCTATATTTGATTAGGTCCAGATTTTAAAACCAAATTAACCTTTTCTGATGTTCATAGACACAAACTTGAAAAATGGTTAATTCTTAAACAAAAATCTGAATCTGAATCCTTCCTTCACTGTCAAAGGTCGTTTACTGCATGAACAAAGCTCTGTCATCACTGTCTACCTTGGGCCACCCTTTTCATGTAAGTTTCCCTCTCTAAGTAGTATTCAGTGGAGGGATTATTTCAGGTGGCCCCTTTTACATGTTCCTTCAGCTACCCAACCGCATGTCTGCCCTGACAGATGTTCTGTCTTAACATATGTCCCAATGTACTCGAATAGTTTACAAAGAACAGCTTCCACAGCTGCTCTGTGGCTTAGGAGAAGGATTTATCTCAATCGAACATCTGCCCAGTGCCTTGCTGGCTCCTCAGGCAAGGTGCTAGACTCCGGATTATTAATTATGGAAACTAGTGTCTCTGCAGTATGACTGTTAGCAACTCTGACTTAGCACATAAAACGAGCACCAAATAATGCACTCAGGGGAAAAATTACTTAACATTTTATCTGTGATCACTGCAGGAACATACTAAATTACACAATCATAACAATTATGAACTTTACAAAGTCATATTTATGATGAAATCAAATTATTTTGTATATAATACAATATTGGTAGTTCCAATTCAAAACAATAAGAAAAATCAGTAATGTGTGACTGTGATTATTGTGCTGTTATCCAATTCTATTTTAAAAGGAAAATATTTACTACATTGAACAATAGGTCACATGGTTCCAGATCCTGCTATGGCATCTGCATGGGTTAAATTCATGCAGAGGCAGTTGCAGTATCAAGGTCCCTCAAATATTAGTGTGTTTAACTATTGGCAAATACCAAGTAGACAGAAAACGGACATTTATAAAAGATAAATTTGGTATATTTACTAAAAATGCTGCAGCTTGCAAATTTGTATTTGCCTTTAACATAAGGTTGACTTATGCCTTTTTAGATAATGTACTCTGTCCTAAGCCCCACCAACATCTGTGTATTGCAAGGTTGCATTGTCAGAAAGAATACATAGGATATTTATGAACTAAATCAAGACACGAACATGTAAGTCCAAAAAAATCAAACTAAAGATTTAAAAAAATAAAACAGATAGGTAAATACCACATTTACTCAAATGTACAAAATCATTTGCTGCAGTAATGCTCAGTTCCATTTGTGTACAATTTCTGTGAACTTTCAGGCAACCTCATTTTCCTTGCACATATGCTTGCTAAAGGAAAGTTTTGTTCACTCGGGCTAGCTTATGCACAAAAGAAGAGGTTTTTTGTTTTTTTTTTACAGAATGAGATGCTGTCTGGCACAGCAGGATGACAGGATTCCTAGAACCCCTCAGCAGAGCACTGGTAGAGAAGCAATTATATGAGCCAGACAAAGATTGAATTTCACACAAACACACACACTTTATATGCATGCAATACAGAAAGGAACCAAAATTCCCTAAGTTAGTTTATCTCCTGACACCTCTCCCTGAACTGCAACCTTATTAATTATTATTATTATTATTATTATTTGTATTTATATTGTTGTGTTGCCTAAAGACCCTGAATCTGTTGCGCCAGGCACTGTACAGAAACATAAAAAAATAGTCCCTTCCTCAAAAAGCTTACAATCTAAGTAAATTTAAGTACACTAAGAACGTCTCTCTGAGAGGTTCACAGTCCCAGTGGCTAATTCAGATGTCCTTCCCTCCTGCTTATAAGAATTTCGTTCATTCAGTTAAAGAACAGAAGCAATGTCACGTTTCTTATCTGACCAATCATAACTAATCAATATAGAGAGAATGTTCAAATACTGAGTATTGAATATTAAAAATAACTAATTCACAGATTAAAAAGACTTGCAAAACAATTCTCTCTCTCACTTTAGGTATTTATAACATGTTCCATCACCACAGTGTCTGAGGGCAAAAAGATTTGCATCTGGTAAACAAATAACAGCAAAGGATATTTTATTTTCTATTACCTCTTTTTAAATGACATTACATTTTTTTTGTCTGAATTATTATTGTGGAAAAGCTGCTGCACAGAAATGTGCATTTTACATTTTGTGCTGGAAGGGAGTTCCACAGCCATTGATCAGGTTCTGAGAAAGTCCAGTCTCATCCTTGGAACTATTAATTCCATTGTTCTTCATGGATAAAGGTTGTTGTGGCAGAGAAGAAGCCTGAAATAACCAAGGCTCAATCCCTTGAAGGCTTTGAAGATAGGGTTCTGAATTTTCTAGTACTTAACATGGAGCCAGTGTGGCACATAGGTCACTTTCATCAGGCACTTTCAGGGATCTGTGTTACTCAGAAGATGGGCCACCACCTGGAGCTTTCTCATGATATTTTCTATCATCCACTGCATTGTAGTAGCTGAGTGCTGGGGGTGTCAAACATGAAAATTACAAAAGCCAGGTACTCACTAAAGAAGAGGCATAGCCTCATGACCAGATGAAGATGGCAGAAGGTATTTTTGGCTACTGATGTCATTTGACTGTTCAGAAGCAGCAAAACCTAGAGGGAGCACAAGTCTGCAAACCACCTTTGCAACTTTGATCCAGGAGGTTAAGTTTTGACCAGGCTTTCAGAATGTTTTTCCCTTTCTTTTTGCTAAGAGTTAATTTCAGCAACTTCTTCTCTCTTGCAGGCTCAGCAAAAGCTGGGCAAGAGTGATGTGTGTATGAAGAAAGTTGCGAGTTGGGTATAATCTATGTGCTGCTGGCACTGAAGTCCATATCTCTCTGTCTCTTCTCACGGAGTAAATTCAAACAACAAATATGTTCAAGGAAAGTGTAATCTGCTAATGGGCATTCTGTCTGCAGAAGAGCAGACTAAATTTATCAAATAAATGATTTTCTACGAATTAATACTGAGCCTGAATTTTATAACTAACATTAATCAAATTGATTTGGGAATGTGCTGTGAACACTATGACACAGTCAGACCGACAATTCTAGGAGAATGGTTGAAGGCAGATGTATCTGCCTTAGAATAGTTAAAACCCCTTTCCCTATGAATGACACAAAGTTACCTCAGGTTGATTAAGGACACCCTGAGTCTAATTAAGGGCAGCCCGTGACCTTTAAAAACCTCTTCCAGTGAGTGAGACAAAGGAGGAGAAGAAGCTGCAGAAGGGTTGCATTTAGCAGGGGGAGAAGGCTTCTCCAAGGTAAAGAGCTGGTTTTCCCTATAAGGGCAAATCTTGTGTTTATTTCTGTTTGGGAAAGGAGCCTTGGTTCCAGCATAGTTGGGCTCGAAGTGGGTTAGAGAGGTGGCTGGCAACTGGTGGTCAGCATGAGAGGCTGTACTGCAGGAAGTTAGGAAATGTAATATTTTAGTTTGTTTTTGTTTAAAGGTGCCCTCAGGCCAACCCTAAGACCTATGGTGTAAATATTGTAAATAAACCAACGTGAAGTGTAAAACCTCCAAAGTGGTACTGTTTTACCCCAAGTCCCCTCAATGCAGAGGGAGAAATGCTGAGCCTTGATGTCATGAAAGCTGTTCATTGCCACAAAAATTATACACAAAGTTGCAACAAAGTACTTGTAATTCAAAGCAATAACTGTACTTTGCTAATATTCATATATTTTTATGAGGTTTGTGAGGCTGATTCTTGAAGAAGAATTAAAGAGAAGATTCAGCTCTGTTGTTTGTTTATTTAAATTCGAAAAGGGAAGAATTCAAAAGTAAGATTTCAGGTTGCTGCTGCTGCAAAACATCTCAGTATTTGCAACATGGGTACATAGCATGCAAAAGCAAAATCCTCCTTTCACTAAACACAGCTTATGGTGCAGCAATTACTTGCTGAACATGAACATACCCGACTTTGTTGAACTTCCATAAAGGTGTGGGGCTCTTTTTATTTTATATAAACGGGTTCACCCCTCCCCAGTTTATACAGAATGGAAGCTTGGGAAGTGATGAATCAGTGACAAAGTCAAATAAAACTTCAACACCTGATAAAACCAGAAGGAATGGGAAATATTAAAGTAGTTGTGGTGGGAACATTCCTTCCTAATTTGTAAAGAGTTCCACCCTCTCTATAATTTCAATTAAACTTTCCAGGCCTGATTCTCATTTCACTAAGTCCCCTTTTACTGATCTGGCAATGTATAGAGACTTAAAATAGATATAAAGCAGTGTCCTGTAAAGCCCCTTTACACTTCCAGAGTAAATATAAAATCTAGAAGGTACACACATTCATATTTTAATATTATAGACTTTGCTTTTCCAGGGTTTATTTTTTCCACTACTGAGTAGCGGTACATCAAGGCAGGAACTCAGCACCCAAATTAAACCTCACTGCCCATATTTTTTGAATGAAATATTTAGGTTTGCACTTAATGGTTTCCTTTCAACTTTCTGTAGATGCAGAGCTTTCAAGTTATGGTGCCGCTGCATAAACAGATAAAAGCTGACTGAATACACTGGTGGCAAAATTAAGAAACTTTGAGTGTGTTATTTATTTTCTACCGGCATCTTTCAGGGTTACTGTGAAAGTTACATAATACGCTACATAGAGTGTGTAGTAACGTTGTACCAGAAAACAAATATAAACAATAGGAAACAATAGCTATGAAATCTTCATCATAAAATACAGACCTGAGGCCATACAGCACTGTTCCATCTGGATGAAGGCGAATCATTCGATTTTTCACTGTAACTCCATGCACAAATGACTTCTTGTCATTTAAAAAGTAAGTGTCGGGCACCCAGAGTTGATCTGCCACTCGATTATCAAGTGTAAGGTTGAGAGGTATCCCAGCATAGGCTAGTCTCTTATCTCTCCAATATTGTTGAAAATACATTGTTAAGGTATAATCCTGGTGGGGAAATGGAGAAGGAAAAAAACCCTGCAGTCAATGCTTGATTAGAGAGTCAATAATTCATTACTGAGGAAATAAAGTTTACATATTTGACACCTTGTATAAAAAATAAATTCTTACTAACAGTAGTTTAACATCCTCATTGTTCTCTGCTCTCAATTTTAGCTACATTTTGAGTTACATTTACCTTGCAAAAAACCAATTTAGACCATGAAAGCTTTAAATAATGTTAAAGGGCTCAGGAATGGTTTCAAGTAAGTTTAAGTGTGTATTTCAAAATCTCTAGCAAATTCAACTGCTTTTGGCATCTTTCCTTTCTCTCTCTCTCTCTCACACACACATTACCACTATAAATTGTGTGAGTTTCATTATAAGAGAGATGAAGGGCGTTTTGTGGGGTAGGTAACTAAATAGTAAGTAAATATTATTACAATCCCCATTTTACAGATCATGAAACAGATACAGATAGGACTAAATTGCCAGCCTCTGGCACTCCATGCAAAATATTTTGAACAGCAGTCAAAATTATATCAGAAAGCAAAACTGGAAAGATGTGGTGTGCATATGTGTGCCTATAGAATGAGAATATATGCTGGCATAGTGTAAAGATTTTACCACCATGCTGCAATATACATGAGCTGTAGGTAAATCCTAGCTAAAGTTCTCATAGCCTGATTATACTAGTTTCTATATTTTGATTTTTCATGGCTTTGTGCGTAGAGTCAATTGAAGATGCTGGGTATTCAGAATTTCAAAAATGCTGATCTCTTATTTAGGAGCCTAAACATGGATATAGGAGCCTAACTTTATTCAACAAGCTTAATAAATCTTTTGCTATTTTAAGATGTTGCAAATTTTAATTGATCATGTCAATAATAAAACCACATTTAACATGCTAGGGAAGAGGTTCCCAACCTCTGTGATAAACCATAATCTATGTGGTTCATGCACTGAATCTAGACCAGTGGTTTTCAACCTCAGGTTTGCAGACTATGTCTAAGGAATCTGCAAAAGGTTGTCATTATCATAGAACAGTGGTTTTCAACCTGTGGTCCATGGACCCCCTAGGGATCTGCACTTCCATTTGAAAATTTTTAGGTGTCTGCAAATGAAAAAAGGTTGAACACCAGTGATCTAGGACATTATACAAAAACATAAAAATGCATGTGGATATTTATAATACTAGCAAAATAAGTTAGAGTCAAAATGAATTTCATATGAAGATTTTCTGTTCATACAAAAGGAAAACAAATCTTCAAAATATCTTTTTTTCCATCTATTTTAAAATATGACAGGGCATTTCCTTTTTAGGATCCTTTATTTTCATAATTCTTTGTATGAAAACCAAACTGATTATTCAGGATAAAACAGAAAATTTGTATAACAATGTTGCTATATTTAGAATAAAAACACGAACACTGCCTATTAAAATACTGATTTTCAATAATACACAAGTGTTTTAAATAGCAAAAATATTCATGTAGCACTGAGAAGTTAATGTAATTTCCAGATATTTAAATAGTGAACTAGAAGTGTGCAAGCCACAAGGTATTTCCATTTGCATGTGGTTTAGCAAGCTGGTGATGCAGAAACCCTCAGGCTTGCTTCTCTCAGGTGGGTGGGAATTATTAGTAATGCATCTAAGTAAACCTGTTAGGGCTGGTGGCAGCCTGTATGTCCATTTTTGGGAAAGGGTTTCACGCGGAGAAATCCTAGTCTTAGGCATCAATCCTACCCAGTGCTTCAATCAGATCCAAACATTCCTCCTCAGACTCAGACAAAACTACTAATCCCCTTCAATGTTCACAGTCCTTGGGATTTTTATCAAGTGAATCATTCTCTTTAACGAGGCAAGATATCTTGCTTTAAGAAACTAGCTTTAATTGCTTGGTGAATACAATATTATAGTCATTGGGTAAATTTCTCCCTTTCTAGAAGCTAAGAGCATTTAAAACAAAGGAACCAAATGGTAGGAGAAAAGAGGTCCTGGTGGAACTAAGTGCAGTTCATGCTTTAAAGCCCAAATCTGACATGACTCTTCAGAATAACCTGATCCAATCTTTTGGTTGAAAAGCTCTTCTTAGTGGGACTAATCATCATCGCTCATCAAAGGAAAAGGTATATGCCGCTCTCAGTGCACGCGCATAGCTCCTATTAGTGCATCAGGAGGACCACATACCTCCTGGCATTCTGATGTTGATGAATAAGAACAAATACATTCTCTATCAGTTGTGGCTTGATTAAAGTTTGTTTCTATTAATAATAAAGATAGCACAGTACTTTATTTTTGCTTCAAATGTCCAATGGCAGGAGACTGTGAATAAGTGAAATAGTGGATATATAGAGAGTATTGTAAAATGCAAAATAATAAAATGTATTTGGCATAACTTAAAAGGAGCAGAAAAAAAGGCATAAAACCACTAGCGTGATCTGTTACTGCACTGAAAGAGTAACCAGCTCTTACTCAAATGTAATTGAAACAGCATCTGAACAATAGGAAAGGGGATTTCATGAAAAACTCTCTCTTCTTTTGTATGATATAAGATACATGCTAACAGCCAATTGCCCTAATTAGCTGATGAGTTAGATGAGGTGGCAGGAAACCAGGTACTTTTCCATCAGAAATTTATTGAAATCAAAACAATTATACATGAAAATTGCCAAATTCTGATGAAAAAATGTTTCCATTCTAGGTAAAAGTATGAATTATAGAGGTGATAAAACTCTGCTGAAATTACTATGATAGAAAAGGAGTAAGAAAAGAGTGGGCATTAGAGGTCACATCCCCAACTTCTGCAAAACAGTGTAGCTCCACTCACTTCAGTGAAGTTACACTGATTTGTATCAGATGAGGATCAATACCTACATCTGACAATTAGCAGAAGTGGAAAGATTTCATGAACTTATGAGCCAACAATATGCTGCTCTCAAGTAACATCATTGTCTCTTTCCTGACTCAGTGAGTGGATGAGATCAGCTCATGAATGAAGAACAACTGGTTGAAGCTCAGCCTGAACAAGACAGAGGTTATGTTGGTTAGCAGAAGAAAGTATTTTGAGGGGGTTTTAGACAAAATGCAGTCTTCGCTGGCTGAAAATGCACAACCAACTGGTCAATTCAACTTTCAGTTTAGGAGTGCTCCCGAATGCTTTGCTGATGCATGGTGCATTTCACATAGCAACATCTGCAAGTAACATGTTCTAACATCTGTGGCTGGCTAGAAGACTGCATCCCATGCTGATGGATGATGACCTAGCCTCAGTTTTTGCCACCTCTTGGTTGGACTATTTTGATAGTCCATGAAACTGTCAGCCTCACAAAATTCCAGCTGGTACAGAATACAGCAGCCTGTCTCCGCACTAGCACTGGCTTCCACAAGCACATCAAACCATGATGTTGGCTTCCCAGCTTCAAAGGGTTCAGTCATTGCCTTCAAGGCACTCAATGATTTGGGTCCAGCCTACCTAATAGACAGCCCAAAATTTCAGGATGAGGACTGCAGCTGGCAGTTCAGCTGCTATTCTCAGGCACAGTAGAACTGTCCATTGCAAGGACAAAGCTTGTCTGTGCAGAAGACGGCACAAGACAAGTCCAAGACTATGGGAATTCATTCCACAGGAATTAAACACCACAACAAACCTCACTACCTTTTGTTTCCAGTGCAAAGTGCACTTTGACCTTGTTTATGAAAATATAACACATAGTACAGGTATACGTTATGCCACGGGTAGGCAACTTATGGCACGCATGCCGAAGGCGGCAAGCGAGCTGATTTTCAGGGGCACTCACACTGCCCGGATCCTGGCCACTGGTCTGGGGGGATCTGCATTTTAATTTAATTTTAAATGAAGCTTCTTAAACATTTGAAAAACCTTATTTACTTTACATACAACAATAGTTTAGTTATATATTATAGAACGATACAAGCAAAAAATATTTTTTACTTTATAAAATATTATAGAACCCCCTTAATAAGAAAGAGACCTTCTAAAAAATGTTAAAATGTTAAAATGTATTACTGGCATGCGAAACCTTAAATTAGAGTGAATAAATGAAGACTCGGCACACCACTTCCGAAAGGTTGCCGACCACTGCATTATACGTTATTTTTTAATAAAAAAATTACAGTATTTTTGTTGAGAAGGGAAAATGAAAGAACCAAACATGGCAGATAATATTCTTGTTACTTCTAGAAGGTGTTCAGCTATTATGGTGATGAGGGCCATGTAAGAATCTAAATAGAATAGAATAGAATGTGCCAATGCTCTTTGTAAGTAGTGTCCATTATCTCCACCACATGTGAATAAGTGAGCATAATACAGTCTTACAAAATATATCCTTATATATGCTGCAGGTGTATATGGTAATTAAACAAATATTCCCCAAATGGAACCTCTCTTTACAGACTGAACACATCGGTAGAAATTACACTGTATTATTTATTCTCACACAGCTTTTCAGCCACTCAAAACCTACTAAAGTT
The DNA here is from genome assembly GCF_003597395.2 of Chelonoidis abingdonii. Taxonomy (NCBI): domain Eukaryota; kingdom Metazoa; phylum Chordata; order Testudines; family Testudinidae; genus Chelonoidis; species Chelonoidis abingdonii. The sequence continues at coordinate 248,664,513 of NC_133769.1, read as the reverse complement.
ACTACTCTACTAATGTTCCATAATATATTAAGTATAAATAGAAAAGAACTGATTTTCTATTACAGAGTAGTTATTTTTGGCTTTGTCCTCAATACTCAGTAAAATGAAAACAGATATAAATAAATATATAATGATTTGCCTGTCAAAAATAACATTAACAATATGTACCACTGCAGGAATACCATAAAATTTGCAATTACACTTTACAGTCCATTTTGGTGTACTACACATGGAGGATGTTAACAAACTGGCCATTAAGTGTAGAAATTGGTGTATTTCTCCAAATTATTGTTAATAGAGTATTATAGTTAATCACAATAGCTTATAATATTAATATAACTATTCATGATTTTAAATGATTTATTATAGTGTTCCTGAGGATTGATTTATACCTTCTTGAAATGCAAGAGAACTTGTCTTAGATTTATTCTTTAATGTAAATACACATCAACTGCTTTCTTGGCCTACAGGGAAATAGAATTATCCCAAACTGTTTTAAATAATCTATTTTTGATGGAACCATACAGCTCGTTCATTCAAAGGATAAAATAAACCAGGAAAATCCATCTAGTAGTCTCTCCATAATTTAGATATGGATACTGTAGAGTAAGGGGCATATTTTTAAAGCATCAATCAGGGACTGAACTACGTGATTCCCATTAAAGCTAATGGGAGCTAAATTCCTGCATTCTGTACTTTAAAAATATGCTTTTGACTTTTCATATTCTACTAGGCACACCGGCATACACAGGAGGGATTCAAGAAGTTTATAAGTACATTAAGGAATTTTTTGTAATAAGATTTCAGTTAAATAGATATATAATTAAAAACACAGACACTGGTCAGCACTGAAACAGTCAGAATTCACCAACAGTTGCCTTGCACAGTGTTACGTGAGATTACCATTTTTTTTCCCAATACTTAGTCAGATATCTGTAATGACAGTTCACATATTTATTTTTGTTATTTATCAGTGAGAAGAGAGAAAAAGGAAAATATGGTCCCAACTACATTTTCAAATATATTTATTTCAATTACAACACAGAATACAAAGTGTACAGTGCTTACTTTATATTTATTTTTATTACAAATATTTGCACTGTAAAAAAGAAACAAAAGAAATAGTATTTTTCAATTCACCTAATACAAGTACTGTAGTGCAATCTCTTTATTATGAAAGTTGAACTTACAAATGTAGAATTAGGTACAAAAAAACCTGCATTCAAAAATAAAACAGTGTAAAATTTTACAGCTTGAAAGTTCACTCACTCCTACTTCTTGTTGAGCCAATCGCTCAGACAAACAAGTTTGTTTACATTTTCAGGAGATAATGCTGCCCACTTCTTGATTATAATGTCACATGAAAGTGAGAACAAGCATTCTCATGGCACGGTTGTAGCTGGCGTTGCAAGATATTTATGTACCAGATGCACTAAACATTCATATGTCCCTTCATGCTTCAACCACCATTCCATGGGACATGCGTTCATGCTGATGACAGTTTCTGCTCAACAACAATCCAAAGCAGTGCGGACCAACGCATGTTCATTTTCATTATCTGAGTCAGATGCCATTAGCAGAAGGTTGGCTTTCTTTTCTGGTGGTGCGGGTTCTATTTCCACATTGGAGTGTTCCTCTTTTAAGACTTCTGAAAGCATGCTACACACCTCGTCCCTCTCAGATTTTGGAAGGCACTTCAGATTCTCAAACCTTGGGTCGAGTGTTGTAACTATCTTTAGAAATCTCACATTGGTACCTTCTTTGCGTTTTGTCAAATCTGTAGTGACAGAATTCTTAAAATGAACAACATGTGTTGGGTCATCATCCAAGACTTCAATAACATGAAATATATGGCAGAATGCGGTTAAAACAGAACAGGGAATATACAATCCTCCCCAAAGGAGTTCAGTCACAAATTTAATTAATGCATTCTTTTTTTAATGAGCGTCATCAGCATGGAAGCATATCCTCTGGAAATGTAGCCAAAGCATGAAGGGGCATATGAATGTTTAGCATATCTGGCATTGCAATGCCAGCTACAAAAGTGCTATGCAAATGCCTGTTCTCACTTTCTGGTGACACTGTAAACAAGAAGTGGACAGCATTATCTCCTGCAAATGTAAACAAACTTATTTGTCTGAACGATTAGCTGAACAAGAAGTAGGACTGAGTGGACTTTGTAGGCTCGGAAGTTTTACATTGTTTTGAGTACAGTTATGTAACAAGCAAAAAAACCTACATTTATAAGTTGCACTCTTATGACAGAGATTGCACTGCAGTACTTGTATGAGGTGAACTGAAAAATAATATTTTTTGTTTATAATTTTTACAGTACAAATATTTATAATAAAAATAATATACACTTTGATTTCAGTTACAACACAGAATTATATATATATGTAGAAAAACATTCAAAATATTTAATAAATTTCAGTTGGTATTCTGTTGTTTAACAGTGTGATTAAAACTGCAATTAATCACGATTAATTTTTAAAATTGTGATTTTTTTTTTTTTTTTAGTTAATCACGTAAGTAACTGCAATTAATCAACAGCCCTAGTCTCACCATGAGGAAACTTGTAGCTTAAGTAGGAAAAGATAGTACAATATTTCAGGACTCTTACAGCATTCTGCTAACTTTTTAATGTATTTTGGCTTTGATTTTATGACAGTGTAAGCTCCTTGAGAAAGGTACCTTATCTATTTCATTTTCTGTACAATATTGACACATCATCAGTTCTCAAATATTATGTAATTATTTATTAATATAAGAATTGTTCAAATGAAAGTTAGAATTTCACATCTTTTCATACTATGAGCATGAACTAGCCCTTAGAGGTTATGCCATGGTATGGAGCCTTCCCCTAAAGGGATAATGTCTTCCAGGGAACAGATAGCATGAACAATTTGTGAGCAGAGATGTTCATTCATGATTTCTTTTCTGAGAATACATAGACTCTGCCTATAGTCCAAATGTACTCTGGGGTTTGGCTTTAGCATAATTTTAACAATAGTAATGCAACATGAACCTCACACTTAGCTTTCTCCCCAAACTTTTCTGTTCACGATGGTTCCTAGCTGAGACTCCTCTCTTATAGACCCTGGTTTCCTCTGCCTCCCAAAAAGTCTCCATCTCATTCCACAATATCCTGGTGGAGTTAAAAAAGCCACATCTACCTCAATGAGTCAACAAAAGTTATCCAGCAGTGTTAGAGTTGTTCAACCATGTCCTTACAAAGAAAGTACTAATTTAATGTACATTGAAACTATAGGATTACTAACAGAAATAATGACAGGATGGAAGTGTGTCACACATTCTCTCAGCAAGAGAATTGTCCTCTATGGTTAAAATATTGCTCTGTTACCAAGAGAAATTCAATGCTAAAGCATCTTGATTAATATCAAAAAGTAAAATTTTCATAGTACCTAAGTCCCATTGAAAGCTAATGAGACTTAGGTTCTCAAGTCACTTAGGCACTTTTGAAAATTTAGTCTTAAATTGCTGTCTTGGTAAGGTGTGGAAAGGTCCTTCTACGCAGACTTGCCCTCCTATGCATTTTTGCATCTTGATACTTTGGTATCCAGGCATTGCATCTTGATCTCTGGTGTTGTGAAAGGCACTGGCCCTACACACTGTAATGGAAACACTATCCTCTGTCAAGCACATCTCAGCTAAACTGAAATCCTCGAGTCCTGTAAACATCAAGTTCTGACTTGAAACACTGAAGTGCTGTGTGATTATGCAGTGAGACACTCTCTTCTCTGACTGCAAGGCAGTGTCTGTTGTTTGGCACTCCTTGGAGCATTCGGGACCAGACACTGCTTACCCACCAGCCGTGCAGAGCTCATAGTACCAGGCAGGAGTACTGGGGGCCTCCTAATGAAGCAGGATCAGACCCCTGTGGAGTTATTGGGCATCTGTATGATGAAGTTGAAAGCATCAGTAGAACATATGCATGGATTTTATGGATCCCCCTGAGGTCTGACTGTACTGAGGCTTTTGGGACACCGGTGCACCAATACCTTGGAAAAAAAAGGCTGATTCTATATAGGCCCTCAAGGAAGCAGCTTATTTTTGACACTTTGTTACAAGATTTGCATGGTTTTCTTCATCTTCTTTTGATTAGAGCTGTGTGAATAACTGATATTTTGGTTCACTGGCCATACCAAAACACTGAAGAAAAATCATTTCAAATAAACCTGAAAATATATACACTTTTTCAGTGAACCAAAAAAATGAGGAAAATTTTTTTGAGGTCAAGCAAAACATTTCATTTTCCAAGGTATTACCTTTTTAAAAAAAATAATAAAAGTGAAGCACATTTCAAAATATAAAAAAAAATCATTTTGAAAATACTGAAACTAAGCATTTGGATAGTTTCAGCGTGTTTTCACCCTGCCCTCAACTCCCCTCCCCCGGCCAAATCAATTTGGTGAATCTGACATGAATTCATTAAATATTTCAGTTGACCTGAATTTGCATTTTTCGCTGAAAAAAGGGTCAGTCAGAAAAAATTCAGCTAGCTCTACTATTGCACAAGGAGGGCAGAGTATAAATATGCAGTCTCGGAGGCCTGGTCTACACTACGCATTTAAACCGATTTTTAGCAGCGTTAAACCGATTTAACGCTGTACCCGTCCACACTTCGAGACCCTTTATAGCGATATAAAGGGTTCTTTAAATCGGTTTCTGTACTCCTCCCCAACGAGAGGAGTAGCGCTAAAATCGGTATTACCATATCGGATTAGGGTTACTGTGGCCGCAAATAGACGATATTGGCCTCCAGGCGGTATCCCTCAGTGCACCGCTGTGACCGCTCTGGACAGCAATCTGAACTTGGATGCTGTGGCCAGGTAAACAGGAAAAGCCCTGTGAAATTTAGATTTTCATTTCCTGTT